>NC_041390.1:201707659-201781935 GCF_002162155.2 Triticum dicoccoides | reverse complement strand
TTAAAATAAAGATGACCCTTGAGTCTGCAGAACCCAAGGGGAAAAGGCTTAGGTGGAAAATGGTAAAACCAAGGTTTGGCCTTGCTGGAGGAGTTTTGTTCAAGGCGAACTGTCAAGGGGTTCCCATTATAACCCAACCATGTAAGGAACGCAAAGTCAAGGAACATAACACCGGTATGACGGAAACTAGGGCGGCAAGAGTGGAACAAAACACCAGGCATAAGGCCGAGCCTTCCACCCTTTACCAAGTATATAGATGCAGTAAGGTAAACAAGATATGATAGTAATGATATCCCAACAATAATCATGTTCCAACAAGGAACAAATTCCATCTTCACCTGCAACTAGCAACGCTATAAGAGGGGCTGAGCAAAGTGGTAACATAGCCAAACAATGGTTTGCTAGGACAAGGTGGGTTAGAGGTCTGACATGGCAATATGGGAGGCATGATATAGCAAGTGGTAGGTATCGCAACATGGCAATAGAGCGAGCAACTAGCAAGCAAAGATAGAAGTGATTTCGAGGGTATGGTCATCTTGCCTGAGATCCCGCAAGGAAGAAGAACGGGTCCATGAAGAAGACAAACGGACGAAGTCGAACGAATCCTCACAAACGCGAAGTTAACGGAACTAACCCGAAGAAGGAACACCGGAAAGAAGCAAACAACATGGTAAACAACCATCACATAATCATGGCATGATGCACAACCAAGTATGATGCATGTCCGGTTTAATTAGGCATGGCATGGCAAAGTGCACAAGCAAAACTACAAGTTAAGTGGAGCTCAATATGCAACAAGTTGCATATTGAAGAAACACCACATTTAATTATTTAGTTCTCTCCCGTTTCTGAGAAGAAGCATAAATAAAATACACAGTTAGGCATTTTAAATGAGGCCGGAAACTTCAAACAACAATTTCGGTAAATCCTCATGTGCATTTAGCAATTTAATGCAAATAACAATTTTTAAACATTTTAAAAGTTGTTATCATGATGCGGATGACATGTGCAAGTTTATGCAATTTTAACAAAAATGCTGATAAGAGCATTACGAAGCATTTGCCACCGTGGTGGAAAGAAAGGGTGCCACAGCGACGAATCCGAAAATGATGCCATGGCAACATATCGGTTCCGGTAACTCGATTGAGGTGCCGGTGAAAAAGATAGGGCGTGAGCGAGTTGAGCAAGATGGTGGGGTGCTCCCGACTACCAGGTTCCCGCGGGACGATGGCATGGCAACGGGGAACATGCAAGAAACACGTCGGGCATGGTGCAAATGCGAGCATTTCATACATCACATGCATTTGACCACGGGTCTTCATCTCAGCGATTATACCTTCAAAGCATGTGTTTTAGGAGCGGATTGAGTTCGGCGGTAGAGGTAGACATGTTGAAGGGGAAGTAGTTGTTCACGGGGTCGGTGTGGGAAGTAGTCATTCTCGCGAGGGTAGTGGAAGTAGCTGTACATGGTTGCGACGGTAATCGAACTTGGCGATCCGACGGGTTACACTTGTCGTCGTGGGAACTTGGTGAATCCGAGGTCTTCGAGGTCGACGGTAGTTGTACATCTCATTGTGGAACTTGACGGATCTGATGACTCCGGATGTCGTGGTACTTCGCAACAACCGGGGCGGTCTTACGCATCCGAACCGAGGGACTTGGCGTGTCGTGTAGTCGGTCTTGCCGGTCTCAGTAACGTAGTTGTACAAGAGCATCGTCGAACTTGTCGAATCCAAACTATTGGAGGGCCACCGTGGTACTTGTGGTCTTGGTCGGGGAAGCACACCGTAGTAGCTTGAGGTGGTCTTGGCGTCATCCAAGATAGAACATCGCCAAAGACTTCGGTTGACAGTGTTCAAAAGGGACAGAACGTAGGGTTTGCGGACATGGTGCCTGAAGTAGCAGTGGGGGTTCAAGGCCATGGGAATGCAAGACCAACAGTAGCAAGGTTCGACTGGAGCTGCTGCTCGCGGGATGGAGCTTGGGGCGCCGAGTGGCTCGGACGGTGCAGCTCGCGCACGAGGAAAACAAAGGAGGTCCGATGAGGAAGGGGGCTCGCCGGCTTGGAGGCCCTGGTGGCTGGCGACATGACGGTTGGTGCCAGCGGCCTACGCCGAGAGCAGCAAGCAGAAGGCCGGGAGGGGCTGTGCTTGACGGCGGCGGGCGGCGGCCTCTCTGGAGTGGGGAAGGCGGCGGCACTGGCATGGCGTGCGGAGGCAAAGGAGCCACGGGAGGGGAAAGTCGAGGCCGGGGTCGACCGGAACGACAGCGGGGCTTGGTGGAGCTCGGCGGCCTGGTTCCACGGGCGTGGACAAGGACGGCGGCGGGAGGAGACGTGAGCGGGAGGAGGCATTGTAGAGGGAGGCGCGGCCTGGAGGGATAGAGAGAAGAGAGCGAGAGGAAGATGGGATCGGGCAGGGATCGAGGGAGAGGAAGAAGGCCCGGCGGCGCTCGAGGGATAGAGATGGGGATCGATCGGGATTGGGTAGGGTTAGGTCGGGGCGTGGCTGGGCCTAAGGAAGGTGGGCCAAAGCGGTGAAGGGCTGCTGGTTGGCCGGCCTGGTAGAGCTGGCAGGGGTGCTCTCTCTCCCTCATTCTTAATTTTAAAACAGAAAAACAAAGAAGAGAAGAAAAAGGAAGGAGGTGTTAGGGGAAGAAATTGGACATGCAGATGATTTTCCTGGACTCACAAAAATTGTGCTCTCCTAAAAAATAGAAATGGCCAAGATTGAAAGATTAAATTCAAACTCACTTAATTTAAATTCAAATGATTTGAATAGGAAGTGAGGTTTGGGAAGGTCCAATGTACAAATTTTTGGTGGAGCTCCAGAATAAGATGAAAGAATATATGGCAAGATTTGAGGAGCAACTCGAAGCAGAAAAGACTTGAGAGTTTAATTGCAAGTGTGTCACGGTAATTCCACATACATGGAATACTTTATAATAGCTCCCTAGTATCGGGAGGATATGTTATAAAGAGAAGTCACCCTTCCCTCGGTATAAATGGACCGAAGATCCATGCAATTTATTTAAGTGCGTTTTAGTCGGCTTTGAGAAAAAATGATGGCATGATGACATGATGCAATGCACATGATGCAGTGATTAAAGCAACAAGCAAAAAAAAACAAATCACACCATGAATCTCGAAAACCATGGAAGGCATCTGAAGCTCCGGTCTTGGGGCGTTACAGCGCGGGTGCGGGGATGGGAGCTGGAATGGGAGCGGGGGCGGCAACCGCTGTGGCCATCTCGTTCAGGGCCATGTCCATGAGGCCCCATTCCTCCTTATTTACTATCTCCTCTGGCTCGTATTCGACTTCACCAAACCTGAAGACTAGTGGCAGATGATCATTCTGCGCCATGGCATTGGTGGACGTCTGCGGGAGGGAGGGGAATGGGAGGGGAACAGTAAGGCCACCCGTATTAAACAGCGGCTCGGGCACCATTAATGGAGAGGAAGGTAGGCGGCCATGGAAGTCAAAGGGCTCGCTTCCCAGTGAGCCTGCACAGCATATAGCTCGCATGCTTCCCGGTGAGCCTGCGCATTGGATGACAGCCTGCACGCCTCTCGGTCAGGCTGTGCACTGGACTCCACTCGCACGCCTCCCGTTCAGTCAAGCAGTTGTCCACACGGCACCTCCTATAGCCATTAAAACCAAGACAAGTGGCGTCACATGAATGGTTAACAAAATAGACACGATTTGAATAATGAAACATTTGAGATATTAAAGTGGCAGCTATTTTTTCAAAATGCCTTTGTTGGCTGTTATTCGAGTGCGCCTTCTCTCAAAATGGACACGAAAAATACCACAGCATGTCGGGTGCCATTCCATGATAGCATGCCAAGTTTCATGAATTTCAGACAAGTTTTGGATTTACTAGAATTTAAAAACAAAGTATTTCAACGTTTTGCCGGCAATCAATAGTGCCCTAGTTCTTGAAATTCATTCCCATTTCTTACATGGGACCTAAGCATGCACCCAAGGACACATATTTGTTTTTTGAACCAATTTATAAGCGCCGGAGCATGTGCATGTAGTTTAAATTTGAATTATGCATATAAAATACCTAGAAAACCTAGTTAATGTATAAAAATGTCCAAACAAACCCCGAAAAATTCCAAAAATTAACACAACACTCCTGTTGTTCTATGTTGACACTAGAATTTCTTTGAAAGAAATAAGAGGCAACGGATATCGTTTCGTACCCAAAGGTGGTACGTTCCCGACCGAAAGCATCAGGCTTGTTGTGAGAGGCTCTGGTTTGTGAGATGCTTATACTCAAACCTGCCCCAAATGGGACAAAATTTTTACCACGCCATGTTGATGCCGCTCCATGATAGCATGCCAAGTTTCATGAATATCAGACAAGTTTTGGATTTACTAGAATTTGAAAACAAAATATCTCAATGTTTTGCCGGCAATCAACAGTGCCCTGGTGTTTGAAATCCATTCTCATTTCTTGCGTGGGACCTAAGGATGCACCCAAGGACACAAATTTGATTTTTCAAGCAATTTATATGCACTGAAGCATGTGCATGTAGTTCAAATTTGAATTATGCACATAAAATGCCTAGAGAACCCAGTTAATGTATAAAAATGTCCAAATGAACCCCAAAAAAATCAAAAAAATAACACAACACTCCTATTGTTCTATATTGACACTAGAGAAAAAAATTGAAATCAAGAAGATGGAACAGATATCATTTCATCCCCAAAGGTGAAACATTCCCTACCGAAACCATCAGGCTTGTTGTGAAGCTCTAATTTGTGAGAAGCTTATACCCAAACCTACCCCAAATGGGAAAAAATTACCATGGCATGTTGATGCCACTCCATGATAGCATGCCAAGTTTCATGAATTTCAGACGAGTTTTGGATTTACTAGAATTTAAAAACCAGGTATCTCAATGTTTGCGGCCGAGTGATGGTGGCAGGGTGTTTGACATTAATTCCCATATCTTGCATGGGACCTAAGCATGCAAC
This sequence comes from Triticum dicoccoides, assembly GCF_002162155.2. NCBI lineage: Eukaryota > Viridiplantae > Streptophyta > Magnoliopsida > Poales > Poaceae > Triticum > Triticum dicoccoides. Next base: position 201,776,950 of record NC_041390.1, on the reverse strand, counting down.
CAAGGACACATATTTGAATTTTCAACCAATTTATATGCATTAGAGCACGTGCTTGTAGTTCAAATTTGAATTATGCACATAAATGCATAGAAAACTCAGTTAGTGTAGAAAAATGTCCAAACGAGCCCCGAAAAATTCCTAAAATTAACACAACACTCATGTTGTTCTATGTTGACACTAGAAAAAATTGAAATCAAGAAGAGGCAACGGATATCGTTTCTTCCAGAAAGGTGAAATGTTCCCTACCGTAACAATGAGGCTTGTTGTGAGAAGCTTATATACCCCAACCTCCACAAATGGGACAATATTTTTACCACTGCATGTTGATGTCAGTCCGTGCTAGCATGTCAAGTTTCATAAATTTCAGACGCGTTTTCAATTTACTAGAATTTAAAAACCATGGATCTCAATGTTGGCGGCCGAGCGATGGTGGCAAGATGTTTGACATTCATTCTCATTTCTTGCATGGGACTTTAGCATGTAACCAAGGACACACATTCCATTTTTGAACCAATTTATATGCAGTGGAGCATGTGGATGTAGTTCAAATTTGAATTACGCACATGAATGCATAGAAAACTCAGTTAATGTATAAAAATTTCCAAGAGAACCCCGAAAAATACCAAAAATTGATACAACACTCGTGTTGTTCTATGTTGACACAAGAAAAAAAATGAAATTAAGAAGAGGCAACAAATATCGTTTCGTCCCCCAAGGTGGCACGTTCTCTACCGAAACCATCAGGCTTGTTGTGAGAGAAGCTCTGCTTTGCGGGAAGCTTTTACCCAAACCTGCCCAAATGGGACAATATTTTTACCGTGGCATGTCGATGTCATTCCATGATATCATGGAAAGTTTCATGAATTTCATACGAGTTTTCGATTTAGTAGAATTTTAAAACCATGTATCTCAATATGAGCGGCCGAGCGATAGTGTCAAGGTGTTTGACATTCATTCTCATTTCTTGCATGTGACCTAAGCTTGCAACCAAGGAGAAACATTTGATTTTGCAACCTGTTTTTATGGACTGGAGCATGTGCATGTAGTTCAAGTTTGAATTATGCACATAAATGCCTAGAAAACTCAGTTAACGTATAAAAATGTCCAAACGATCCCTGAAATTCATCCCTATTTCTTGCATGGACGTAAGCATAAACCCATGGACACACATATGATTTTACAACCCAGGTTGTTGCACCGGTGTAGCGACCAGACCTCAACGGTCCGATCTTTGTGCTTCAGTGTCATCCCTGGATCAGTAATGCTGACACGCACAGTACTTGAAGGATTTATAACAGAGTAGCAATCACACACTTATTACATCAAATGTCTCAAAAGAGAACTTATTACAATAAATATGGCTTAAGGCCATCTAATAATGATAACATCGGAAGGCTTGGAAGTTAAGTGAGTTCATCAACTCCAACGGCATCACTGAGTATAGAACCACGACCTAAAAGGCACCTTACTCGTCGTCTGAAAAGTCTACAACATGAACGTTGCAGCCCAAAAACGGGCCAGCACATGGATGGTGGTCCATAAAAAATAGGCAATCGCTGGAATACCCAGGTGCCTCAATCCACCCAGATGTGTGTTTAAGGTGCCATTTTAAATAACCATTAATTAATCAATCTCACATCTGTCATGGATACACTCACCCAATCCATGTGTACTAGCATAGCATGGCAATATAAGGAAATGTAGAAGTAACTCCCAAAGGTTTGATAATAAAACAGGTAATAGGTACTACCTCATCTACTTCCCAAAACCCACAATTTAATTAGATCCTATTCATGCAATCTTTGAGGATTGATCTAATCCAATAAATCTGGGTAGTAGGTGGTATGATCAAAGTGTTACTTGCCTTGCTGATGTTCCGTGAAACCTAGCGATTCAAAGTAGCAGGCAGCGCATTCCGGGTACTCTATCGCAAACAAACAAGCATACAATAAGTACTCAACTAATGCATAGGTAAAACTCAAATAAGAGAACTAACCAGAAGTTCAACTTAAGGACTCCGGTTTGCAAAAAGAATCAAATCGAATGAAGCAACAAAAGTCAAATGGCGAAAGAAACAAGCTTCGTTTACTAATCTAGATCTAGGTCAAATTTTACAGAAGCAAAAAACTTGTTTGAGTTGGTTAAACGGAAAGAGGGTTTCAAGACGAAACTCCAGGCGCTTGAATCGCCTGATTCCGATAAACGAGCGAAAAGTTATACTGGAACGAAAATCGGATCAGAAATTGCGATCAGAAATAATCGCGGAAAATCTGAGAAAAAGAAAAAATGACGAAAAGATTAATGAACGAACGTTCGTTTTCTGTAGCTAAACGGTGAACGCGTTCGTTAAAACGAACGAACGAGCGAACCATCGCTAAATAAAGTAAACCGGAAATAAACCGATCTAAATAAAAAAACGGATCTAAAAAACCGACAAAGAACTGAATGGAAAACCAGCGGCGGCGGCAGGGGCAACCTCGGCTCTGGCGGCGGGGTCGGCGGGCGGCGGCGGCGGCTCCGGCGGCGAAGGGTGGCGGGGTCAGCGGGCGGCGGTGGCGGCAGCGGCACGCGGCGGCGGTGGCGGCGGCGGCTTGGTGCGGCTAGGGTTAGGGTTTCAGCGCGGGGTGCCTTACGGGCTCGGGGCGGCGGCTTATAAAGGTCGGCTGGACAAAGTCCTGGCCGAATACGGCCCAAAGCCGGTTGCGCGTTTTTTCAATAGTTATGCGCAGAAAAACAAATAAAAGAAATACTAAATGGACTCCAAAAATCCAGAAATAAATTTTTCCCGACTTCCAAAATCAAGCCAAACAGGATGGACATTTATTTGGGGCCTAAATGCAATTTTGAAAAACGCGTATTTTTCCTAAATTCAAATAAAATAGCAAATAACTCTAGAATATAATGTTATTTGATTTTATTATTAAATCCTCAATATTTCTTTATTTTGGGAAAGTCATTTTATTCCATCTCTCATATTTTTATGATAGAAATAATTGAAGATAAAATAATTAAAATCAACTGATCCTATTTTCAAAATTTGAAAAAACTCAATTATGAAAATAACGAAATCCCCAACTCTCTCCGAGGGTCCTTGAGTTGCGTAGAATTTCTAGGATTAAACCAAAAGCTAAAGAATATGATATGCAATGATGATCTAATGTATAACATTCCAAATTGAAAATTTGGGATGTTACAAACCTACCCCCCTTAAGATGAACCTCATCCTCGAGATTCGGGTTGGCTAGAAAATAGGTGAGGGTTGTCCTTTAGCAGTTCTTCCTCTCGCTCCCAGGTGGCCTCATCTTGGGTGTGGTGGCTCCACTGAACTTTGCAAAACTTGATAACCTTGCTGCGGGTGACTCGGCTGGCATACTCAAAAATCTTGACTGGTTTCTCCTCATAGGCCAAATCACCGTCCAACTGAATCACTTCCAGCGGCACTGTATCTCTCAGCGGTATATCAGCCATTTCTGCGTGGCACTTCTTCAACTGGGAAACATGGAATACATCGTGAACTCCTGACAATCCTTCGGGCAATTCCAACTTGTAGGCTACTTCTCCCATACGCTCCAAAACCTTGTATGGTCCTACAAAACGTGGCGCTAACTTTCCCTTAACTCCAAAACGCTTAACTCCTCGAAGTGGAGATACTCGGAGATAAACTCGGTCTCCGACTTCGTAAACTGTCTCCTTGCGTTTAGAATCTGCGTAGCTCTTCTACCTAGACTGGGCTACCTTGAGCCTATCGCGAATCAATTTCACCTTCTGTTCAGACTCCTTAATCAAATCCGGTCCAAACAACTAGCAGTCTCCAACTTCATCCCACGACAATGGGGTCCTGCACCTCCTTCCGTACAAGGCTTCGAAAGGGGCCATTTTCAAATTGGAATGATAACTGTTGTTGTAAGAGAACTCTGCATACAGCAAATTGTCGTCCCAACTAGATCCATAATCTAGCGCACAAGCTCTCAACATATCCTCCAGAATCTGGTTCACTCTCTCGGTCTGTCCATCCGTTTGCGGATGAAAAGCCGTACTGAACTTTAGCCTGGTACCCAAAGTTTCGTGCAACTGATTCTGAAACTTTGAGGTAAACTGGGTTCCTCTATCTGATACAATAATCCTTGGAACTCCATGCAGACATACGATCCTGGTCATGTATATCTTTGCCAACTTAGCACTGGTGTAGGTAGTCTTCACTGGGATGAAATGAGCTACCTTTGTCAAATGATCGAGTACAACCCAAATCGAGTCATAGCCTGAACGAGTTCTGGGTAATCCCGTAATAAAATCCATGCCTAGCTTATCCCACTTCCGTTCGGGTTTCGGCAATGGCTGTAACAATCCTGCTGGCTTCTGATGCTCTGCCTTTACTCTCTAACATACATCACAAATTGCTACATACTCCGCAATATCCTTGTTCATTCCGGTCCACCAGAAAGTATCCTTCAAATCCAAATACATCTTGGTATTTCATGGATGAATCAAATATGGTAAATCATGGGTCTCCTGCAGAATTAACTTCTTGATCTCCGGGTCATTGGGCACATAAACACGGTCTTCAAACCATAGGGTATCGTGTTCATCCTCACGAAACCCTTTAAATTTTCCTTTGCCCATCTTCTCCTTTATTGAGGCAATCTCCTTGTCAGTCTTCTGAGCTTCTCTGATCTTATCCATCAAAGTAGACTGAATCTCCAATGCTGCTACATATCCTCTCGGAACTATCTCTAAACATAGCTCACGAAGGTCCTCGGCTAACTCCTTCGGTAAATCTCCCATCATTAGTATGTTGACATGGCTTTTACGGCTCAGCGCATCGGCTACTATGTTAGCCTTTCCGGGATGATAATGCAATCTCATGTCATAATCCTTGATGAGCTCTAACCATCATCTTTGTCTGAGATTTAGCTCCTTCTGTGTGAAAATGTACTTCAAACTCTTGTGATCCGTGTACACTTCACAATGGTTTCCAATGAGAAAATTTCTCCAAGTCTTTAATGCATGCACTACGGCTGCTAACTCCAAATCATGTGTGGCATAATTCAACTCATGAGGCTTAAGCTGTCGTGAGGCATATGAAACAACTCTTCCCTCCTGCATAAGCACTGCTCCAAGTCCTCGACGTGAAGCGTCATGATACACCTCATAATCCTTGTTCTGATCTGGCAAAATCAACACTGGTGATGTAACCAAACGTTTCTTCAACTCCTGGAAACTGGCCTCACATTCCTCAGTCCATATGAACTTGGTATCCTTTTTCAGCAACTCCGTCATAGGGTTCGCAATCTTCGAGAAATTTTCAATGAATCTCCGGTAGTATCCTGCAAGTCCCAGAAAACTCCGGATTTCTCCAACTGTTGTTGGGGCTTCCCAATTTGTCACAGTGTCAACCTTGGTGGGATCTACTGCTATACCTTCTATGGATATAACGTGTCCGAGGAATCCAACTTCCTTCAACCAAAACTCACATTTGCTAAACTTGGCATATAACTGATGTTCTCTGAGCTTCCCAAGTACCAAATGCAAATGCTCCTTATGCTCGTCTTCATTCTTCAAGTAAACCAGAATATCATCAATGAACACTATGACGAACTTATCCAAAAACTCCATAAACACTTTGTTCATCATGTTCATAAAATAGGCAGGTGCGTTAGTTAGACCAAATGACATAACGGTATACTCGTACAGCTCATACCTGGTGGTAAAAGCCGTCTTAGGTATATCTTGTTCTCGAATCTTCAACTGATGGTATCCTGATCGCAGATCGATTTTGGAAAATACCTTAGCTCCTTGCAATTGATCAAACAGCTCATTGATCATCGGTAGTGGGTACTTGTTCTTGATTGTTACTTCATTCAATCCTTGATAATCAACAACCATCCTTAACGATCCATCCTTATTTTCCACTAGAAGTACTAGCGATCCCCAAGGCGAAGAACTTGGGCCAATATAACCTTTATCAAGTAACTCCTTAATCTGCTTCTTAATCTCCTCCAAATCCTTTGCGGGCATCCTATATGGTATCTTAGATATTGGCCCTGTGCCTGGCAAAATCTCAATCAAAAACTCAATGTCTCTGTCCGGTGGCATGCCTGGCAACTCCTCTGGAAAATACATCAGGAAAATCCTTTACCACCGGTACTTCCTCCTGTACAACTCCTGTTAGGGAATTTACTTGAGTCCTCTTAGGCACATGTCGGGATACATACTTGATCCTTCTTCCTTCTGGGGTGGTAAGCAAAATTGATTTACTGGCGCAATCGGTGTTTCCTCCATACATCGACAGCCAATCCATACCCAGAATTACATCCAAACCTTGTGATTCCAAAATGATCAAATCTGAGGGAAACACATGCCTACCTATACTCAATGGCACTTGAAAACATCCTCGGCTGGCCATATACTCCGCTCCCGGTGAGCTTACTAGCATAGGTGTTCTAAGAACTTTGGTGGGCAAGTTATACTTATCCGCGAATCCCCTTGATATATATGAATGCGATGCACCAGTATCAAAAAGAACGATTGCAGTAAAAGACTTAACAAAAACTTAACTATTACTGCATCTGGCTGAGCTTCAACCTCCTCCACGTTAACGTGGTTCACCTGTCCCCTATTGAAAGGGTTCGACTTCTTCCCAGAGCTTCCATTGCCATTTCCATTCTGGGATTCAGGACATTCATTGGCATAATGTCCGGTCTTCTGGCACTTAAAGCAAGTGACTTGACTCAGGTCTCTCTTGGCTGGGGTTGATGGGTTGGTACAGTTCTGGACGTTGCTTCCTCCGGTCCCATTACCATTCTTGGGGCCATTATGATTATGCGAACTTCCTCCTCCATGAGTATGCTGAAAAGGTCCTCCCGGTTTAGGGGTAAAACGTGGCTTCTACTGAGCTCCAGAATTGTACTTGCCTTGTCCATACTTCCTCTTGCGGTTCTCAATCTGCTGTTGCTTCCCTTCAATCATAAGAGCATGATCTACCAACTCCTGGTAGTTGTTGAAGCTTGCTACCATCAACTGCATGCTCAACTCATCATTCAGTCATTCCAGAAACTTCTCCTGCTTAGCTGCATCCGTAGCAACGTCATCTGGGGCATAACGTGCTAGCTTGCTAAATTCATCCACATACTGGCCAACTGTCCGTCCTCCTTGGCACAAGTTGGGAAACTCATGCTTCTTCATGGCCATAGCTCCTGCTGAAACATGGGCAGTTCGGAAAGCCTGCTGAAACTGGTCCTATGTGACAGTGTCGATAGGGTAAGTGGCTGTGAAATTCTCCCACCATGATGCTGCGGGTCCATCCAACTGATGTGCGGCAAACTTCACCTTTTCAGCATCTGTGCATCCTGCCGTGGTCAACTCCCTTGCTGTCTTGCGGAGCCAATCATCTGCTACTATAGGCTCGGTGCTACTGGAGAACAACGGCGGATTTAGCCTAAGAAAAAGGGTTAAGTGATCAACAGGTGGTGGTGGTGGTGGGTTGTTGTTGTTGTTCCCCTGATTCTGATTCTGGACTAGCAACTGCATCAATGTATTCTGCTGCTGGATCAACTGAGTGAGCTCCGGTGGGAAAGTAAATCCGGGGTCACGTCTTGGAGGCATCTGATGGGTTTAGAGAAGATGATATTTAAGAATAGAGAGAGGTCTAGAGAGAAAACACTACCCATATGCACATGAGGCAAATCCAAACATTTCACTTCATTCAATCAAACAAGGGCATACAATCGGTCTAACTATCGCAAAAGTGCTCGGACTACTCTATTTACATGGGGGAATACCACTATTGATGGGGTGGTCTACTAGAAATATTCTTCGGTTGCAGACTCCATGGTATCTGCTCCAGCTTCATCAACATAGTCATCATCGCTATCGTCTGGGTCCGAGTCGGTGTCGTCGATGATGATGTAGTCTTCTGGGCGAATCTCCTTGGGTTCTTCGTCTTCTTCTACTGGTGTAGGGTCTCCCATGAATATTCCGATCTTCTTGATCAGGTCGTCATTCTTCTCCACTAATACTTAGATTTCCTCCATATAATCTTCACGTGTAGCCTTGAGTTCTTCTTCCAGCTCCGTGATTCTTGTCCTCGCCTTCTTCAGATCTATCATGTCTGCGCACATCTGGTTCTCCTGACGTCGAATGTGCTGGTTTAACTCCTGTATGAAAGCTGCGATTGATCTATCCTTCTTGGTGCTGATCATCTCCCATTGCTCATCTCAGCGCCCACAAATCTGGTAGATAGTATCCTTGAGATCATTGCGGTAAACTTCTCCAATACGTCCCATGGCGATGTGAGCTGCCATGCTCTTTCCTAAACTCCAGGTTGGTGCATCAAAGGAAAACTCTATGGGCTCAGTGACTGGCATGAACGTCCTTCCTGGAACTTGAACTTGAATCATCCAGCACTCCTCTTCTGGTAAAGTTGCGTTGTAGGTTCCGGTGAAGCTTGGTACTCTGATGTTCAGGTATCTAGTGACTTCCTTCAAGTGACGACCAAAGGGTGTATCGTCATCCGGTTGCGTAAACTTGTTCCTAGCATCCACCATCCAAAAAGAGTAGAAAAGATGAGGAGTCAGAAATGAGAAGAGTGAGTAGTGATCTAGAGCTTTAGCTTAGTGGTCGTGTCCTACAGTTAGCTGTGCTCTGATACCATCTTGTAGCGACCACACATCAAACGGTCCGATCTCTGTGCTTCATTGTCATCCCTGGATCAGTAATGTTGACACGCACAGTACTTGAAGGATTTATAACAGACTAGCAATCACACACTTATTACATCAAATGTCTCAACAGAGAACTTATTACAATAAATATGGCTTAAGGCCATCTAATAACAATAACAACGGAAGGCTTGGAAGATAAGTGAGTCCATCAACTCCAACGGCATCATTGAGTATAGAACCACGACCTAAAAGGCACCTTACTTGTCATCTGAAAAGTCTGCAACATGAATGTTGCAGCCCGAAAATGGGTCAGCACATGGAATATGCTGGCAAAGTAACACATAGAGAGTAATGAAAGAATAAGGCTATACTACATGCATATTTGGTTGGTGGAAAGCTCTATGGTCACAGTTTTGCGTAAAGCCAATTTTTCCCTACTGCAAACAAATAAATTTTATTTAACTATCATGGTAGTTGTTAAACATTGAGAGTGTAGACACCCTCTCAATCACAATTAAGCATCATATATAAAACCCAACAATATTAATTAGAGTAACATGATGAGATTCACATGATAATCCAAGTACTAGATACTCAAGTTGTCCATAACCGAGGACACAGCTAACCATGATTAGTTTATACACTCTGTAGAGGTTTGCGCACTTTTCTCCACAAGACTCGATCTCCTCCATTGGGATTCTCTCACTACATGGTATTTGAGAAACGGATGACCGAGACATAGTCTTTCAGAAGTGCTAGCACCTTACGAACGGGTAGACTGTTACACCTATTTTCCCCTACATCTGCTAGTCTACCACTGTAAGAGTTCGCACGACTTAATCAACTATGCTAGAGCCCATAGTAGCTTGTGGTTGCACACGGAAGTTTCTAGTATGAATAATCTCAAGATCCCTTTGAGCCTGGGTGGCGGTCCGTAAAAAACAGGCAATCGCTGGAATACCCAGGTGCCTCAATCCACCCAGATGTGTGTTTAAGTTGCCACCTTAAATAAACCATTAATTTATCAATCTCACATCTGTCATGGATACACTCACCCAATCCACGTCTACTAGCATAGCATGGCAATATAAGCAAATGTAGAAGTAACTCCCAAAGGTTTGATAATAAAACAGGTAATAGGTACTACCCCATCTACTTCCCAAAACCCACAATTTAATAAGATCCAATTCATGCAATGTTTGAGGATTGATCTAATGCAATAAATCTGGGTAGTAGGAGGTATGATCAAAGTGTTACTTGCCTTGTTGATGATCCATGAAACCTAGCGATCCAAAGTAGCAAGCGGCGCACTCCGGGTACTCTATCGCAAACAAACAAGCATATAATAAGTACTCAACTAATGCACAGGTAAAACTCAAATAAGAGAACTAAACAGAAGTTCAACTTAAGGACTCTGGTTTACAAAAAGAATCAAATCGAACGAAGCAACGAAAGTCAAACGGCGAAAGAAACAAGCTTCGTTTACTAATCTGGATCTAGGTCAAATTTTACATAAGCAAAAAACTTGTTTGAGTTGGTTAAACGAAAAGAGGGTTTTTATACGAAACTCCAGGCGCTTGAATAGCCTAATTCCGATAAATGAGCGAAAAGTTATACTAGAACGAAAATCGGATCAGAAATCGCGATCAGAAATAATCGCGGAAAATCCAAGAAAAAAGAAAAAACGACGAACAGATTAACGAACGAACGTTCGTTTTCTGTAGCTAAACGGTGAACGCAATTATGAAAATAACTAAATCCCCAACTCTCTCCGAGGGTCCTTGAGTTGCGTAGAATTTCTAGGATCAAACCAAAGGCAAAAGAATATGATATGCAGTGATGATCTAATGTATAACATTCCAAATTCAAAATTTGGGATGTTACAACTGGAGCATGTGCATGTAGTTTAACTTTGAATTTTGCACCTGAAATGGCTAGAAAACCGATATAATGTATAAATTGTCCAAACGAACACTGAATAATTCCAATTCTTTTACAACACATATAGTTGCATGTTCACTGCAGATAAAAGTTCAAGCAATTCAAACACCGTCCATTGTCGCTATGACCCCATTATGTAATTCAAATCAAGATGAAAAATCAAGTAGACCCCACGCAGTTTATTATCACCAACCGTGTGAGATACAGTACAAAATATCCTGGAGCACCGTCTGATGACACTTTTCACTGAATCGACTCAAAAATTTCGGCTTCCGTGGAAATATCTACCTCCCCGCCCCTTCCCCCTTACCAAAAGCCACATTTCCCCTGTGTTTGCCTTCCTTTCCAAGTTGAAACCTTCACTCCTTTCTTGCAGCGCCGCCTCCTCGCTGGTGCCCCTCCTTCATGTCGCTCGGCCTCGCCTATCCAGGCAGGTAATCCACACCCGGCCCCCATCCTCCTCCTTCCACATCCCACATGCCCTGACCGCTGGCGCGACACCTTCCACCCAAATCACCGACCCCTCCATCAAATAAGCGCCGCCCTCAGCCATGGTGCATGCAGTATAGCCAGGATCTCAAGGAGAATTTGGCAACGGAGAAGCAAATCGCGACCACACGCGCGGATGAGGTCGCGGTGGCTGCCATTCGTGCCGACCCCCAGATCTTGGAGGAGCACCTTGCAGGAAATATGCCCTAGAGACAATAAGAAAGTTGGTATTTATATTTCCTTATATCATGATAAATTTTTTATTATTCATGCTAGAATTGTGTTAACCGGAAACTTAGTACATGTGTGAATACATAGACAAATAGAGTGTCCCTAGTATGCCTCTACTTGACTAGCTCGTTAATCAAAGATGGTTAAGTTTCCTGACCATAGACATGTGTTGCCGTTTGATGAACGAGATCACATCATTAGAGCATGATGTGATGGACAAGGCCCATCCGTTAGCTTAGCATAATGATCATTTAGTTTTATTGCTATTGCTTTCTTCATGACTTATACATGTTCCTTTGACTATGAGATTATGCACATCTCTGGGCCCTCTCGGTAAGGAACATCACTATAAGCCTTGCAAGCAATGTGACTAGTGAGTTAGTTACGGGATGATGCATTACAGAACGAATAAAGAGACTTGCCAGTAACGAGATTGAACTAGGTATGAGGATACCGACGATCGAATCTCGGGAAAGTAACATACCAATGACAAAGGGAATGACGTATGTTGTTATGCGGTTTGAGCAATAAAGATCTTCGTAGAATATGTAGGAGCCAATATGAGCATCCAGGTTCCGCTATTGGTTATTGACCAGAGATATGTCTCGGTCATGTCTACATAGTTCTCGAACCCGTAGTGTCCGCACGCTTAACGTTCAATGACGATTTGTATTATGAGTTATGTGATTTGATGACCGAAGTTTGTTCGGAGTCCTGGATGAGATCACGAACAAGATAAGGAGTCTCGAAATGGTCGAGAAGTGAAGATTCATATATTGGAAGGGTATATTCGGACATTGGAATGGTTTCGAGTGATTCAGATATTTTACCGGAGTACCGAGGGGTTACTGGAAACCCCCCGGGGAAGTATTGGTCCTATTGGGCCATATTGGAGGAGAGGAGGAAGGCCACATGGGTAGGCGCGCGCCCCCCTTTCCCAAACCGAATTGGCCTAGGGGAGGGGCGGCCCCCCTCTTTCCTTCTCCCTCTCTCTCCCTTCCCCTTTTCCTTTCCGGTGGAAGGAAGGAGGGGGGACGAATCCTACTTGGACTAGGAGTCCAAGTAGGACTCCCCCATCATGGCGCGGCCCCTTGGCTGACCACCTCCTCCTTCCCCCTTTATATATGGAGGTGGGCGGCACCCCAAAGGCACAATAGACAATCTCTTAGCTGTGTGCGGTGCCCCCCTCCACAGTTTAACACCTCGGTCATATCGTCATAGTGCTTAGGAGAAGCCCTGCGCCGGTAACTTCATCATCACCGTTGCCATGCCATCGTGCTGACGGAACTCTCCCTCGTCCTCAACTAGATCAAGAGCTCAAGGGACATCATCATAATGAACGTGTGCTGAACACGGAGGTAACGTATGTTCGGTACTTGGATCGTGAAGACGTTCGACTACATCAACCGCGTTACTAAATGCTTCCGCTTTCGATCTATGAGGATACGTGGACACGCTCTCCCCTCTCGTTTCTATGCATCTCCTAGTTAGATCTTGTGTGATTGTAGGAACTTTTTTGAATGACTATGTTCCCCAATAGTGGTATCAGAGCCTGGTCTATGCGTAGATGTTATATGCACGAGTAGAACACAAAGAGTTGTGGGTGATAATAGTCATACTGCTTACCACCAACGTCTTACTTCTATTCGGCGGTATTGTTGGATGAAGCGGTTGGACCAACATTACATGACCGCGTTCATGAGACTGGTTCTACCGACGAGCTTCGCACACAGGTGGCTGGCGGGTGTCTGTTTCTCCAACTTTAGTTGAGTCGAGTTTGACTACGGCCGGTCCTTGTTCAAGGTTAAAATAGCACACTTGACGAAAAATCATTGTGGTTTTGATGCGTAGGTAAGAACGGTTCTTGCTAGAAGCTCGTAGCAGGCAGGTAAAACTTGCAACAACAAAGTAGAGGACGTCTAACTTGTTTTGTAGGGCATGTTGTGATGTGATATGGTCAAGACGTGATGAGATATAAATTGTTGTATGAGATGATCATGTTTTGTAAAAGTTATCAGCAACTGGCATGAGCCTTATGGTTGTTGCTTTATTGTATGAAATGCAATCGCCATGTAGTTGCTTTACTTTATCACTAAGCGGTACTGATAGTCGTAGAAGCAATAGTTGGCGAGACGACAACAATGCTACGATGGAGATCAAAGTGTCAAGCCGGTGACAATGGAGATCATGACGGTGCTTTAAAGATGGAGATCAAAGGCACAAGATGATGATGGCCTTATCATGTCACATATTTTGATTGCATGTGATGATTATCTTCTATGCATCTTATTTTGCTTAGTACGACGGTAGCATTATAAGATCACCCCTCACTAAATTTCAAGGTACAAGTGTTCTCCATGAGTATGCACTATTACTATAGTTCGTCGTGCCAAGACACCACGTGATGATCGGGTGGGATAAGCTCTACGTTCACATACAACGGGTGCAAGCCAGTTTTGCACATGCGGAATACTCGGGTTAAACTTGATGAGCCTAGCATATGCAGATATGGCCTCAGAACACTAAGGACGAAAGGTCGATCATGAATTATATAGTAGATCTGATCAACATAGTGATGTTCACCATTGAAAACTACTCCATCTCACGTGATGATCGGACATGGTTTAGTTGATATGGGTCACATGATCATTTAGATGAAAAGAGGGATGTACATCTAAGTGGTTGTTCTTAAGTAATATGATTAATTGAACTTTAATTTATCATGAACTTAGTACTTCATTGTATTTGCATGTCTATGTTGTTGTAGATAAATGGCTCGTGCTACCGTTCAATTGAATTTTAATGCGTTCCTAGAGAAAGCTAAGTTGAAAGATGATGGTAGCAACTATCGGACTGGGTCCATAACTTGAGGATTATCATCATTGCTGCACAAAAGAATTACATCCTAGAAGCACCGCTAGGTGCAAGACCCGCTGCAGGAGCAACTCCAGACGTTATGAACATCTGCCAGAGAAAAGCTGATGACTACTCGATAGTTCAGTGTGCCATGATTTATGGATTAGAATCAGGATTTCAAAGACGTTTTGAAAATCATGGAGCATATGAGATGTTCTAGGAGTTGAAGTTAATATTTAAAGCGGATGCCCGAGTTGAGAGATATGAAGTCTCCAATAAGTTCTATAGCTGCAAAATGGAGGAGAATAGTTCTGTCAGTGAACACATACTCAAAATCTCTGGGTACCACAACCACTTGACTCAGCTGGGAATTAATCTCCTAATGATAGTGTCATTGATAGAGTTCTTCAATCACTAGCACCAAGCTATAAAGGCTTTGTGATGAACTATAATATGCAAGGGATGGAAAAGACAATTCCTGAGCTCTTCACGATGCCAAAGGCTGCGGAGGTAGAAATCAAGAAGGAGCATCAAGTGTTGATGGTTAACAAGACCACTAGTTTCAAGAAAAAGGGCAAAGGAAAGAAGGGGAACTTCAAGAAGAACAACAAGCCAATTGCTGCTCAAGGGAAGAAGCCCAAGTCTGGACCTAAGCCTGAGACTAAATGCTTCTACTGTAAAGGGGCTGGTCACTGGAAGCGGAACTGCCCCAAGTATTTGGCGTATAAGAAGGATGGCAAAGTGAAAGGTATATTTGATAAACATGTTATTGATGTGTACCTTACTAATGCTCGTAGTAGCGCCTGGTATTTGATACTGGTTCTGTTGCTCATATTTGCAACTCGAAACAGGGGCTACAAATTAAACAAAGATTGGCTAAGGAAGAGGTCACAATGCGCGTGGGAAATGGTTCCAAAGTCGATGTGGTCGCCGTCGGCATGCTACCTCTACATTTACCACCGTGATTAGTTTTCGACCTAATAAATTGTTATTTGGTGCCCGCATTGAGCATGAACATTATATCTGGATCTTGTTTAATGCGAGACGGTTATTCATTTAAATCAAAGAATAATGGTTGTTTTATTTATATGAGTAATATCTTTTATGGTCATGCACCCTTGATGAGTGGTCTATTTTTGTTCGATTGTAGTGATACACATATTCATAATATTGAAGCCAAAATATGCAAGGTTAATAATTATAGTGCAACTTATTTGTGGCACTACCGTTTAGGTCATATTGGTGTAAAGCGCATGAAGAAACTCCATGCTGATGGGCTTTTGGAATCACTTGATGCTTGCGAACCATGCCTCATGGGCAAGATGACTAAGACTTTGTTCTCCAGAACAATGGAGCGAGCGACTGACTTATTGGAAATAATACATACTGATGTATGCGGTCCGATGAGTGCTGAGGCCCGCGACGGGTATCGTTATTTTCTGACCTTCATAGATGATTTGAGCAGATATGGTTATATCTACTTAATGAAACATAAGTCTGAAACATTTGAAAAGTTCAAACAATTTCAGAGTGAAGTGAAAAATCATCGTAACAAGAAAATAAAGTTTTTACGATCTGATCGTGGAGGTGAATATTTGAGTTATGGGTTTGGTCTTCATTTGAAACAATGTGGAATAGTTTCACAACTCACGCCACCTCGAACACCAGAGCGTAATGGTGTGTCCGAACGTCGTAACTGTACTTTATTAGATATGGTGCGATCTATGATGTCTCTTACCGATTTAGCACTACCATTTTGGGGTTTTGCTTTAGAGACAGCTACATTCGCGCTAAATAGGGCACCCTCTAAATCCGTTGAGGTGACACCGTATGAACTGTGGTTTGGCAAGAAACCTAAGCTCTTGTTTCTTAAAGTTTGGGGTTGCGATGCTTATGTGAAAAAGCTTCAACCTGATAAGCTCGAACCCAATCAGAGAAATGTGTATTCATAGGATACCCAAAGGAGATTGTTGGGTACACCTTCTATCATAGATACTAAGGCAACATATTCCTTGCTAAGAATGGATCCTTTCTATAGAAGGAGTTTCTCTTGAAAGAAGTGAGTGGGAGGAAAGTAGAACTTGATGAGGTAATTGTACCTTCTACCGAATTCGAAAGTAGTTCATCACAGAAATCAATTCCAGTGATTCCAACTCCAATCAGTGAGCAAGCTAATGATGATGATCATGAAACTTCTGATCAAGTTACTACCGAACCTCGTACGTCAACCAGAGTATGATCCACACCAGAGTGGTACGGTAATCCTGTTCTGGAGGTCATGTTACTTGACCATGATGAACCTACAAACTATGAGGAAGCGGTGATGATCCCAGATTCCACGAAATGGCTTGAGTCCATGAACTCTGAGATGGGATCCATGTATGAGAACAAAGTGTGGACTTTGGTTGACTTGCCCAATGATCGACAAGCAATAGAGAATAAATGGATCTTCAAGAAGAAGACTGGCGCTGATGGTAATGTTACTGTCTACAAAGCTCGACTTGTTGCGAAAGGTTTTTGACAAGTTCAAGGAGTTGACTACAATGAGACGTTCTCACCCGTAGCGATGCTTAAGTCTGTTCGAATCATGTTAGCAATTGCCACATTTTATGATTATGAAATTTGGCAAATGGATGTCAAAATTGCATTCCTTAATGGATAACTTAAAGAAGAGTTGTATATGATGCAACCAGAAGGTTTTGTCGAGCCTAAAGGTGCTAACAAATTGTGTAAGCTCCAACAATTCATTTATGGACTGGTGCAAGCCTCTCGGAGTTGGAATATACTCTTTGATAGTGTGATCAAAGCATATGGTTTTATATAGACTTTTGGAGAATCCTGTATTTACAAGAAAGTGAGTGGGAGCTCTGTAGCATTTCTAATATTATATGCGGGTGACATATTGTTGATTGGAAATAATGCAGAATTCCTGGATAGCATAATAGGATACTTGAATAAAAAAAATTCAATGAAAGACATCGGTGAAGCTGCTTATATATTGGGCATCAAGATCTATAGAGATAGATCAAGACGCTTAATTGGACTTCCACAAAGGACATACCTTGATAAAGTTTTGAAGAAGTTCAAAATGGAACAGTCAAAGAAAGAGTTCTTGCCTATGTTACAAGGTGTGAAGTTGTGTCAGACTCAATGCCCGACCATTGCAGAAGATAGAGAGAAATTGAAAGTCATTCCCTATGCCTCTGCCATAGGTTCATCATGTATGCAATGCTGTGTACCGGACCTGATGTGTGCCTTGCTATTAGTTTAGCAGGGAGGTACCAAAGTAATCCAGGAGTGAATCACTAGATAGCAGTCAAGAACATCCCGAAATACCTGAAAAGTACTAAGGATATGTTTCTCGTTTATGGAGGTGACAAAGAGCTTGTCGTAAATGCTTACGTCGATGCAAGCTTTGACACTGACCCAGATGACTCTAAGTCACAAACAAGATACATATTTATATTGAATGGTGGAGCTGTAAGTTGGTGCAGTTCCAAGTAGAGCGTCATGGCGGGATCTTCGTGTGAAGCGGAATACATAGCTACTTCGGAAGCAGCAAATGAAGGAGTCTGGATGAAGGATTTCATATCCGATCTAGGTATAATACCTAGTGCATCGAGTCCAATGAAAATATTTTGTGACAATACTGGAGCAATTGCCCTGGCGAAGGAATCCATATTTCACAAGAGAATCAAACACATCAAGAGATGCTTCAATTCCATCCGCGATCAAGTCAAGGAGGGAGACATAGAGATTTGCAAGATACACAAGGATCTGAATGTTGCAGACCCATTGACTAAGCCTCTCTCACGAGCAAAACATAATCAACACCAAGACTCCATGGGTGTTAGAATCATTACTATGTAATCTAGATTATTGTCTCTAGTGCAATTGGGAGACTGAAGGAAATATGCCCTAGAGGCAATAATAAGGTTGTTACTTATATTTCCTTATATCATGATAAATGTTTATTATTCATGCTAGAATTGTATTAACTAGAAACTTAGTACATGTGTGAATACATAGACAAACAGAGTGTCCCTAGTATGCCTCTACTTGACTGGCTCGTTAATCAAACATGGTTTAGTTTCCTGACCATATACATGTGTTGTCGTTTGATGAACGAGATCACTTCATTAGAGAACAATGTGATGGACAAGACCCATCCGTTATCTTAGCATAATGATTGTTTAGTTTTATTGCTATTGCTTTCTTCATGACTTATATATGTTCCTTTGACTATGGGATTATGCAATTCCCGAATACCAGAGGAACACCTTGTGTGCTATGAAACATCACAACGTAACTGGGTGATTATAAAGATGCTCTACAGGTGTCTCTGATGGTGTTTGTTGAGTTGGCATAGATCAGGATTAGGATTTGTCACTCCGTGTATCGGAGAGGTATCTCTGGGCCCTCTCGGTAATGCACATCACTATAAGCCTTGCAAGCAATGTGACTAATGAGTTAGTTACGGGATGATGCATTATGGAACAAGTAAAGAGACTTGCCAGTAACGAGATTGAACTAGGTATGAGGATACCGAGGATCGAATCTCGGGCAAGTAACATACTGATGACAAAGGGAATGACGTATGTTGTTATGCGGCTTGACCATTAAATATCTCTGTAGAATATGTAGGAGCCAATATGAGCATCCAGGTTCCGCTATTGGTTACTGACCAGAGATATGTCTCGGTCATGTATACATAGTTCTCGAACCCGTAGGGTCCGCACGCTTAACATTTGATGACGATTTGTATTATGAGTTATGTGATTTGATGACCGAAGTTTGTTCGCATACCCGGATGAGATCACGGACACAACGAGGAGTCTTGAAATGGTCAAGAGGTAAAGATTCATATATTGGAAGGTTATATTCGGACATCGGAATGGTTCCGAGTGATTCAGATATTTTACCGGAGTACCGAGGGGTTACCGGAACCCCCCGGGGGAAGTATTGGGCCTAGTGGAGGAGAGAAGGAAGGCCACATGGGGAGGCGCCCCCCTCCTTGCCCAAACCGAATTGGACTAGGGGAGGGGGGCGTCCCCCCTCTTTCCTACTCCCTCTCTCTCCCTTCCCCTTTTCCTCTCTGGTGGAAGGAAGTAGGGGGGGGGGCGAATCCTACTAGGACTAGGATTCCAAGTAGGACTCCCCCTTCATGGCGCCCCCCTTGGCCGGCCACCTCCTCCTCCCCCCTTTATATACGGAGGCAGGGGCACCCCAAAGGCACAGTTGACAATCTCTTAGCCGTGTGTGGTGCCCCCCTCTACAGTTTAACACCTCGGTCATATCATCGTAGTGCTTAGGAGAAGCCCTGCGCCGGTAACTTCATCATCACCGTCGGCACGCCGTAGTGCTGACAGAACTCTCCCTCGTCCTCAACTAGATCAACAGCTCGACGGACGTCATCGTGCTGAACGTGTGCTAAACACGGAGGTACTGTACGTTCGTTACTTGGATCGGTTGGATCATGAAGACGTTCGACTACATCAACCGCGTTACTAAATGCTTCCGCTTTCGCTCTACGAGGGTACGTGGACACACTCTCCCCTCTCATTGCTATGCATCTCCTAGTTAGATCTTGTGTGATCGTAGGAATTTTTTTGAATTACTACGTTCCCCAACACACCTCACCGTCGAGGCCACCGTCAATGCCTCACGTGCTGACGCCACGACGTGGTTGGTTGCTTTAAATGACATTTCGTGGCATTTTCTCGAGGCCACCCTTGGTGCCTTCGATGAAGACTACAACGTGTTTTATCAGCGTGCATGTGCTTACCTCATCTCGAGAGCCAACGGGTTGGTGCCCGGAGCAGCTCAGGCAACTCACCACTATGACGAGGGCACCCACGATGCGGAGGCCTCGCCCTCTTCCATGTCCAAGGGTCCAATCGTCATCGATATCTCCGACAATGAGGAGTAGATTGTCTTATTAGCTCACTAGCTATAAGGAACCATGTTCAGTTTGCTAGCTACTTCCTTTCCTTAATAAATTCCAGTGAATTGTGCTTTCTACTTTTACCATGCAATCTGTTGCTCTAGTGTATATGTTCTACATATCGTGCAATGTGGTGCTAACTTATTAAATGTTGGTTAATTAGTTGTCATGTTCAGTTAACTGTTTGGTTCAATTCTGCGAATGTGATGTTCAATTCTTCAGGGTGCAATTTTGTATTGTCTTCCATGTGAGAAATATATCAATTTTTTCTTTACAAAATACATGAGAAACAATTGCTATATTTCCAAGTTGTCAAGCATGCTTGGTTTGGTTAACTGTCTGATCTTCTAGTATGTTATACATTGTGCAATGTGGTGCTCAGTTAACATTTGGTTCATTTGTTGTGGTGTTTAGTTAACTATTTGGTTCAATTCTGCAATGCGATGTTCAATTGTTGTGGGTGCATTCTGTTATTATATACCATGTGCGAAATAAATCGAATTTGGCTGTACTAAATACATGACAAACAAATACAATTGCTTTATTTCCAAGTTGTTAAGCATGCTTGGTTTGGTTAACTGTCTGATCTTCTATTAGGAGTATGTTATATTGTGCAATGTGGTGCTCAGTTAACGTTTGGTTCATTTGTTATGGTGTTTAGTTAACTGCTTGGTTCAATTCTGCAATGCGATGTTCAATTGTTGTGGGTGCATTTTGTTATTTTATACCATGCGAGGAATAAGTCGAATTTGGTTGTACTAAATACATGAGAAACAAATACAATTGCTATATTTCCGAGTTGATAAGCATGCTTAGTTTGGTTAGTTGTCTAAACTTCTATAAGGAGTATGTTATATTGTGCAATGTGGTGCTCAGTTAATGTTTGGTTCATTTGTTGTGGTGTTTAGTTAACTGCTTGGTTCAATTCTGCAATGTGATGTCCAATTGTCGTGGGCAGAATTTTGTATTGTTCTGCATGTGAGGAATGAATCGAATTTGGTTGCACTTAATACATGAGAAACATATACATGTGCTATATTTCCTAGTTCTTAATCATGCTTGGTTTGGATAAATGGGTTTTCCATGTGGCCTGAATTAATCTGATGAATCTGCAATGTGCTTATTTTTCATCAACATATTTTACTGATAGCATGCAAACCCTTACTTAACCTGATGACTAACTACCTTATATGCTATGCAGGGAAACAATGGGAAGCACCGACGTTTATAATCGAGGTTAACACGTGCATGGTATGTTGTCTAATAGCACATTATTGTGCAATTGCAGGAACCATTATAATATTCAGGTATTTAACAATTTGGTCTTGCACATGTAGGTCCAGCTGTCAGAGGTTTTGACCCACTGTTCGACCCTTTTTGCATATGGGGAAATGACTTGTCCATGAATATCAATCAAATCAAGAAACTCAGAAAGATTGATAGGATAATGAAATTAGCGACAAAAACAACAAGATTTTTGTCTACACAATGAAGAAGACATCAGTTAAATACAAGATGCTACTAACTATTATACCTTGCCTTTCTTATTCCTTTGCCCCATTTCCAATATAGAGAAGATATTTATGCACATCCTTGTTTTCAGGCCTTTCCAAAGCATTTCACTGATGATTACCTCTCAAACCACCTCTATGGTCAGGAGGTGAGGAAGGTTTTCATACAACACCCACGGTTCAATATTGAAGTGTTCCTAAAGAGGACGAAGGATGGACGGTCAATCATCCACATGCACTGGCCTAAAGTTGCAAAGACCTTCAACATGAATGAAGGCTCAATATTCACGTTCCGCTTCAGCAGTTTTCCAGATGAGATGCATCTTTCTATGTCGCATCTATTATGCTAATTTCGAAAGATTCTAGATGTTGCATGTGAAACTTGGTGCTGGCGCAGTTGTGTAATGGGGTAGCTGAGTGCTGAAGCTATATCATGTTGTACTCTGATGTATTTCAATTATGAAATCATGCTTCTTTAATATGGAAATGAAATATATTATGTGCTTAATATGAACGCCAATTAGATTAATAAATGGATTGTTAATTATAGGGCAATTAGCCTGGGTTTTTCTATTGCAAACGGTTATTCAGAAAACACCGTGGGCAATGACCTCAGGCAACACACACAGTTTCTAGGAATAAACCGTGTTGGATCAATGAACAATCACACACAACATTCTCTTGAAAATTGTTTGCGTTAGGCCACCTTGCGCAAATGTTTACCACATAAAAACTGTGTGTGAGGGACAGCCTTGGCCACACAGTTTCTTCTATGCACCGTGTGTGATGCATTCAGTAATGCAAAGGATAAAATTGTTAACATCGTGTGCAATGGCAACGCTATCACAAATGATTTAATAGGGAAATTTTTGTGTGCTGTACATGCAAAGGGAAACATTTTCCTTGGAGCGACTGTGTGGGATGTTCATACGAACATAAACGTTTAGCGGGGACTGGCTGTGTGGGATGTACTTACGAGCAGAAATGATTTCACATGTATAATTATTATTTTTAGCATTACTGTACGTATAACCATATTTCAGTGCTTGCCGGTCGCACACGACCTCATTTTGCCGAGCGTGTGTGCCAGGAGGGCATATCCCCGACGGTTTCTGGATCGTGTCGGAAGGACCCCCCTATCGCCCACACTCACTTGGCGACAGTTCCAAATGTCATCACAAAAAGGGGTTAAAAAATGTTTGT
Organism: Triticum dicoccoides; assembly: GCF_002162155.2. Taxonomy (NCBI): domain Eukaryota; kingdom Viridiplantae; phylum Streptophyta; class Magnoliopsida; order Poales; family Poaceae; genus Triticum; species Triticum dicoccoides. The sequence goes on along the minus strand of NC_041390.1, from coordinate 201,754,115 downwards.
ATAACTCCTCGCTGTACCAGTGACATGACACTTCACCATGATTTGGGCCTAGGGGAAGACATTGGGAAGTAATAAGAAGATGATAGGTTGCTAGAGTGATAGAAGCTTAAACCCTAGTTTATGCGTTGCTTCGTAAGGGGCTGATTTGGATCCATATGTTTCATGCTATGGTTAGGTTAACCTTAATTCTTCTTTCGTAGTTGTGGATGCTTGCGTGAGGGGTTAATCATAAGTGGGAGGCTTGTCCAAGGTAGGCTAGCACCCAAGCACCGGTCCACCCACATATCAAATCATCAAAGTAAGGAACGTGAATTATATGAGCATGATGAAAACTAGCTCGACAACAATTTCCATGTGTCCTCGGGAGCGCTTTGCTTTATATAAGAGTTTGTCCAGGCTTGTCCTTTGCTACAAAAAGGATTGGGCCACCTCATTGCACCTTGTTTACTTTTGTTACTTGTTACCCGTTACTAATTATCTTATCACACAACTATGTTACCGATAATTTCAGTGCTTGCAGAGAATACCTTACTGAAAATCGCTTGTCATTTCCTTCTACTCCTCGTTGGGTTCGACACTCATACTTATGGAAAGGACTACGATACATCCCCTATACTTGTGGGTCATCAGTGCCAAGCCTCATGAGGCAGATGGCGCCAAGACCTCCAGAGGGAGCGGCCTCCCTGGGCCCGCTCCTGAGGAGCGGAGATTCTTATGCAGGCGCCCACCTCGTGAGGTCCGGATGACATAAGCCATGGCGACCAAGGCCAGGCGGGCGCCAGCGGGTGTAGTAAAGTAGGTTTCCTCTTTGGTGCTAAGGAGGCAAGTGCAGGTGCGGAGTCCCGAGGGATTAGCCAAAGGTTTCCATTTCCGTTCTACAATACCAACACCGCCAGGACGGTAGGACGGTGGTCATCGCCGAGCCCACCACGACGTCACGTCTAGAAGTGTTGCAAACGAAGACCACCTTTCGTCAGGATAGGATGTATTACTTTTCTCCCTTCAAACTTGGCCGTTGTGGGATCCCTTCCCGCCTTCATTTTGGGGGAAGAGGACCAAGGCCAGTATAAATATAGCTTTTCCATCACCATAGAAGGGATCGGACCATCCGAACCCTCACTAGCTCACACCGACACAAGAACAGACCTCCAGAGGCTGTTCTTCCTCTATGCTAGTTCATCCTCAGCCCACCTTGAGACTAATCCACCACAAAGCAGGAGTAAAGTATTACACCGCAAGGTGGCCCGAACCTGGGTAACTACCGAGTCTCTTTCCTTTCCTGTTCACCGAGCTAGGCTGTGGGGGGATCAAGTTGGCATGTCGGGGAGATTGAGTTCCTCGGATGCACTCGAGAGTTCGAACCTTTCTTGGGTCTGTGGAGCCCCGAATCCGACATTTGGCGCGCCAGGTAGGGGTGCGTCGGAGCCTCTCTTCCGCCCGCCGATTCGCTACCATTCTGCCATCCTCATGGCCGACGCTCGTCAAGTTCGTGCTGAGCGCCGGGCTTCCCTCGCTGCCCGCGTCGCCCAGACAGCACCTGCGGGTGACGGCGCCCTGATATGTCTCCAACGTATCTACTCATTCCGTTCCTAAATATTTTTCTTTTTAGAGATTTCAAATGGACTACCACATACGGATGTATATAGACATATTTTAGAGTGTAGATTCACTCATTTTGCTCCGTATGGAGTCACTTGTTGAAATCTCTAGAAAGACAAATATTTAGGAACAGAGGGAGTATAATTTTTGATCGTTCCATGCTGTTATATTAGCAATCTTGGGATATTAATACTGCTTTATTCGCCCTCTTTTTCATTCATCATTTTCTTGCCGGATTTGTTTTTGAGTGCAATCTTGTTGCGTAGTCATCATGACTCAAGAGAACACCAAGTTGTGTGATTTCTCAAATACCAACAACAATGATTTTATTGGCACGCGGATTGCTCCCGTCACTAGTGCGGAATCTTGTGATATTAATACTGCTTTGCTGAATCTTGTTATGAAAGATCAATTTTCCGGTACTCCTAATGAGGATGCCGCGTCCCATCTTAATACCTTCGTGGAATTATGCGATATGCAAAAGAAAAAAGATGTGGACAATGATGTTGTGAAGATTAAATTATTTCCGTTTTCTTTGTGTGATTCTGCAAAAAATTGGTTTTCTTCTTTGCCTCGCAATAGTATCGATTCTTGGAATAAGTGCAAAGATGCTTTTATCACTAACTATTTTCTGCCCGCAAAAATTATTTCCCTTAGAACCCAGATCATGAATTTCAAGCAACTTGAACATGAGCATGTTGCACAATCTTGGGAAAGGATGAAAATGATGCTAAGGAATTCCCAACTCATGGGTTAAATCTTTGGATGATCATACAATTTTTTTATGCGGGATTGAATTTTGTTTCTTATAATCTTTTAGATTCCGTCGCGAGTGGTACTTTTATGGAAATTACTTTGGGTGAAGCCACCCAATTGCGTGATAATATCATGGCGAATTATTCACAATGCATACGAAAGAGCTACTACTAGTAAAAAAGTTAAGTCGGTTGAAGAAATTTCTTCTTTGAGTGAAAAAGTTGATACTCTTATGAATTGGTTGCTAGTAAAAGTGCTCCTACTGATTTCAATGATATGCCTTTGTCTACATTGATTGAGAAAAATAGTGATGCCGTAGATGTGAATTTTATCTCTCGAAATAATTTCAGTAACAATGCTTATAGAGGTAATTTTAATCCTAGGCCTTTTCCTAGTAATTCCTCTAATAATTATGGTAACTAGATGATTCCCCGTGCGTTGTTGGGGGAAATGTTGCCTAAAATTACTGTTTTACTCTGTAAATTGCCAAAGTTAAAACGACTATCAAAGCAATGAATAAATGGTTGTTATTTGACAGCAATACTTAAGAATGATACATGAGTAATGGTACACGCGCAAGTAATCTCGGCCATCCTAGTTTTATCGTTCAATGTTTGGACAACAAACACAATTACAATAGAGTATTATATGGCCATTTACATGTGGAACCAACTGATATAAAGCTCCAATAGATAGGCTCCTAGCTCCGCTTCTCCTGTAATGGAAGAAAACTTCCAAGTTACAACTAAAACATCACCTCTTGACTATGTGTAATCTCCATCACAACTCACATGTACATTTACTTTGATCCATCCCACAACACGAGGTAAACAAATGTCATTAGCCGGAGGTAAACAAATGACATTAATCTGATAGAATCATAAGTCCTCACCTTCTAAATATGTCTATACTTATTAGTTCTATCTCATAGGTTACATTAGAAAGATCCCTCTTGTGACTAATATTATTGATTAGATAAATAAATTCTGTAGAAAAATTAAGAAACTAACCTACCGATCGGTGCTTTACCTTTACAAAATTGCATCAAAAGGTGGTGCCAAACTAAAACAGTCATTAGCCGGATATAAGAAAATATAATTGGATACCGTGTACATAGGTGTATAAATATTTACCTTGATTCATTTTCCTTATAGTAGACAACGCCGAGGAGTGTCCATAGTGGTATGCATACATATGTAAGTAATTCACTGAAAGGAAACTTAAAATCAAGACAAAAGCAACATATAAATACCAAGATACTTGTATTTTCTAGAAAAAATATTATCTTGCATTAGAATTAATTGATGTAAGAAAATGTGATGAACGACAAAGAATATGGATGGCATGCCCTCAAAGCAAACATCTGCAGTTTTACAAAGTAATTACATTGGACATCTTCAGCAATACACGTAATATAGCAATATACTGCAAAATATGATCATAAAAAAGAAATGATAAACATGAGTTGCACCGAGTGGATAATAGCATCTTCTTCCATAATGGTTTATTAGTTGATGAATTATAGGGTTTTGGGCAAACACAATGTTTCAGGGAAAATTAGATCAATCTATTTACATTAACTGATTATTTTGGGATCTCAGGTGTATACCTAAATGGTCTTCACACACTCGTATCTTTGTGATATTTTGAAAATATTGTGACACCGAGAACTCATCATTGTGGCTAAGCAAATAAAATGGGCAAAAGTAGCATGTGAATGTTCAACAAAGTTAAATTAATCCTTGTCTTGAGAGACTACGGTGTTCATAATTTCTGTGACTTCAAAAATAGTTCATAATTTCTAAAACACTATTCAGTTTTAGAGATCTGCCATCGACTAAGCGAAAGAATCTCCAGAATAAGAAAATTTTGCATCCATAGTATGTACTCTTTTACGTAAAAACGTACATGGAATGCTTACACAGAAGAAAGTATGGATGAACTATTTTGGAATTTCAACGAAAAAAGAAGCGAGACATCATTTGTAGTAAAACATGTATGTGACTGAACTTAGAAACACTAAATTGGCATGTACCTTCAGATTGTAGCGTGTGTGGGAATTGGGAAGTAATAATCTTCAGTAAAAAAATAAAAAGTAGAAAAATGTTTAGAGTTAAGACTCCACCATCACTCTGAAATTGATTGAGTTGTTTTGTTACCAGCTAGCATGCGATGCTTATAATCAGTCCTGTAGTAGAAGCATGAAAGAAGACACTGACTTCCGTATGTTGTTCGGAAAGCAGCAAGAGAATTTGTGATGCCCCGAGTATACATCAAGATATTTAACAAAATTTTGATTGAGAGAGGCTACATACAGGTGGTGCACATAGATATAAAATGCAAAGGGACAAATTGCTTCTTGTTAGCCCAAGACTTGAAGAATTGATATGTGCTCATTCATAAATTCCATTGGACATACACGAACCTGGCGTATTTAGTGCCTACGTTAACTTGATGACACCAAGAGAGGATGTATAATTCTAGAAACACCGTTTTTATTCTTCAAAAATCAATAGTTACATTACCCTAAAAATTAATAACAAACAGGGGGAGGTGTCGATACTGTACACGACATCGTAGCGGCAGCAGCTTGGACCCAACGTAGCTGAGATGAAACCCCCGCAATATGAGAGGAACATGTGCGCGACTATCCTCCACTGATCTTACCTCGTATAGCCACACATGTGCCAAGCCGTCGGCTGCTTCGTCAAGTGCCTTGCCGTAGCCGGTGAGGGTTTCTTCTTTGGCGCTAGTGTTAGCAGTTACCATGGTGGATGCAACTGTGGCAAGTCGAACTGTAGCAAAAAATCTGTTGTTTGTTGATTATCACCAAACGAATCAGCAAAGACACCAATTGCTAATGGAGATAGGATGGAAGGTTCACCTGTTTAATTTTTCAACTCACGAGGACAAAAAAGGGTCCAAATCTAGCTCCTCTCACCTTCCACATGGGCAATATGTAAAGATGGCACCACTGACGACTTCACTAGGTAGAGCTAGGCCGCTCTCCCAAGATCTAAACTTCTCCTCAATGGTAGGCCAGCGGAGGCGTAGGGGCGGCAGAAGAACACGAGGATAGAGGTGCGATGCACAATGAGGTAGCAAACGGCTTGAGCAGATAAAGAGAGAGACCGGGACAGAGGGATTGGGAGAGGAGTGGAAACATGATACAAATATGGTGAACTCATCAAATCCCCAATGGACCCATCTGTTGGGTTTCGTAGTAATTTCAAAAATTTTCCTACGCGCACACAGGATCATGTGATGCATAGCAACGAGAGGAGAGTGTTGTCTACGTACCCAACGCAGACCGACTGCGGAAGCAATGACACGACGTAGAGGAAGTAGTCGTACGTCTTCACGATCCAACCGATCAAGCACCGAAACTACGGCACCTCTGAGTTCGAGCACACGTTCAGCTCGATGACGATCCCCGGACTCCGATCCAGCAAAGTGTCGGGGAAGAGTTTCGTCAGCACGACGGCGTGGTGACGATCTTGATGAACTACAGCAGCAGGGCTTCGCCTAAACTCCGCTACAGTATTATCGAGGAATATGGTGGCAGGGGGCACCGCACACGGCTAAGGAATCAATCACGTGGATCAACTTGTGTCAACTTGTGTGTTTAGAGGTGCCCCTGCCTCCGTATATAAAGGAGGAGAGGAGGGGAGGCTGGCCGGCCAAAGAGGGAGGCGCAGGAGAGTCCTACTCCCTCTGGGAGTAGGATTCCTCCCCCCAATCCTAGTCCAACTAGGATTCCTCGGAGGGGAAGGGAGAGAGGGGGGCCGGCCACCTTCTCCTAGTCCTAATAGGACTAGGGGAGGGGAAAGAGGCGCAGCCACCTTGGGCTGCCCCTTTCTCCTTTCCACTAAGGCCCATGATGGCCCATATGGCTCCCGGGGGGTTCCGGTAACCTCCTGGTAACCCGGTAAAATCCCGATTTCACCCGGAGCACTTCCGATGTCCAAACATAGGCTTCCAATATATCAATCTTTACGTCTCGACCATTTCGAGACTCCTCGTCATGTCCGTGATCACATCCGGGACTCCGAACAACCTTCGGTACATCAAAATGCATAAACTCATAATATAACTGTCATCGTAACCTTAAGCGTGCGGACCCTACGGGTTCGAGAACAATGTAGACATGACCGAGACATGTCTCTGGTCAATAACCAATAGCGGGACCTGGATGCCCATATTGGCTCCTACATATTCTACGAAGATCTTTATCGGTCAGACCGCATAACAACATACGTTGTTCCCTTTGTCATCGGTATGTTACTTGCCCGAGATTCGATCGTTGGTATCCAATACCTAGTTCAATCTCGTTAACGGCAAGTCTCTTTACTCGTTCCGTAATACATCATCTCACAACTAACATATTAGTTGTAATGCTTGCAAGGCTTATGTGATGTGTATTACTGAGAGGGCCCAGAGATACCTCTCCGACAATTGGAGTGACAAATCCTAATCTCGAAATACGCCAACCCAACATCGACCATTGGAGACACCTGTAGTACTCCTTTATAATCACCCATTTACGTTGTGACGTTTGGTAGTACCCAAAGTGTTCCTCCGGTAAACGGGAGTTGCATAATCTCATAGTCGTAGGAACATGTATAAGTCATGAAGAAAGCAATAGCAACATACTAAACGATCAGGTGCTAAGCTAATGGAATGGGTCATGTCAATCAGATCATTCTACTAATGATGTGACCTCGTTAATCAAATAACAACTCATTGTTCATGGTTAGGAAACATAACCATCTTTGATTAACGAGCTAGTCAAGTAGAGGCATACTAGTGACACTCTGTTTGTCTATGTATTCACACATGTATTATGTTTCCGGAAAATACAATTCTAGCATGAATAATAAACATTTATCATGATTATAAGGAAATAAATAATAACTTTATTATTGCCTCTAGGGCATATTTCCTTCAGTCTCCCACTTGCACTAGAGTCAATAATCTAGATTACACTGTAATGAATCTAACACCCATGGAGCTTTGGTGTTGATCATGTTTTGCTCGTGGAAGAGTCTTAGTCAACGGGTCTGCAATATTCAGATCCGTATGTATCTTGCAAATCTCTATGTCTCCCACCTGGACTAGATCCCGGATGGAGTTGAAGCGTCTCTTGATGTGTTTGGTCCTTTTGTGAAATCTGGATTCCTTTGCCAAGGCAATTGCACCTGTATTGTCACAAAAGATTTTCATTGGACCCGATGCACTAGGTATGACACCTAGATCGGATATGAACTCCTTCATCCAGACTCCTTCATTTGCTGCTTCCGAAGCAGCTATGTATTCCGCTTCACACGTAGATCCCGCTACGACGCTTTGTTTAGAACTGCACCAACTGACAGCTCCACCGTTTAATGTAAACACGTATCCGGTTTGCGATTTAGAATCGTCCGGATCAGTGTCAAAGCTTGCATCAACGTAACCTTTTACGATGAGCTCTTTGTCACTTCCATATACGAGAAACATATCCTTAGTCCTTTTCAGGTATTTCAGGATGTTCTTGACCGCTGTCCAGTGATCCATTCCTGGATTACTTTGGTACCTCCCTGCTAAACTTATAGCAAGGCACACATCAGGTCTGGTACACAGCATTGCATACATGATAGAGCCTATGGCTGATGCATAGGGAACATCTTTCATATTCTCTCTATCTTCTGCAGTGGTCGGGCATTGAGTCTTACTCAATTTCACACCTTGTAACACAGGCAAGAACCCTTTCTTCGCTTGATCCATTTTGAACTTTTTCAAAATTTTGTCAAGGTATGTGCTTTGTGAAAGTCCAATTAAGCGTCTTGATCTATCTCTATAGATCTTAATGCCTAATATGTAAGCAGCTTCACCGAGGTCTTTCATTGAAAAACTTTTATTCAAGTATCCCTTTATGCTATCCAGAAATTCTATATCATTTCCAATCAGTAATATGTCATCCACATATAATATCAGAAATGCTACAGAGCTCCCACTCACTTTCTTGTAAATACAGGCTTCTCCGAAAGTCTGTATAAAACCAAATGCTTTGATCACACCATCAAAACGTTTATTCCAACTCCGAGAGGCTTGCACCAGTCCATAAATGGATCACTGGAGCTTGCACACTTTGTTAGCTCCCTGTGGATCGACAAAACCTTCTGGTTGCATCATATACAACTCCTCTTCCAGAAATCCATTCAGGAATGCAGTTTTGACATCCATTTGCCAAATTTCATAATCATAAAATGCGGCAATTGATAACATGATTCGGACGGACTTAAGCATCGCTACGGGTGAGAAGGTCTCATCGTAGTCAATTCCTTGAACTTGCCGAAAACCTTTTGCGACAAGTCGAGCTTTGTAGACAGTAACATTACCATCAGCGTCAGTCTTCTTCTTAAAAATCCATTTATTCTCAATTGCTTGCCGATCATCGGGCAAGTCAACCAAAGTCCATACTTTGTTCTCATACATGGATCCCATCTCAGATTTCATGGCTTCAAGCCACTTTACGGAATCTGGGCTCACCATCGCTTCTTCATAGTTCGTAGGTTCATCATGATCTAGTAGCATGACCTCCAGAACAGGATTACCGTACCACTCTGGTGCGAATCTTACTCTGGTTGATCTACGCGGTTCAGTAGTATCTTGATCTGAAGTTTCATGATCATTATCATTGGCTTCCTCACTAACTGGTGTAGGTGTCACTGAAACAGTTTTCTGCGATGAACTACTTTCCAGTAAGGGAGCAGGTACAGTTACCTCGTCAAGTTCTACTTTCCTCCCACTCACTTCTTTCGAGAGAAACTCCTTCTCTAGAAATGATCCATTCTTAGCAACGAATGTTTTGCCTTCGGATCTGTGATAGAAGGTGTACCCAACAGTTTCCTTTGGGTATCCTATGAAGACACATTTCTCCGATTTGGGTTCGAGCTTATCAGGTTGAAGCTTTTTCACATAAGCATCGCAGCCCCAAACTTTAAGAAACGACAACTTTGGTTTCTTGCCAAACCACAGTTCATAAGGCGTCGTCTCAACGGATTTTGATGGTGCCCTATTTAACGTGAATGCGGCCGTCTCTAAAGCATATCCCCAAAATGATAGCGGTAAATCAGTAAGAGACATCATAGATCGCACCATATCTAGTAAAGTACGATTACGACGTTCGGACACACCATTACGCTATGGTGTTCCGGGTGGCGTGAGTTGCGAAACTATTCCACAGTTTTTCAAATGTACACCAAACTCGTAACTCAAATATTCTCCTCCACGATCAGATCGTAGAAACTTTATTTTCTTGTTACGATGATTTTCAACTTCACTCTGAAATTCTTTGAACTTTTCAAATGTTTCAGACTTATGTTTCATTAAGTAGATATACCCATATCTGCTTAAATCATCTGTGAAGGTGAGAAAATAACGATATCCGCCACGAGCCTCAATATTCATCGGGCCACATACATCGGTATGTATGATTTCCAACAAATCTGTTGCTCTCTCCATAGTACCGGAGAACGGTGTTTTAGTCATCTTGCCCATGAGGCACGGTTCGCAAGTACCAAGTGATTCATAATCAAGTGGTTCCAAAAGTCCATCAGTATGGAGTTTCTTCATGCGCTTTATACTGATATGACCTAAACGACAGTGCCACAAATAAGTTGCACTTTCATTATCAACTCTGCATCTTTTGGCTTCAATATTATGAATATGTGTATCACTACGATCGAGATCCAGTGAACCATTTTCATTGGGTGTGTAACCATATAAGGTTTTATTCATGTAAACAGAACAACAGTTTATTCTCTTACTTAAATGAATAACCGTATTGCAATAAACACGATCAAATCATATTCATGCTCAACGCAAACACCAAATAACATTTATTTAGGTTCAACACTAATCCCGAAAGAATAGGGAGTGTGCGATGATGATCATATCAATCTTGAAACTACTTTCAACACACATCATCACTTCACCCTTAACTAGTTTCTGTTTATTCTGCAACTCCCGTTTCGAGTTACTACTCTTAGCAACTGAACCAGTACCAAATACCGAGGGGTTGCTATAAACACTAGTAAAGCACACATCAAACACCTGTATATCAAATATACCCTTTTTCACTTTGCCATCCTTCTTATCCACCAAATATTTAGGGTAGTTCCGCTTCCAGTGACCATTTCCTTTGCAGTGTAAGCACTCAGTTTCAGGCTTTGGTTCAGCTTTGGGCTTCTTCGTGGGAGTGACAACTTGCTTGTCAATCTACTTGAAGTTCCCCTTTCTTTCCCTTGCATACTATAGTTCATCACGAAGTTCTACTAACTTGGTGATGGTGACTAGAGAATTCTGTCAATCACTATCTTATCTGGAAGTTTAACTCCCACTTGATTCAAGCGATTGAAGTACCCAGACAATCTGAGCACATGCTCACTAGTTGAGCGATTCTCCTCCATCTTCTAGCTATAGAACTTGTTGGAGACTTCATATCTCTCAACTCGGGTATTTGCTTGAAATATTAATTTCAATTCCTGGAACATCTCATATGGTCCATGACGTTCAAAACGTCTTTGAAGTCCCGATTCTAAGCCGTTAAGCATGGTGCACTAAACTATCAAGTAGTCATCATATTGAGCTAGCCAGACGTTCATAACTTCTGCATCTGCTCCTGCAATAGGTCTGTCACCTAGCGGTGCATTAAGGACATAATTCTTCTGTGCAGCAATGAGGATTTAACCTCAGATCACGGATCAAATCCGCAACATTGCTACTAACATTTTTCAACACAATTTTCTCTAGGAACATATCAAAATAAACACAGGGAAGCAACAACGCGAGCTATTGATCTACAACATGATTTGCAAAATACTACCAGGACTAAGTTCATGATAAATTTAAGTTCAATTTAATCATATTACTTAAGAACTCCCACTTAGATAGACATCCCTCTAATCCTCTAAGTGATCACGTGATCCAAATTAACTAAACCATGTCCGATCATCACGTGAGATGGAGTAGTTTCATCGGTGAACATCATTATGTTGATCATATCTACTATATGATTCACGCTCGACCTTTCGGTCTCCGTGTTCCGAGGCCATATCTGCATATGCTAGGCTCGTCAAGTTTAACCTGAGTATTCTGCGTGCGCAACTGTTTTGCACCCGTTGTATTTGAACGTAGAGCCTATCACACCCGATCATCACGTGGTGTCTCAGCACGAAGAACTTTTGCAACGGTGCATACTCAGGGAGAACACTTCTTGATAATTTAGTGAGAGATCATCTTATAATGCTACCGTCAATCAAAGCAAGATAAGATGCATAAAAAGATAAACATCACATGCAATCAATATAAGTGATATGATATGGCCATCATTATCTTGTGCTTGTGATCTCCATCTCCGAAGCACCGTCATGATCACCATCGTCACCGGCGCGACACATTGATCTCCATCGTAGCATCGTTGTCGTCTCGCCAATCTTATGCTTCCACGACTATCACTACCGTTTAGTAATAAAGTAAAGCATTACATCGCGATTGCATTGCATACAATAAAGCGACAACCATATGGCTCCTGCCAGTTGCCGATAACTTGGTTACAAAACATGATCATCTCATACAATAAAATTCAGCATCATGCCTTGACCATATCACATCACAACATGCCCTGCAAAAACAAGTTAGACGTCCTCTACTTTGTTGTTGCATGTTTTACGTGGCTGCTACGGGCTTAAGTAAGAACCAATCTCACCTACGCATCAAAACCACAACGATAGTTTGTCAAATAGACTCCGTTTTAACCTTCGCAAGGACCGGGCGTAGCCATACTTGGTTCAACTAAAGTTGGAGAGGCAGTCGCCCGCAAGCCATCTCTGTGCAAAGCACGTCGAGGGAACCGGTCTCGCGTAAGCGTACGCGTAAGGTTGGTCCGGGTCGTCTCTTCCAACAATACCGCTGAACCAAAATATGACATGCTGGTAGGCAGTATGACTTGTATCGTCCACAACTCACTTGTGTTCTACTCGTGCATATAACATCAACATCATTAACCTAGGCTCGGATGCCACTGTTGGGTTTCGTAGTAATTTCAAAAAATTTCCTACGCGCACACAGGATCATGTGATGCATAGCAACGAGAGGAGAGTGTTGTCTACGTACCCAACGCAGACCGACTGCGGAAGCAATGACACGACGTAGAGGAAGTAGTCGTACGTCTTCACGATCCAACCGATCAAGCACCGAAACTACGGCACCTCCGAGTTCGAGCACACGTTCAGCTCGATGACGATCCCCGGACTCCGATCCAGCAAAGTGTCGGGGAAGAGTCTCGTCAGCACGACGGCGTGGTGACGATCTTGATGAACTACAGCAGCAGGGCTTCGCCTAAACTCCGCTACAGTATTATCGAGGAATATGGTGGCAGGGGGCACCGCACACGGCTAAGGAATCGATCACGTGGATCAACTTGTGTCAACTTGTGTGTTTAGAGGTGCCCCTGCCTCCGTATATAAAGGAGGAGAGGAGGGGAGGCTGGCCGGCCAAAGAGGGAGGCGCAGGAGAGTCCTACTCCCTCTGGGAGTAGGATTCCTCCCCCCAATCCTAGTCCAACCAGGATTCCTCGGAGGGGAAGGGAGAGAGGGGGGCCGGCCACCTTCTCCTAGTCCTAATAGGACTAGGGGAGGGGAAAGAGGCGCAGCCACCTTGGGCTGCCCCTTTCTCCTTTCCACTAAGGCCCATGATGGCCCATATGGCTCCCGGGGGGTTCCGGTAACCTCCCGGTAACCCGGTAAAATCCCGATTTCACCCGGAACACTTCCGATGTCCAAACATAGGCTTCCAATATATCAATCTTTACGTCACGACCATTTCGAGACTCCTCGTCATGTCCGTGATCACATCCGGGACTCCGAACAACCTTCGGTACATCAAAATGCATAAACTCATAATATAACTGTCATCGTAACCTTAAGCGTGCGGACCCTACGGGTTCGAGAACAATGTAGACATGACCGAGACATGTCTCTGGTCAATAACCAATAGCGGGACCTGGATGCCCATATTGGCTCCTACATATTCTACGAAGATCTTTATCGGTCAGACCGCATAACAACATACGTTGTTCCCTTTGTCATCGGTATGTTACTTGCCCGAGATTCGATCGTCGGTATCCAATACCTAGTTCAATCTCGTTAACGGCAAGTCTCTTTACTCGTTCCGTAATACATCATCTCACAACTAACATATTAGTTGTAATGCTTGCAAGGCTTATGTGATGTGTATTACCGAGAGGGCCCAGAGATACCTCTCCGACAATCGGAGTGACAAATCCTAATCTCGAAATACGCCAACCCAACATCGACCATTGGAGACACCTGTAGCACTCCTTTATAATCACCCATTTACGTTGTGACGTTTGGTAGTACCCAAAGTGTTCCTCCGGTAAACGGGAGTTGCATAATCTCATAGTCGTAGGAACATGTATAAGTCATGAAGAAAGCAATAGCAACATACTAAACGATCAGGTGCTAAGCTAATGGAATGGGTCATGTCAATCAGATCATTCTACTAATGATGTGACCTCGTTAATCAAATAACAACTCATTGTTCATGGTTAGGAAACATAACCATCTTTGATTAACGAGCTAGTCAAGTAGAGGCATACTAGTGACACTCTGTTTGTCTATGTATTCACACATGTATTATGTTTCCGGAAAATACAATTCTAGCATGAATAATAAACATTTATCATGATTATAAGGAAATAAATAATAACTTTATTATTGCCTCTAGGGCATATTTCCTTCACCATCTTCCCCGTGGTGCATTTTTATGGTTCGGGTCTTCGGGAGTAAAAACAAAGGGAAACTGCTATAGAATATTCGTCTCTTGGTTACGGAGAAGCTGAAAAGAAATGATCGGTTCAGTGACTAGGGCATAGATAAGTACATAAAGATAATTAAATCACACTATTTATTCATTACATACTATTTCCTTTTTGCAGATTTGGTGTGAAGTGAATTGCATAGGTGGATAGGTTGTTTTTTGGAAACTGAACGCTGATATGGGACCATGCTGACTTGGACACTATGCATGTAGAGAGAATAGCTTGTAGTGGTGATCAAATTCTTAAGAATGTATGATTCCTATGGAAATCCTTCTCATAATGATAGTAGGAACACCTCTGATCTTGAGAATAATATTAAAGAATTTATCAACATGCAAACAGTTTTCAACACTACCATAGAAGAAAAGTTGAATAATATTGATGATTTGTCTAGAAGTGTTGATAGAATTTCCCATGATGTGAAAATCTCAATGAAAATTTTTGTGCCTAAAGTTGAGGAATCAATTAAAGCTCTCTATGTTTCGATGGATGAAAGTAAGAAAAGAACCGCTATTCTTAGAGCTAAAAGAGAATTTTTAGAAAAAGTGTTTTCTAGTGATTACTTTCGTAAAAGTGATGAAGATCTTAAAATGATTGGTGTTTCTTCTATTGATTCCTTGTTTAGTAAAATAAAGACTGAAGAAAAAGGGACTGGAGAAGAGTCAACTTTAACTAGAAGGCGTCCCGATAATTCGGAGGGTGAAAATCTTGTTGAGAAAATTGATAAAAGTGGGTTTGAAGAGGTCAAAACTTGAACTAGTGACGTGCCCACTCTTTTGGATTACAAAGACTTTAATTATGATAGTTGATATTTGATTGATTGTATTTCTTTGTTGCAATCCATGATAAATTCATCCCATGCTTATGAACAAAATAAAGCTTTTGCTAAACATATTTGTTGATGCTATGATGAAAGCTTTAGAAGAAAAAATGGAATTAGAAGTTTCAATTCCTAGAAAATTTCATGATGAATGGAAACCTACTATCAAAGTCAAGATTAAAAATTATGAGTGCTTTTCTTTGTGTGACTTGGGTGCTAGTGTTTCTACAATTCCGATGTCTCTATGTGATGTGCTTGGTCTTACCGATATTGAAGAATGCTCTTTAAATTTGCACTTGGTGGATTCTACTATTAAAAAGCATATGAGAAGAATTAATGATGTTCTTATTCTTGTAAATAGGAGTTATGTGCCCATAGATTTTATTGTTCTTGATATTGATTTCAATCCATCTTGTCCAATTATTCTTGGTAGACCGTTTTTACACACTATCGGTGCCGTGATTGATACGAAAGAAGGCAATATTAAGTTCCAATTTCCTTTGAGGAAGGGTATGTAACACTTCCCTAGAACAAGAATTAGGCCACCATATGAATCAATCATGAGGGCATCTTATGGATCTCGAACCAAAGATGACAAAACATAGATCCTTGCTTTATGCCTAGCTAAGGGCGTGAAACAATAGCGCTCGTTGGGAGGCAACCCATTGAATAAAATTTATTTTTGCTTTTTGCTTTCTATTCTTGAGTGTTAACACAATTATGCTACTGTTATGATTGTGTTTTTATGTTTTAATTAGTTTTTGTGCCAAGTAAAGCCCTTCAGATCTTCTTGGCTGATAGTTGTTTGATCTTGCTAAAAACAGAAACTTTTGTGCTCGCGAAAGTAATTTTCATTATTAACTAGAGAGCGATAAAATACCCATTCCTTTTGCGGTAGATTAATATATAAATTGCCCAGGTTGTCCTAATTTTTCAGAGTATTTGGAGTTACAAAATATTCAAAATATCCAGATTGTTACAGACTATTCTGTTTTTGACAGATTCTGTCTTCTTTGCGTTGTGTGCTTGTTTCGATGATTCTATGATTTTCTTTGATGAGTTTTTTCCATAGAAAAGTTGGAATACAGTAGATATAATGCAAGAACAAAATATGAATTGGTTTGCTACAACATTTATAGTAATGATTTGTTTTCTTATACTAAGGGATCTCACGAAGACTTTTGTTGAGTTTTGTGTGATTGAAGTTTTCAAGTTTTGGGTTATCTTACGATGGATGAAGGAATAAGGAGTAAGAAGATCCTAAGATTGGGGATTCCCCATCATCCCAAGATATTATGCAAAATAGAGCAAGCAACTAAGCTTGGGGATACCCCGAGTGGCATCCCCTCTTTCTTCTAACGACCATCGGTATTTTACTTGACTATATTTTTATTCGTCACATACTATGTGTTTTGCTTGGAGCATATTGTATTATATGAGTCTTTGCTTGTTTTATTTTGTGATTTTAGTCTTGACCCCTTGCTGTACGCACCTATTTAAGAGAGCCAAAATTATGCCATGACTTGTTAGAATTGCTCTCTATGCTTCACTTAAATTTTTATGAGCTATAGTTTTGCTCTAGTGCTTCACTTATATCTTTTGAGCATGGTGTGCTTTAGTATTTTTGAAGAAATGCTCTATTTCTTCACTTAGATTTATTTTAGAGTTGGTAAAATTTTCAAGAAATTCTCTCTTGCTTCACTTAAATTAATTTGAGAGAAAGAAATATTATGCTCATGATCTTCACTTATATTTGTTTGAGCTTATCAATAGCAACACACGAAAATTAGTCCCAAATTGATAGATATCCAAGAAGGATATAATGAAAACTTTCATGAAGATCATTGGACAAAATAAACTTGATTCTTAGTAATAGTTGTGAGATATGATGATGTGATATGTGAGTCATCTTGATGAGTAATTATTCTTTAGTAAGAATATTGGTGTTAGGGTTTGTGATTCCCTATGCAAGCACGAAAGTCAATAGTCATGCAATGAAATTATATCCTACTTGTGGTGCATTATTTGGTGTTAATTATGCTTAATACTCGCTTATGAGATTATTCGTTTCTTGGTTGGTCGCTTCTCAATCTTTTGCTAGCCTTCATTTTGCACTAAGTATGATCACTACTTGTGCATCCAAAATCCTTTAACCAGTTTTGCCATATGAGTCCACCATATCTACCTAGATGCGATATTCTTTTGCCGTTCTAAGAAAATTTGTATGTGCCATCTCTAATATTCAAAATAAACTTCTCTTTTGTGTGCTCATACCGCTAGCGAGGCGGTGAGGGGTGGCTAATATTTTCCATGCTAGATGTGTTATTCTCACGATGAGTGTTTATTCACTTGTCATTGCATGAGAGTAAGGCAAAGGTTTTAGGGATGCCTAGTCCTGAAATAAAAAATGAACTTACTTTATGTTGTCAAATAATAAATTCCTTGGAAAGTGTTGGTATGGAAGGTACACATGGATACGGTTAGCCATGGAAAGTGAAAGTATGGTGGAAAAAGGAACAACCTTTAATTTCTGTTTGGGAACCGCCTATGATATATCTAGCATGCAAAGTGTTGGGAACTCTAAGTCGTTTTCGTTGGTGGGAAAGGCACACCTCCCAAAATGTTTTTATCTCTCAATCTTCGCTTTGAGCTATGGTACCTCTACAAATCCCTACTTCCCTCTGCGAAGGGCCTTTCATTTACTTTATGTAATTTTTATTTTTGAATTTGAGTCTCCATCTTCTCTTATACATCACCAACAAGGGGGCATTATGATTGTACTTGAGCATTGGGTGTAGTTAATATGCGAGTGTGTTTCATGAATGGATCAATGATTGAGCATGATGGGCTAGGGATAGCTTATTTTAGCGTTGATATTTTGAAAGACATGGTTGCTTGTTGATATGCTTGAGTACTTAAGTTATCATGTCAAAACTAGACTATTGCTTTGACAAATATAAAAGTCCAAATGTCCATGCTATAAAGAAAAGAATACGATATGACATGTTAGGTAGCATTCCACATCAAAAATTCTGTTTTTATCATTTACCTACTCGAGGACGAGCAGGAATTAAGCTTGGGGATGCTGATACGTATCCAATGTATCTATAAATTTTTATTGTTCAATGCTGTTATATTTTCAATCTTGGATGCTTTATAATCATTTTATAGTTATTGTATATCATTTTTTGGTACTAACCTATTGACATAGTGCCAAGTGCCAGTTGCTGTTTTTGCATGTTTTTTACATCGCAAATAATCAATACCAAGCGGAGTCCAAACGCAGCGAAACTTTTTGTGGATTTTTTTGGACCAAGAAGACAACCAATGGGCGAAGAAGCACCTGGTGTTGGTGTCAAAACCGACGGATCTCGGGTAGGGGTCCCGAACTGTGCGTCTAAGGTTGATGGTAACAGGAGACAGGGAACACGATCTTTACCCAGGTCCGGGCCCTCCCTATGGAGGTAATACCCTACTTCCTACTTGATTGACCTTGATGAATATGAGTATTACAAGAGTTGATCTACCTTGAGATTGTAATGGCTAAAACCCTAGAAGTCTAGCCTATGTGATTATGATTGTCTCTCCCCCTACGGACTAAACCCTCCGGCTTATATAGACATCGGAGGGAACTAGGGTTATAAGAAGTCGGTTACAGAGAAAGGAATCTTCATATCTGAACGCCAAGCTTGCCATCCACGCCAAGGAGAGCCCCATCCAGACACGGGTGAGAGTCTTCAGTCTTGTATCTTCCTGGCCCATCAGTCCGGCCCATGTCCAACAGGCCGGACGCCCCAGGACCCCTTAGTCCAGGCCTCCCTCAGTAGCCCCTGAACCAGGCTTCAATGACGAGGTGTCTAGCGTGCAAATTCTCTTCGACATTGCAAGGCGTGTTCCTCCTCCGAATACTCCAACACAGTCTTCGAACAACGAACGTGTCCGGGTCTGCAAAATAAGTACCACACACCACCGCAGAGAGTATAATATTTCACGAGTCCAATCCGCTGACAACTTTTTTGTAACGTGATATCATGTCCTTGCCCGGTTATTATTTCGAACCGTTTTTAGCCTGTCGCTCCATGTTTCGAGACGCGGTTTTATTGGCATGTCTTGTCGAAGAAGAGATCATGTCACCTTATTGAGGGATTCTCATCAATACGGGCGTGGGTATCCCAACCGTTCTTTTGGCATGATTCCTTAGGAATAGGCAGGTTTTAAGGCCTAGGAGGAGGCGTTTGATATTCATCGCCTTTATAAAGGGGCTATGCCCCGACTTTCTCCTTTATGCAAACCCTTTCCTCAACCTCCCCAACCTTGAGTTCCAGCACCCAAGGTTCAATTTAATTGCTTCGAGCTTGCCAGTCATGTCCGGACCTAGCCATCAAGGCTGGTGGGTGGCTGCCTCTGTCACAGAGGAGGATATTGCGACGCTCCGGGCGGCAAGGTACCTGACCGCGGAAATCCCCCACAGGCTTCCTTATCAAAGGCAAGTTATTCCTACTCCCAGATCCGGCGAGAGGGTTGTATTCATCTCCCACTTCCTCTGAGGGATAGGGTTCGCTCTTCACCCCTTTGTTCGAGGGCTCATGTTCTATTACGGGCTAGATTTTCACGATCTAGCCCTGGACTCTTTTCTTCTCACCTCGGCGTTCATCGTCATGTGCGAGGCCTTTCTCCGTATTCCCCCACACTTCGGCTTATGGCTCAAGACCTTTAATGTGATGTCAGGACCCCGATCCTAAGTCACACCGATCTACCATGTAACACATCATATCACTTTGTGGCCTCACGCATGGTATTCCCACGGGTGCCACCTTACCTGCCCGGGACCGTTTGCGCCTTTTGGCTCACGTCTATGATAGTGTCGCTAGCATCCATATGACAAGAACCCGGGCCGACATGACTAGTCGTAAACCCAAAGTGGCCCTAACTTACAGGGACATGCATACATGACCCAGCAACGAACGTGTCGGCCATCAGCTAGTGAATCCGGGTTGTAGCAGATGGGCTAACATGACTCCGGAGACACCGCATGACATTTCCCCGAAGGGACAGACACAGTAATGAAGAAGGACACATGCCGGCCAACCGAAGTGTTCCGGAGCAGTAGCAAGCTACCATGGCTCACTGGAAGCACTAGGAGACATTTCCCGGAAAGAGAGGCTACCAAGGATAAACAACTAGGTTGTTGGATCCCACACATACCAAGCATTTCAAATCATACACACAATATGCTCAATATGTGCAAATACAACATGGCATCACAACATAACTCTATGACTCAAATTATTTATTCAACATGCGGAAGCTTAACATGTCTGAGTACAGACATCTACAAATGAAAAAGGCTGAGAAGCTTGACTATCTACCAGATCCTGCCGAGGGCACAAGATCGTAGCTGTGGTATCAAGCTAAACGTCGAAGTCCACACGGAACTACTAGCGAGACTGAAGTCTCTCTGCAAAAACATAAAGTAAGCAAACGTGAGTACAAATGTACCCAGCAAGACTTACATCAGAACTACATATGCATTGGTATCTACAAAACGGGGGTGGTGGAGTTTAACTGCAGCAAGCCAGCTTTGACTCGGTGGCTATCCTAAGCTACGACTGCAAGTAACTCTTTTGAGGTGGCGCACACGAGTCGACATATTCACCATATCAATAAACCACTATAGATCCACTCCCTTCTCCCTACGAGAACGCCATCCATAGCACTCACGCTTATCTTGCGCATTTTAGAGTATCCACTTTCACTTGTCTATGAACTGTACAGGTAACCCAGAAGTCCGTTACCGCGGACACGACTATTCGAATAGATCATTTATAACCCTCCAGGGGTGTTCTTCTTCAAACACGCTCTCACCACTTACCACCATGTACACATCGTGTATCTCGACAACCTTCAAGAGGAAGCCTCACGAGGGAGTCGGCCACGACCTGACTAACCACACAAGTCTCTAGTCTAGGTTTATCACCTATTCGGGTTCCATCTATGAGGAGATCTGGTCGGGGTTTCGCTCAGAGCCCCAAATGGTGTGTGCAGGGTTCCCGAGACACCAAACGGGTGCCCGGTGCACTAGGCACGGTGTATCTACCGCATCATAGCCCACCCCTAGGGTCAGCGCTATGCACGACCTCCAAGACATATCCTACAAACACAAGAAACTATTTGCAACTCCTGGACAGAGATCAAGGCGGTTAATAAGTTGAGAGGGTCCATTGTTTTCGGGCCCAACGCGTGGTAGTAGCTGTTCATGGATCACAAACACAGACTTCAGTTCCTAAGGACGGCTTCAATGAAACAACCCACCATGTACTCCTACACGGCCTCTCATCGACACCTTTACCAAATCGTGTTCACACACTTAGCTCTCAACAGTAGGACATGTTCACACACCTCCAATTCATCCCCAATGAATCAGACCTGACTCAACTCTAAGAAGTAGCAGGCATGACAAACAAGCATGAATGAGTAGGCACATCATGGCTCAAACAACTCCTACTCATACTAGTGGGTTTCATCTATTTACTGTGGAAATGACAGGTCATGCAGAGGATAAGGGGTTCAACTACCGCAACATGTAACAGTTGAATCGTTGTTGTCCTAATGCAGTAAAAGAGAGCAGGAGCGAGAGAGTGGGATTGTATCGGAATGAACAACAGGGTTTTGCTTGCCTTGCACTTCTGAAGATATTATAGCTCTTCATCAGTGTCATCGAACTCATCATTGGAAGCACATCCACTGAGAGGGGACAAATACCGGCAACAGAGAAGGAAAACACAATCAATGCAATGCACAATATGATGCATGATAATGACATGTCAATATGTTGTGTTTTGAGCTAATGTAATTAAAACCAAAAGGGTTTGGATCATTTTGAACCAAAGGTTCAACCCCAAATTCAAATTATGATTTTAGCTATTGCCTTGTCATGTTTTGCACTAAACATCAAGGTTAAGTTGCTTAAACATTCATGAAACCTGTACAAATGGATAGATTGGATTTTTCTGATCATTTTTCATATATAACTTTTTTCATTCTGAGTTACAGTTGAATTTATATGATTATTAGAAGTTTATAACATTTTCTGAAATAAATAAACCATAAGATTTATTTAAATTCCAGAAAGAATTACTACGTCAGCATGACGTCACTGTGATGTCAGCGGTCAATAGGGCCGGTCCAGGTCAAACCTGACCAGTGGGTCCCGCGTGTCAGTGGCTAACTAAACTAACCTAGTTTAATTAGCACTAACCTAGGTTAAACTAATTAAGTTTAAAACTAAACTAGATTAATTAGCCAGGCGGGGCTCGCATGTCATAGACCCAGGGGAGGTCAAATCCCCTGGTCAACCGGGGCTAAACCATCAATGTTTAGCCGCCGGCGGCAGCAGACACGGCGGAGGGCTCGGGCTCGCTTCTCCGACGTCCAAATGGATGACAGAGAGCGGCCACGGGGAGCTGGAGCTCACCCGCGCCTGTTGCGGAAAGCAGCAGCAGCTAGGGTGGCCGGAGACGACGGCCACGAGCTCCATAGTGGCGGCCGGAGACCGAGTGTGCTTGGTTTGGCGCTAGGATGCACGGCAGGGGGCGCAGAGAGGTGCTGCGAGCTCCTGGGGGTGTGGCGAACGTGGTGGCGCGCTCGGTTTCGAGCCCACGTGGCTGTGGCCACGACGGCGGCATGCAGAGGCAGCGGTACGTGCGGGTGTGGGTGGCGTGGCGACTACGGTGCACAAGAGCGAGAACGGAGAGCGGGAGAAGGGTCAGTGGCTCATGGCGGTCACGGCAACGCAGACGGCAGGCTCGGAGAGGAACCGGAGCGAAGCAGGGCGCTGAGGAGATCTCCGGCGCCTGACGATGAACAGTACGATGTCGGCGATGTTGCAAGGCTCCCTGGCTTGCATGAGTAGGCGCGGAGCTTCAGGACGACGTGGCGGAGACGAGGGATAAGTCAGAGAGGCGAG
Organism: Triticum dicoccoides; assembly: GCF_002162155.2. Taxonomy (NCBI): domain Eukaryota; kingdom Viridiplantae; phylum Streptophyta; class Magnoliopsida; order Poales; family Poaceae; genus Triticum; species Triticum dicoccoides. The sequence goes on along the minus strand of NC_041390.1, from coordinate 201,731,093 downwards.
GCGGTGGCTCAGGGTGGGGCAACGGTGAGTGGCGGCGACAACGGCTCTCAGGTGATGCGAGGGACAGAGCCAAAAGAGGGGGAGAGGCACCAGGAGAGCGAGAGAGCGTTGAGGGGGTGGCGTGGCTGCACCAGGGAAGGTCAAGGCGAAGCGGCAAGCAGGAGGTGACCATCGATGGCCGTGTGTGTGCTGGCGCGCCGTGGGCACACGCCCTTCATCCTCCTGGCAAGAGGAGGAAGACGACAGGGGAGGTAGAGATGGGTTGGGCCGGCTAGCTAGAGTGCTGGGCCGATTGGTGGGCTGCACAGGTGAGGCCGGGTAAGATTCTCTCTCTCTCTCTCTTTTATTTTTTGTTTTTCTATTTCTTCTGTAACTTTGTGGCTTTTCTAAAAACACTAAAACTAAGTCAAAAATCATGAAACTGCTCATGCCCACTGATTGGAATATTTCCAACAGTAAACATTTTAGTTTATGATTATTTGGACATTTAAAATATTTTATAGCATTTTAAATGCCCAAATGCAAATACCATATAATTTAATTCAGTGGTTCAAGTTGTCCTCGAAAAATGTGCAATATTTTTGGCAGAGGTTCAAGACCAATCCAAAAACAATGAACATTTTGTGAAGGCCATTTTGGGTTCATTGAGGCAATTTTGAGTTGAAACCGTTATTACCAGAGGGGGTTCTAGGGTTTTGTTAATCCCCATTTCAAATTCATTGGAAATTAAACATGATGCACACATGAAGCTGGCCTAGCCAGAACTAGGGATGTGACAACTCACCCCCACTAAACAGGAATCTCGTCCCAAGATTCAAGCATAGGGGAAAGAAGAAGGGGGACCGCAGACTAACACAATCTTCACGATCCAGGTTGCACTTCGTAAGAACGTTGATTCGTCACCATCTTTGTCTGGATGTCTTGCTTCGGAAACTTCAACCAACACGACAACGAGAGAACAAGGAAAACTCTAGAAGAATCGATCTTCTCGAGGATCAAACAATTCAGGATCAACTCATGGAGTGAGACATTGAAACATCTCTTGAGCTGAGACATGAAACATACATCCAAAGGAATGGAGTTAAACGGATGACGAAGGTTCACTAGGTAGGCAACAACTTCACACTTAAGAAGGTGGTGAACGATTGTCAACGTGGTGAGGAGTTGAGTTTCCATGATACCCTAACGAGACATGTTGGAGGAGGTGAATCGTAGAATCATTACCCAAGGTGGAAAAAGAATTACTTTTGATTCAGAGATCATTGAAATTCTCTATACCAACCTGAGGCAATTCACCAACAGTTGCTTGGTGGGGTACGAAAAGATGGCAAAATGGCAGTGCAAGCTAGGAACAAAATGCAAATGATGGGAATGATTCTAGTAACTGGGGAGAAACCCAACAGTAGAGAGTGATTCTACTATTGGAAAGGTTATAGCATAACCGAGGAAACTGGGAGCAATCCCAGTTAATGCCAACGATAAAAGCTAGAGCTTGCATGTGCTCTCAAGAACTTGAGCACTTCCATATTCATCAAGGTTTACCAACATCCGTGTCAAGGATCCTGGCAACACAACATACTACCATGATGAATAATGGTGGAGGATGCAGATGCAAAGGAAAATAACACCTTCTCAGATTTCACCTTAGCGAGGCCAAGGGATCAAAATTTGGATGATCAACCGAGAAACATTTAGTGCTCCGCTTCTAATGCTCTCCTTGATGTGCTAGCGTAACCCATTCATTGAAATGGTTTGGTATCTAGAACATCAAGTAGTAGGTCGGACTCCGGGAGCTCAAGAATCCATAAGGAATAACTACGGAAGTAAATCCTGCGAGATCCTTATGGGGAGGTGGCCAACTTCCTCAATCAAGATACTACAATAATAGGTCTTCCGGATGGTGTGTTGGCCACGACATCCACTTTACCGGGTTACAAAGATATTAATATTATAGTTCTTGGAACATGTTCCACCCATCCTATCTGCCTAAGATTCAGATCTGGTTGGCGTCAGAACATTCCAGACTCATTAAGTCTAGAAAGAAAAATGAAGGTTTGCAACACAATTCGACGAGATGATGTTGCGAGATTCTCGGAGAATGAACTACGATAGCAAGCTCCAAAACATGAGCTGGTTCTGCTACACACATGTGAATACGTTATCCCAGACAAGCATGACCACATAGTAGTCTTATAATAAAACACTACCGAGTTCAGTTGGGGAACCATCATCGAGGATATCGAAGTCCTTGTGTAAGTCTAGCTCATAAGAAGAAACTTCTTCTCCTTGAACAATTCAATTAGTGGCTTGGTGTGCTAGGAAATACATGTGGAATGGAGGTAACTAATGTCACAAACCAAAGTATACTTTGCACATGCATGACTGACTTGGAAAGATTCCAGAAGAAGCAGCATTGACTTTCTCGGGTTCACGGCGGCAACTTGCATCAAATGCACATGTATTAGAGGAAGTCACTTCTTTCATCCAAACATATGCTTCACGAGCAGGACATGAAGTTAATGCTTATAAAAGTTTACAACGCTAGCTTAATGTCCAACAAATCATGGAGAAGATAAGAATGTTGTCGATGGGCTCAACAACAATTCATCCAGGTTTCCATATAAATGTAATTCCACAATCAAGTGAACACGGTGATAGCATTGGTCAGACCCAAAAGATATAATAGTGTATGCTCGAGGAAGCAACCATGAGTAAGACAACATTACGAGCATCATTGGTCCTGATTTGATTTGACGATAGCCCATACTCAAATCAAAAATTGGGTAAAACAATAGGTCCAACAACTGATCATGAGGATCAATCGATGAAGATGTCATCTTTCTTCAACACACACACACACACAAAAGATATCCCTTAGAGATGAACTAAGTCGGATAAAGCTTTATCTTCCAACTCTCCAAGTTGTTGTTTAGCTTATCCAACTAGCTCAGTGGTATTCAACACAGATTCTTGGAGAAGGGGTGGTTTATTAGAAAACCAACTTGATCGTGAGCTCAACATAACGGCCACGGGACAACCTGGTGATACTTCCGAGAGGATATTCAGAAAATCACGAACCACCGATATGTTATCAAGATCGGGAACAATCTTGCTTTTCAGGGCAATACGATATGATCAATAGAGCGAGGATTTGAAATAATCCTACCTCATCGACCGAGGAGTGCACTAGGAGAATGGACTAGGTAGCACGATCAATCTTGCAAAGATGATTCCATAACCAACACACTAAGAATGAGATTATCGTCCATTAATCACTAAACAACATGTTGCTCGGAGTATTGATTTCACACATCACAATTCACTTGTCGGCATTCCGGTTACAACAACACGAGGACCGAGGAATGAATAATGATGGTGAGAAGTATCACTGCATCAAGAATTCATAAGAGATGGTGCAATTCCTATGATATTCTTGACATAAATAGGGTAATATTCCAAGGTAGAACCGAACAAAAGCTGGATTGACATTTTGATCTGCGGGATAGAAGTGCTTTGACCCAATCCTGGGTATGGATGAGGTACTGGAGTTTGTTTCTCCTAATCATTCTGAAATAGAATGGCTTGACGAACCACAAGAATAATAGGCATCGATGAACAAGATTGCACACATACTCTTGACTATCAATAGATAGATGATGGTCGAAATACAACTGAAAATGGACAACTCAAGGAGCATATAACTTTCTGAGTTGTGGATGCATAGATTAGTATGTCGAACTAAGTTCAACGGGTTTCCTCCAGATAATCCATGCAGAAAGGTAGGACTGGCAGATTCACAATGCAGAATGGAGAACTCATCAAGATCACTCTTATTGTGATGTTTTTGTTCAACAAGGAACTTCTGCCATAAGTAGTTCATGGTATTGGAAGAAGGATTTACCACGGACCTTGAGGACTATCACAAAGGTTACTAATATCCTAAAGGAACTAGCAAACACTATCAACATGAAGTAAGTAGGGTGGATTTTGGGCTCAAACCCAGGAATAGAATGCCTACTAACTAAGTGGCATCATGGGATGCTTTCAAGAATGATGGCCAGAATCATCACACTGGGAACACAAAGCATGACTAGATTACTAGGTGATCCTCTAAGACACCTAGGGTCATAATAATAGCTCCAACATATATGTCGAGGCAACATAGTATCTCAACTCACCGATTAGTGTGGTTTATCTGGCCCAAAAAGACATCGGAAACAGGAGAAAGGGATTTGCAAATGCATTAGATTGCTTAGAAACCTGGGATGACTCGGACAGCATAACGGCTGTAAATGCTCAAAAAGATTTGGGACGTTCTGCAAAATGGTGGCATAACCACTCAGAATCACAATATCAAGGTTCCGAGATCAAATGTCAACACATGGAAGTAGTAGGGACTGAACTCTTGAAGTCATCAATCTTACAAGTCTACGGATTAGTAACACGGGATCCTGATAGAAAGAAGAGAAAGCCTAGTTCCTTAACCCCGTAGAAAGATAATATGACTCGGATCAGAAGGGCATAAGGTATAAGAAAAAAAAGATCCTTATGTTCCCTTCCACAATCAATTCCCTTACATAACTAAAGAATTGCTAGACTCGACTTCGACCAGTTTGGCTTGGTAATCCTAAATGCAGTCAGGCTCTGATACCAAAGCTGTTAGGACCCCGATCCTAAGTCACACCGATCTAGCACGAACACATCATATCACTTTGCGGCCTCATGCACGGTATTCCCACGGGTGCCACCTTACCTGGCCCGGGACCGTTTGCGCCTTTTGGCTCACGTATATGATAGTGTCACTGAGGGAGTCCTGGATTAGGGGGTCCTCGGACAGCAGGACTACATACTTTGGCTGGACTGTTGGACTATGAAGATACAAGATTGAAGGCTTCGTCCCGTGTTCGGGTGGGACTCTCCTTTGCGTGGAAGGCAAGCTTGGCGATTTGGATATGTAGATCTCCTTCTCTGTAACCGACTCTGTGTAACCCTAGCCCCCTTTGGTGTCTATATAAACTAGAGGGTTTAGTTCGTAGGACAACAACAATGATAATCATAGGCTAGCTTCTAGGGTTTAGCCTCTACGATCTCGTGGTAGATCAACTCTCGTAATACTCATATCATCAAGATCAATCAAGCAGGAAGTAGGGTATTACCTTCATCGAGAGGGCCCGAACCTGGGTAAACATTGTGTCCCCTGCCTCCTGTTACCATCAGCCTTAGACACACAGTTTGGGACACCCTACCCGAGATCCGCCGGTTTTGACACCGACATTGGTGCTTTCATTGACACTTCCAATGTGCCGTCACGATAAAGGCTTGATGGCTCCTTCGATCATCGGCAACAATGCGATCCGGGGTGAGGTTTTTCTCCACGGACAAATCTTCGTATTCGGCGGCTTCGTACTGCGGGCCAACTCGCTTGTCCATCTAGAGCAGATCGATAGCTACGCCCCTGGCCATCAGGTCAGATTTGGAAGCTTGAACTACACTGCCGACATCCGCGAAGACTTGATCTTCGATGGATTCGAGCTCATGTCAGGCACGCCGCACAATCACGACAAGCATGACTTAGCTCTGCCATCGGACATTGTTCGAGAGATCGCACCTGCGGCTACTCCGGCCCTCAATCCGGAGCAGATCGTGCCATCCGAGGACGGGTTGATGGACCCCGCCATGGAGGCCGCACACTCAGTGGCGCTAGAGCCGAATACTGACTTCACCTCCTATGAGACCTGTGTTACCGGACCCTTGGATTCGTCCCCGGCCACAAGCTCCGAACCGCCTGTGTCTGTGCCTATCCAATCTGATTGGGCACCGATCATGGACTTTACCTCCACGGATATTTTTCAGCACTCGCCCTTGGGCGACATGCTAGATTCATTGAGGTCTCTCTCCTTGTCAGGAGACCCTCGGCCGAACTATGTCCGGCTTGAGTGGGAAGCGGACGACGAAGGAATTCGTTCCCCACCCACCACCCACTTAATAGCCACTGTCGACGACTTAACCGACATTCTTGATTTCGACCCCGAAGACATCGAAGGTATGGACGACGATGCAGGAGAGGAACATGAACCAGCGCCCACTGGGCACTGGAAAGCCACTTCATCACACGATATATACATGGTGGATACACCCAAAGAAAACAACGACGAGGAACGGAAGGATGCAGCGAAGGATAGTCCCCTCGAGAAGCAACCAAAGCGACGACGTAGGCACCACTCCAAATCCCGTCTCAGCAAAAACAGCGATAACAGCGCAAGAAAGAATAATGCCCCGATCGACTCCAAAGGAAACGACGACCACATGGACCCAGCGATGGAGCAGGATGAGCCAGCGAAGGGAGAACATAGTACGGAGCCGTTGTCCGATCACGGCGATGCCGAGGGTAAAGCTCATCAACCTGTCTCCAGAGAGGAGAACAGTCCGGACGACGATGCACACATCATCCCGGAAAGGCACTTGGAACACGAGAACCTCTATAGAAGGTTTATTGCCACTGCGAGGAGCCAGAAGAAGCAAAAGAAAAGGCTTAAGGCCGCGCAGAATATGCTCAATAGCAGATGGAACAAAGTGCTTGACACTGAAGAAAAGTATGGCGGCAGTCGCCACACAAAGAGCTATCCAAAGGCAAGCTGCTGCCTGAATTCGACGACGAGGCTTTAGAGCCCTTTCAGTCAAAAAATAAAATGGTTGATCAGCCGGATCGACCACCTTGTGGCTGCGACATGGCGGCTAATGACGTCACACACAAGTCAACACATGATTTACGTGTAGACTCGCACAAAAAAGCTGGTATGGCCAGGTCCATCTACGGATCTAGGAAGCGCGCTCCGACACAGAATCATGGCCGCCCAAATGACTATACTGACCGAATAACAGCTCGGAATCAAAAGCAAATGCTACAACCGTCAGAAGAATGCCATGACACATCCAAATACAGGGGTGCGCCACACCCCCTATGCTTCACCGATGAGGTGTTGGATCATGAATTTCCAGAGGGATTCAAACCCGTGAACATAGAGGCATACGACGGAATGACAAACCCTGGGGTCTGGATTGAGGACTTTATCCTTCACATCCACATGGCTCGCGGAGATGATCTCCACGCCATCAAATACCTGCCCCTCAAGTTGAAAGGAACAGCTCGGCACTGGCTGAAAAGCCTCCCCGAAAACTCAATTGGAAGCTGGGAAGAGCTTGGGGATGCTTTTAGGGCCAATTTTCAAGGGACCTATGTCTGACCTCTGGACACAGATGATTTAAGTCACATAATTTAATAGCCCGGAGAGTTAGTCCGAAAGCTTTGGAACAGATTTCTCACGAAGAAGAATCAAATCGTCGACTACCCGTATGCCAAAGCCTTAGTGGCTTTCAAGCACAGTGTCCGGGATGAATGGCTCGCCAGACACCTCGGCCAGGAAAAACCGAGGACAATGACAGCCCTAACAAGCCTTATGACCCGCTTTTGCACGGGCGAAGACAGTTGGCTGGCCCATAGCCGCACTAGCAACCCAGGCACATCCGAAGTCAGGGATGGCAATGGGAAACCGTGACGCAATAAAATCAAGCGTCGAAACAACGAAGACAGCCCAAACAACACGGCGATAAACGCCAGATTTAGGGCCTCTCGACCCGGTCAACGGAAAAATCCATTTAAAGGCAGCAGAGATGGACCGCCCCGCCTAAAAAAGATTCTAAATAGATTATGTCAGATTCATGGCACCTCCGATAAACCTGCAAATCACACCAACAGAGAATGTTGGGTCATCAAGCAGGCCGACAAGCTAAATGCCGAACACAAGGGGAGGGAGACACCAAGCGAAGACGAGGATGAGCCTCGCCAGCCGAACACTATGGGACAGAAAAAATTCCCACTAGAGGTCAAAACAGTGAACACGATTTACGCAACTCACATACTGAAGAGGAGGCGCAAACGCGCACTCCAAGACGTATACGTCGTGGAGACCGTCACCCCCAAGTTCAACCCTTGGTCGGCCTGCCTGATCACTTTTGATCGCAGGGATCACCCGACTAGTATCCGGCATGGAGGATCGGCTGCCTTGGCGCTAGACCCAATAATTGACGGATACCATCTCACCCGAGTCCTTATGGACGGCGGCATCAGTCTTAATCTGATATATCAGGACATCGTCCGCAAAATGGGGATAGACCCGACAAGAATCAGCAAAAGCAATACTACCTTTAAAGGAGTAATACCCGGCCCGGAGGCCCGCTGCACGGGCTCTCTAGTACTAGAGGTTGTGTTCGGTTCTCCTGACAACTTCCGAAGCAAAGAATTAACCTTTGACATCGCTCCATTCCGAAGCAGCCATCACGCACTAATCGGAAGAACGGCCTTCGCTCGTTTTAATGCAGTACCACATTACGCTTATCTTAAGCTTAAGATGCCTGATCCATGTGGCATCATCATAGTTAGCGGAAACACAGAGCGTTCCTTACGTACGGAGGAATATGTGGTGGCTCTAGCAGCCAATCACTGAACGGCCTCTCCAACCAGAATAAATGATCGGTCATCAAGGCCTCGAACACGGTTAGACGAGTCTGGCACACCACTAGCTGTAACAGCTTAGATAAACCTGAGATTGGGTCGATGGATATACCCCCATAGGTGGTGCTAGGGGCTTCCCGCATGTAAAAAGGGCTATAGTTTGGCTTGACCCTATTTAGATTGCATTTTAATGGTTCATGAAGAATAACAAATTTTTCGCACGATGACTTTCACCTGGGTTTTTCTCTTTTACAGATGATCATCGTGCTACACCCTTCCAGGATACGGCACAATGGAGACACAGGCGCAGACGTGCAGCAGGGCCCCGCTCAAAGGCTTCTTTTTAGATTAAGACCTTGTCTAAACCTTTTTTTACTGTCTCTTGTTGCTTCAATCCCTCCGGATACTCAACACAACCGAAAGGGATGCTGGCGTTATTGGCATTTCATCACGTTAGATTAATGCAAGCACCTGGAAATTCAGGGCTTATTATCGAGGGCGTTACTCAGCCCAGTATATGTTGTAAAGTCTGAACACCTTAGGGAGAGTTCGGCGTCACGAGTTTGGCCTTATATGCATCAGCTCCGAATCATGTCTTTGGTCAATAGTTGGGTTTGCCCGGCTCCCGTGTTTTGCTACCTTACATTCCGCTCTATCGGCTAAGGTGGCACCAGGAGAACTACTGCGATTGTGCCCTGGTTCATCTGGATGAGCACCTCAGTAGAGAAAGCCGAAAACTGGTTGTCATGATAAAACGCGAGACTGGTCAACCACTCGATGACTCAGTGGAATCTTCGCGATTCCTCCGCGTTAACGAAGGACCGGTTTCCCGGTCATGTATGTATGGTTTCCCGGTCATGTATGTACGCGCACCGTATTCAAATGAGCGCGGAAGTACCAGGGGCTATATAGTAGCCCCACCGTCAAACTCCTATGGCTAAGTGAAAGTGTTAAAGCTATATTTTCCAATTGCCTTGTTCGCCGCGCTATCACCTCCTTAATGGACCAAGACGTTGGGTCAAGTGTGAATACGCGCTTTTATGAACACCCCCGCATTATATGCGTGGGGGCTGAAGCCGACGACTGCGAACTTTCAGGTTATATACATACATAAACGGCCGCACATGGGGCATCATAAACACGGCCTTTATAATCCAAATAGCATTGTTTTTACAATTGGGATACATGTCACTCGAACATGCTATTCTTCAAGCACTGAGCCTCTATTAAACGAGCACCTTCTATGCACGCCGACCTGGCCTACGGCCGAATCCCGGGTTGCAATAGCGGTGGCCTCCATCTCTGCCCAGTATGTCTTAACACAAGCAAGAGCCATCCGCGCACGCTCTATGCACGCCGACCTCTTTACAGTGTCGATATGCGGCACAACACCAAGGAATCGTTGCACTAAATCAAAATAACTATTCGGCCTTGGTCCCTTCGGCCAAAGATGATCCACGATAGACCTCATGGCAAGTACGGACAACCTATGGAGCTCGGCCCACTCGGCCATTTGTTCATTCAACAGCAGCGGACGCGTTGGAGCACTGAACTGCGACCAAAACAACCTTTCCACTTCATGATCTTTCTGATCTTTGAAAAACTTAGTCGCATCAGCAACACTCATTGCCAAGTCCAACTACACGTCTGCAGCACTCTATAATTGATCCAGAGGGGCATACTTCATATCTCCGAACTTCGTCCGCAATAAAAAGGGCTTCCTAGCCGTGATATCTCTGGCTTGACGGACACTAGTGCAGAATCGGGCAATAGCACCGGATCGTAAGGCCCTTTAGTGCCGGTTCGGTAACCGGCACTAAAGTGTGGGCACTAAAGGTCCCCCCCTTTAGTACCGGTTCAGCATGAACCGGTGCTAAAGGGCAATCACGTGGCACGAGCCAGCTCCGGGGGTAGGGAGCCCTTTAGTACCGGTTGGTGACACCAGCCGGTATTAAAAGGTTGGGGGGTTTTGCGTTTATGATTTCTTTTTCATTTAATTTTGTGTTTTCCATTTAATTCTTTTTCATTTGCTGGTATTTTACGATACTACATATTGTACATGTTATGCATATATATAAATAGAATTTCTAGTAGAACAGATCATATATATATATATATATATCATCGAATGTCTCACAACCACCATTAGTTAATTCACACATATATACACACAAGTATATATATATACAATTAGCTAGCTATATACAATTTCTCCTAATTGGTGCCTTCGGAGCCAGTGGCATTAGCCTAATTGGTGCCTTCGGAGCACGATAACAATTGGAAGTGGTTCATGGGGGCGGTAGCGGGTAATAGTATTCTCCTTTGGGATCTATGACCTGGTCAAGCAAAAATCCCGCTATTTCCTCTTGAATTGCTTGTATGCGCTCCGTTGGTAGGAGCTGCTCCCGCACCTCTTTGAACTATTAAGAAGGAGATCAATACGCATGTGTATTAGTTGTGTGACTAGATATTGATAATGGTGTAAAAATTGTGAATAGTGTTCTGACAAACGTACCCACTCCCGTCTTTGAGATATGCTCCTTTCAGACGCCATCATGCGAATGTTCTCGCAAACGTAGTATGCACACAGATTATTCCCCGGCGCCTGCTTCAGGGCCTTTATGAGAATGGAATTTGATCAGATAATAATTAATCAAGCATGATAATTAAAGAGATGGCAGCTAGCTAGCTAGTACTACTTAATTACTTACCTGGGGTCGATACCATTGGCCTGGAGTGACGCTGATGAACTTTGCCCAAGCCCTGCCCGCCGACAAAGAAAATGAATAAATGGGTTATTAAATAGTTGTTATCAGGAAATGACGAACTAATTAAATAGGCCGAGATATAGTTAATAATGAATGAAATTACCTGTTGACTATCCTCTTCACGATGGTGTAGTCACTTGCTTTCTTAAGTAGTGAGTCTAGTACTTCAACTGTTCCTTCATCAAATTTAATGATTAACAAGATCTAGTGAAATCTGCATGCACACACGTTTTCATGTCTTAATTAAGCGGGCATATGTAAGCAAAAACATGTAGCTAGCTAGTAGGCAAAAACAGAATTTGTAGTACAAGACAGTGTGACTCACTCGAAGTTGTAAGGAAGTAGTATATCTTCATTGTATTTGAGGCGCTTGAAGAACTCTAGCATGCTTTTGTCTACACTTCTTTCGTAATATGGATGGGTATTCATTAATGGTATTTGGGTCAACAAACCCAATGCCATAGCGTCCACCTTTTTTCATTTCATAAATCTTCATCCTGCATAATACCACAGAAAAAAGAATACAGTGAGGATAATTACAGGTAATGATTGATCAAAATGATCACTACAGCTAGCGTGAGACTTAAATTACAGAAAGAAATCACTTACAGACAATAGCAACTGACGATAGATTTTTCAAGTGCGTCTTGATTGTATAACTGAAATAGTTCTGAATACTCAACGGACACAGCTTTCTCATGGTAGTAATGATCCTTCTTGACATTCACCATGAGGGACTCTCGATGAGAAATCTTGGTAATGTCCATGTGCCATTGATGCAATTCATACATTCTCGTTGGGAGCTTCTTGACCTCGTCTGGCTCGACCAAAGGTTGGCCCCGGACATATTTCCATTTTATTTCCTCCTCTGCAATCAGAGGCATGGGCTCGATATCGAGGAGTTGTCCAACAGTGATCTTGAGCATTTAAGCCTGCTCAATATGCTCCTCGGTTATTACCACATCGCCCAGCTCGTTAACATAAATGGTTTGCCCACAATAATATTGGGCGCGCGTACTCTCATGTGTTGTTGGCACAACAAGCGGGGGGGATTGATTGTGCAGCCTGTTCTCCCAGCTAGGGAACGGTTTTACTGCATGTTTTGCTAGCTGATTTGCTCGAGCTCGAGCTCGCCTCTTTCTGTAGACGTGCTCGATTTAACTTCCCGAGGTGGCGCTCATAGTCTGTGTCAACAAGCTTGGGAGCTGGTGGTCTAGCCATACGAATGAAGTGGTCAATCTTTTCCTCAGGCACTTTCTCCCTTGGCGGCGGTGGCGGTTTCGGTGCAAAATGGGCTTCCACCTCGGCCTTCGATATGGCTGTGTTTTCCTCCTCGGACTTGTCATAAGGCCTCTGCGGAAGAGGCGCGAGGCTGCTTAGACCATATTGATATCGCTTGCCTCCGCTTGTACCTCCAATACTACCTCGACTTGTACCGCTATGCACCATAGCTGATGCGGCTCTCTTCCGTGATTGCTGAGGCGGCGAAGACGGCTGACGTGGCTAAGTTGGAGGAGGAGGAGTGGCCTGAAGCTGTGCCGGACTTGGAGGAGGAGTAGCCTGACGCTTTGCCGGACTTGGAGGAGGAGGAGTGGCCTGAAGCTGTGCCGGACTTGGAGGAGGAGTGGCCTGACGCGTTGGTGGACTTGGAGGAGCGGGAGTCTGCTGACTCGGTGGCGGACTTCGACGAGGAGTCGGATGACGCGATGTCGGTGGCCTTCGAAAGATGATGCAATCCTTTCTCCATAGGATGATACGATGGTTGGCCTCTCCCAGTGTGTGCTCCTCGTCACCTCCAGGAATGTCAAGCTATATCCCCGAATATTGGTCCACCACCTCATCAACCAAGACACGAGCATAGCCCGCTGGAATCGGGTTGCAATGGAACGTTTCCTCAGGGCGATTTGTAAAAGCAAGGGCGTCCCCCAACTTCATGGATATGTTCTTAATTTTGAAGTGTAGCTCGCAGTTAGTGTTCTCCATCATCTCATCCACTGGGTAGCTATCCAGCAATGCGTCGCCCGGGGCGGAACCCACGGTGCTTCTCCGCATGGATGGGACGGTGCTATCCAATGCTGGATCATCCGCTAGCTGCTGCAGCTGCTGAGACCCCCTTTGCTGGCTAAGTGAGTCGATCTGGTCCTGTTGCCGCTGGAATTTGACTGCCAAGTCCGCGTGTGCTGATTCTAGGCCTTGAAGGCGTTCATAGTCCAGCTTCTTCTGCTCCTCCTCCATCTTCCTCTTCTTCTCCTCCGCAATCTTCTTTCTCGCACGGGTTCTGTAGTCGGCGTTCCAGTCCGAAAACCCCTCATACCACGGAATAGTGCCCTTGCCTCATGTTCTTCCTGGGTGTTCAGGATTTCCCATGGCACGTGTAAGCTCATCGTTCTCTCTGTTGGGCTCGAACACCCCCGATCGAGCCTCTTCTATTGCAACAAGTAGCTTATCTTCGGCTCCGTCCAGACATGCCTTCTTCGAAACTTTGCCTGTCTTCGGGTCCAACTCCCCCCCATGCGCATAGAACCAAGTCCTGCACCTGGGGGGCCAGCTCAATGTTTCTGGAGTGACACCTGCATCCTCCATCTCTTTCTCAGACTTATCCCACTTAGGCATTCCCGTCGCATAGCCACCTGGCCCCAGCTTATGGAACTTATCATTTTTTGCGGCATTAGCCTTGTTTATTCTCGACCATTCCTTAGATAATTCTGAATCCTTGAATTTCACGAAATCATCCCAATGAGCACTTTGCTTCTCTAGTGTTCCCTCGAATACTGGAGTCTTCCTGCCTCCCTTGACGTACTTGTCCCATACACGATTCTTGTGGTTGTTGAATGGAACCGCCATCTTCCTAAGAGCAACGTCCTTGACTTTCTCCACATCTGCATCTGTGAAATGATCTGGTAGGGTGAAATGTTCCATGAGCATTTCCCGAAGCAGAAGTTTTTGTCTGTCGTCGACAAAAGTAACTCCTGGACGTGGCTTTGTTGGCTCTCTCCATTCTTGAAGGGAGATCGGGAGTTGGTCCTTCACAAGAACTCCACACTGACGAATGAACTTGTCCGCAATCTTCTTAGGCGCTAATTGTTCGCCATTAGGTTTGATGGCCTCGATATTGTACTTTACGCCCTCCTTCAACTTTTTGTTCGGGCCTCGTTTCCTGTTGCCTGAAGATTTGCTCGATCTGGATGGCTGAAAGAAGAAAGATCGATTCGTTAATATATCTTCAAGTCATTTAAAACATGTGATGATCACCAGATGCCTGCTTATATAAATATATATACCTCGCCGGTCTTTGTTGTTTCAAGATCAACATTTTCTTCGTCATGTTCATAGTTCATGACTTCATCAATTCGGTCGTCGCGATCGAATATCATATCACCCTCCCCGGTGTTGTTTAGATATTCGGAGCCATCATAATCTTCTTCATTCTGATCAACATCTAGCTCACGAGGATTGCGTATGATATTGAACAGGGCCTCTTCTCCCTCTCTGCCGGTATTGTCCGCCATAGGTTTTATTTAACTAATCCAAAAGAAATATATTCAAATTACAATGCATGGATGCAATCAATTAATAAGGAAAAACTGAATCAATCATAGTACATAATAAGCATCATCGAATATAATCTCGAATACGTCGTCTCGAATAATAGATATAATCTCGAATACATCGTCTCGAATAATAGATATAATCTCGAATACATCATCTCGAATATTATATATCGAATACATCACTAGCTAGCTAGCTAGCTAATAAAGATCAAATACTAGAGAGTAATCTAGGCGGTGGACAACCAAAGTGAAGGAACGATCACTGGATCATATCTCGGGTGATCTCCCCAAAGAACCTGCCAGGTATTGGAGAACCTGACGTCCATAGCAGCCATGTAGCGATGGACGTGCTCGTCCTCCTCCCTGACACGGTGACGTACCACCTCCGGCGGGGCCGGCTCCCTCTGCACCTAAAGTGGCCCACGCGAACGCCACCAAAGGAGATCAGGGTCGACAACAGGACCCGGGGCCGGGTTCCTCACCAAGCGTCGCGCCCCTGAAGGTAGCACCTCCCAGTGCCAGCCCGGCGGAGCCCAGTCCCGGACATGGATCCTCTGAAGCAGGACGTCGTCGCGAACGGGTCAACAGCGAGGATGCGGGCTGGGCATCGTCGACAACAAATACTATATGCCGCAAAAGTAAAGTAACATTTTTAAATGATGGATTCTGATTTCATATATGCAAATTCTAAATTTTATAACTAAAACTAACATTTCTAATATTTCTATAACTAAAACTAACATTTCTAATATTTCTATAACTAAAAAACATTTATATATAACTAACATTTCTATATAACTAACATTTCTAATATAACTAACATTTCTATATAACTAACATTTCTAATATTTCTATATAACTAACATTTCTAATATTTCTATAACTAAAAAACATTTCTATATAACTAACATTTCTAATATTTCTATAACACAGTGTGTGTGTGTGTGTGTGTGCGGCCGGGGCATGAGCTCACCGACGAGGCGCGACGATGGGGGGCGGCGACGGGGACGGAGACGGGCGGTGACGATGGGGATGGGGACGGGGCGGCGATGACGGGGACGGGGACGGTCCGGGTAGGGACGACGGGAGGACGGGGCGGGGCGCGGCACGGTGACGGTGACGACGGGAACGGGGACGGGGACGGCGACGGACGGCGACGGGGGCGGCGACGAGGGGTGGCAGCGACGGGGCAGAGGAGAAAGAAGCAGAGGGAGATGAGAAACTGACAACTTTTTTGAAGTGTTTTCTTATATAGAACAACCTTTAGTACCGGTTGAAGCCACCAAGCGGCGGGAACGGCACCCCTTTAGTACCGGGTGGTCGCATCAACCGGTACTAAAGACCCTCCCCCTTTAGTACCGGTTGGAGCCACGACCCGGTACTAAAGAGGGTGTTCTGGTGCAGTTGCGGTGCGGCAAGTTTAGTCCCACCTCGCTAGCCGAGGGGCGTCCGCACTGGTTTATAAGCCCCAGTGCGGTAGCTCTCTCGAGCTCCTTCCAAAGCAGGCCTACTGGGCCTACCTGTTCTGTGCTGCCCTGTGGGCCTACAGGGCCTTTGCGGGCCTGCATCCTGGCCCAACAACATGTCGGGTTTCTAGTCATATGCAGGCCGCTTTGGCCTAGTAGGCGGGCTTTTTTATTTTCTTGTTTTTTTTGCTTTATTTATTTTTGTTTTATTTATTTTTGTTTTATTTATTTTTGAGTTGTTTTTTTGCTGTATTTAGAGTTTCTTTGTGAATATTTTTGCTTTAGGTACAAAAAATTACAAACTTTGTGTTAGTGCCCGTAGTTTTCAAATTTGAATAGCTTAAAATTTGAATTATTTGAAATTTCTGTAAATCACTAGTTTGTGAATAACTTAACTTTGAAAATAGATTTTTCAGCGATTCTTTTTTCTTATGTTTAATATTAGTGTGTTTTATCATTATATTCAATTTGGTAATGCTTAGGTTATTTAAAAAATGAAATGCCTTTGTAACAGATGAGTTTTCGTCCGAAACCCTGATACTTCGAAAGAGATTGTCCATTTTGTACATGAAGTGCATCCAGTTTGTTTGCACATAAAATTTCTTCGCGTTTCAAATGCCAAAACACATAACTAGCTACCCTAACTATTACAGAGATTCCCTCCTGGGTGTGACACATAGAAGAAAGTGATGATAGTGAAGCCGATCACATCCCAAATCTTTGGGTGAGAAACTTTTTCTTCGCGTGTGTCCCTTTGCGCCGTAGCCATGGAAAATCTTTATCATTTAACTGGATGCTCGGGTCAATATTCGCTATGAATGGAGCAATTTCATCAAACTTTTCATAATCTCCTGACATGTCTGTCTTGTCATCCACTCCCATGATGTTTCTCTTCCCAGAAAGAACTACGTGCCGCTTTGGCTCATCGTACGATGCATTCGTTCCTTATCTTTTCTTTTTCTCGGCTTGGTAGAGATGTCCTTCACATAGAAAACCTGTGCCACATCATTGGCTAGGACGAATGGTTCGTCTGCATACGCAAGATTGTTGAGATCCACTGTTGTCATTCCGTACTGCGGGTCTTCCGTTACCCCGCCTCGTGTCATATTAACCCATTTGCACCGAAACAAAGGGACCTACAAACCACGTCGATAGTCAAGTTCCCATATGTCCTGTATATAACCATACTATGTTTCCTTTCCCGTCTTGGTTTCTGCATCAAAGCGGACACCACTGTTTTGGTTGGTGCTCTTCTTATCTTGGGCAATCGTGTAAAATGTATTACCATTTATCTCGTACCCTTTGAAATTCATTATATTCGAAGATGGTAACTGGGACAACAAGTACAGGTCATCTTCAATAGAGGCGTCATGCATGGTACGTGTCTGCAACCAGCTGGCAAAACTCCTGGTTTGTTCACGTGTAATCCAGTCATCAGACCACTCCGGGTGTTTGGAGCGTAGCAAATTCTTGTGTTCATCCATATACGGAGCCACCAAGGCGGAATTCTATAGAACTGTGTAGTGTGCTTCAGTGAGAGAATGTTCGTCCATACATATTATTTGTTCCCCTCCTAGCGTGCCTTTTCCATCCAGTCTGCCCTTATGCCGCGATTCAGGAACACCAATCGGCTTAAGGTCAGGAATAAAGTCAATACAAAAATCAATGACCTCCTCATTTTCATGGCCCTTGGAGATGCTTCCTTCTGGCCTAGCACGATTATGAACATATTTCTTTAAAACTCCCATGAACCTCTCAAAGGGGAACATATTGTGTAGAAATACAAGACCCAAAATGTTAACCTCTTCGCATAGGTGAACTAGGACGTGCGTCATGATGTTGAAGAAGGATGGTGGGAACACCAACTCGAAACTGACAAGACATTGCACCAAATCATTCTCTAACCTTGGAATGATTTCTAGATTGATTACCTTCTGAGAGATTGCATTGAGGAATGCACATAGCTTCACAATGGCTAATCGAACGTTTTCCGGTAGAAGCCCCCTCAATGCAACCGAAAGCAGTTGCATCATAATCACGTGGCAGTCATGAGACTTTAGGTTCTGGAACTTTTTCTCTGCCATGTTTATTATTCTCTTTATATTCGACGAGAAGCCAGACGGTACCTTAATACCGAGCAGGCATTCAAAGAAGATTTCCTTCTCTTCTTTGGTAAGAGCGTAGCTTGCATGACCCTGATGTATGCCGTCTTTTCCGTGCATACCTTGCTGGTCCTCCCGTGCCTCAGGTGTATCTTTTGTCTTCCCATACACGCCCAAGAAGCCAAGCAGGGTCAGACAAAGATTCTTCATCACGTGCATCACGTCGATTGCGGAGCGGACCTCTAGGTCTTTCCAATAGGGCAGGTCCCAAAATATAGATTTCTTCTTCCACATGGGTGCGCATCCGTCAGCGTCATTCGGAACAGGTTGTCCACCACCCTTTCCAAAGACCACCTTCAAATCCTTGAACATATCATGTACATCAACACCAGTACGGTGGCGAGGCTTCATCCGGTGATCCGCCTCACCTTTGAAATGCTTGCCTTTCTTTCTTACAGGATGCCTTCTCGGAAGAAATTGACGATGTCCTAGGTACACATTCTTCTTACAATTAGCCAAATATATACTGTCGGTATCATCCAAACAATGCGTGCATGCACGGTATCCCTTGTTTGTCTGTCCTGAAAGTTTACTGAGAGCAGGCCAATCATTGATGGTCACGAACAGCAACGCCTTTAGGTCAAATTCTTCCCCCATGTGCTCATCCCACGCACATACACCTGTTCCATTCCACAGTTGTAAGAGTTCTTCAACTAATGGCCTTAGGTACACATCAATGTTGTTGCCGGGTTGCTTAGGGCCTTGGATGAGCACTGGCATCATAATGAACTTCCGCTTCATGCACAACCAAGGAGGAAGGTTATACAAACATAGAGTCACAGGCCAGGTGCTATGGTTGCTGCTCTGCTCCCCAAAAGGATTAATGCCATCTGCGCTTAGACCAAACCATACGTTCCTTGCGTCATCTGCAAACTCCTTCTCGTACTTTCGTTCGGTTTTTCTCCACTGCGACCCGTCAACGGGTACTCTCAACTTTCCGTCTTTCTTACAGTCTTCTTTGTGCCATCGCATCGCCTTGGCATGCTCTTTGTTTTGGAACAAACGTTTCAACCGTGGTATTATAGGAGCATACCACATCACCTTGGAAGGAATCTTCTTCCTAGGACGCTCACCCTCGACATCACCAGGGTCATCGCGGCAAGCGTTCAAATCCTCGTACTCACCGCGGTAGAGGATGCAATCATTAGGGCATGCATGTATCTTCTGCACCTCTAACCCTAGAGGGCAGACAGCCTTCTTTGCTTCGTACGTACTCTCGGGCAATTCGTTGTCCTTTGGAAGCATATTCTTTATCATTACCAGCAACTTTCCAAATCCCATGTTAGATATACCATTCTCTGCCTTCCAATGTAGCAATTCCAGTGTGGTGCCCAACTTTTTCTTGTCACCTACGCAATTCGGGTACAACAATTTTTTGTGATCCTCTAACATGCGCTGCAACTTCTTCTTCTCCAAATCACTTGCACAGTTTCTCTTTGCATCAGCAATGGCCCGACCTAGATCATCAACGAGCTCATCCGATGCCTCTTCTTCAGCTTCTTCCCGCATTGTCGGCTCAACTTCTTCCCGCATTACCGGCTCAGCTTCTTCCCTCATTGTTGTATCATCGTATTCAGGGAACCCATGGCCAGGATAGCTGTCGTCGTCCTCTTATTCTTCATTGTCTTCCATCATAACCCCTCTTTCTCCGTGCTTGGTCCAAACATTATAGTGGTGCATGAAACCGGACTCAAACAGGTGGACGTGAATGGTTCTTGACGTAGAGTAATTGTGACCATTCTTACAACCAGCACATGGACAAGGCATAAAACCATCCGCCCGCTTGTTTGCCTCAGCCGCAAGCTGAAAAGTATGCACACCATTAATGAACTCGGGAAAGCATCGGTCATCGTACATCCATTGCCGGCTCATCTTCAATACACAACACTGAAAACATCAAATTAATACAATACATAAAGTTCATACAACACTTAAATGCAACAAACATATAACTCTCTAGTTAAAGAATTTAAATGCAACAACAAATGCGATCAAGATCGCAACTAAGGTAACAATTGATCCAACAGCATAATGATACCAAGCATCACTATGAATGGCATATTTTCTAATCTTTCTACTCTTCAAGCGCATTTTCTCCATCTTAATCTTGTGATCATCGACGACATCGGCAACATGCAACTCCAATTCAATCTTCTCCCCCTCAATTCTTTTCAATTTTTCTTTCAAATCCTTGTTTTCTCTTTCAACTAAATTTAACCTCTCGACAATAGGGTCGGTTGGAATTTCCGGTTCAACTACCTCCTACATACAAATATCTATGTCAGCTTGATGGGCATAATTTGTCATAAACACGAAATGCAACAAATAGTTTTAAAAGAGAATATACCACATCCGAATCATAAGAAGGGCGAGGGCCGATGGGGACGGATATCAAAACCATGGCTCTATGTATAACAAACAACGTACGGGTAAGATAATTATACGAGTAACTATATATCCAAATCACACAAACATCAATTTTTTATATAAAATTTCCTGAACAAGAGGCTCACCACAAGGTGGTGCCGGCAACGGGACGGTGCGGGCGATCGACGGTGGTTACGACGGAGATTTAGAAGGCACTAAGTAAACCACACCTACATATGCAAACTAAGTGTTATTTTGACCTCAGTTTGCATATAAATCAAATACTACCGCATATAATTCCTCCCAAATTACTAAAACCCACAATTAATCCCTATATAAACCAATGCAAGAGCTAATCTAGCAATGAGAGATGAAAGGACAAAGTTGCTAACCTTTGTGATCATTTGAATGGATGGGGGCCTGCAAATCTTGACAAATTTGGGGCAAATTTTGTGATGAACTCGAGACGAAGAAGGGAAGAATAGAGGAGAGGGAGAGGGGGAAGGGGTAAGAACAGAGTGCTGGTGGATGAAGGTTTTATATAGGACGACCTTTAGTACCGGTTCGTGGCACGAACCGGTACTAAAGGTGCTGGAGGGGCCCCACTCTGACAACATCCTGCCACCACTCTCATTAGTACCGGTTCGTGGCACGAACCGGTGCTAAAGGTTCTCCACGAACCGGTACTAATGATGTCCGCCCGCCTAGCCATTGGAACCGGCACTAATGGACACATTAGTGCCGGCTCAAATTCAAACCGGCACTAATGTGCTTCACATTTGACACTTTTTCTACTAGTGGGAGCTCCTCCACGACTTTCTTCAGGTCAGCCGCTTTCGCTTGGATTTCCTTTTCAAGAAGCTCATATCGGCCGGCGGCATCTTTCAGCTCAACAGCCATCTTGGCTATTTTATCTTCGCTCTGGCGATGAGCAGCCTATTCGGCTCTTAACTCTTCGGCCGCCTTTAGGGCGGCCACATCACTTCTCCTGGCTTGTTCATTGGCTCGGGCAAGTTCCGCCCGAAGGGTCTCCACGGCAGCAGCTCCATCTGCAGTCACAACATATTATAGATACTAGCATCATGCTCCTCTTAATATTTGTTAACCACCCGAAAATACATACCCTGTGCCTCGTCAAACCGCTTGTCCACAAGCGCAATGTCGGCATCTGCCGCGTCAAGCTGCCGCCTCAGTCCGGCAAACTCAGCAGTCCAGCCAGGCACCAGACCCTCAGCCGCCTGCACATGAAAGCAGCACGATCATTATCTAGGACTATGATCCTCTATTTGCTGCCTTTGGACAGCAACCAGAGTCTCAGGGGCTACTATCTGTATAGAGCACACCTAGCGTGTGCTGTACCGTCAAAAAATATATATATATTACTTTGCGTGCCTCAAAGCCTGTTAGCAGGCTCGTAAAAGCTTCATGCAACCCACTTTTGGCGGATGAAATCCTCTCAACCGCCGTAGCCATTAAAGTATGATGCGCCTCTGAGATAGTCGCTTGCTCCAAAAGACCCATCAGTACATCCGGTTGTGCACCGGACAGTTCCGGACTCTTTCTGTTGCTCTCCTTAGGAGCCGAATACTCCGGAATTTGGGTGGCCGAAAGGTTACCTTCTGGCCTTGGCGGATCAGGAGAAATCCTCCGTGATGACACCTCAGGGTTGTCCGCCCCAGGAGGCGGGGAGACAGGGGGAGGCATTTCGCTCTCCATCATCTCCGGAAGAAGATCCTCCGTAGACGAACTCTGTCGAGAAGGGCTACAAGTCGGACTGCAAGATATATGTCTCGGTTATTGTCCTCGGAGATAAAGAAGGATATATTTACCAAAGTACTCTTGTTCACCTACAGCTCGGTGGAGGGCTGGCCCCCTTGCGGGCGCTGTGAGGAAAGGGCGCCCTCCGAGGCAGGGCCCCCTGGCGAAGGTTTCTTCCCTTGTTTGGAAACCTTCGTTTCCAAGTCTTTAGAGGCGGTCCTTTTCCTTCCTTGGGGAGAGGGGATTTTAGATTCTTCTCCCCGATTATCCTCCTTCGCGGAGACACTAATTCCCACGGTTTGGATGAGTAATGTGTGAAGCCCGCTTTTGGCTTCATTATTCCTCCCTTTATCTTCCCCTGATGGCACTTGATAAGGTGCATGCTCAAGCATCCTGGCTAGTACATGATCCGGTGAGCCTTCAGGAAGGGGGGCTGAACACGTGATCCTCTCCGCCTTTCTTATCCAGTCCTGGCCGAGAGCAATTTTTTCTGAATGATGTTGTGACAAATAAAAAGACAACATGTTTGGCCGTAGAATTACTTATGTGGGTATCTAGACGGTTACAGTTGAGACCCGCATCCTCGGTGGTGTCCGGACACTTTATTCTTGATCCGAAGAACAATCCACACATCTCTTCGAGCATCACGCCGAAGAATTGCTGAATAGTTCACAGTCCTTCCGGCTTGAACTCCCACATACGGAGAGATCAATGTTCGCATGGCAGGACCCGACGAACTAGCATAACTTGCATTACCTTCACAAGACTGACGTCGCTCTTGAGGAGATCTCGGATGCGACTTTGCAATGTAAGCATGTCATTAACTGGCCCCCACTCTAGCCCCTTGTTG
>NC_041390.1:201634326-201707448 GCF_002162155.2 Triticum dicoccoides | reverse complement strand
AGGGGCAGCTGCCCACTTTCTACCTCAGGGAGCTGTGATGTAAAACCACTCCCGCTGCCATAAGTTGGACACCTCCGGGAAGGAACCCTTTGGCCATAGAGCATCGACGCCTTTGCTTATTATGGCACCTCCGCATTCTGCGTGTCACCCATTGATCATCTTCGGCTTCACATTGAAGGTCTTGAGCCATAAGCCGAAGTGTGGGGTGATGCGGAGGAAGGCCTCACACACGATGATAAATGACAAGATGTGAAGCATGGAATCTGGAGCTAGATCGTGGAAATCGAGCCGGTAATAGAACATAAGCCCTCTAACAAACGGATCAAAACTAAAGCCTAGCGCTCGGAGGAAGTGGGAAACAAATACGACACTCTAGTTGGGTTCGGGAGTGGGGATGACCTGCCCTTGAGCAGGCAACCTGTGTGAGATTTCGGCAGTCAGATACCTGGCTTCCCTTAGCTTCTTGATGTCCTCCTCTATGACAGAGGAGGCCATCCACCGACCTTGAAGGTTGGATCCGGACATGGTTGAAGGCCCGAAGCGCTTAGCCTGAGCCTTGGGTGTTGGAACTCTAGGTGGTGGAAGGAAGCATCGAGCGCGATAAGAAAATGACAGGCCTTGGCCCCTTTATAAAGATGGTGAATATCAAGCGTCCTTCGCGTGGCCGTTTGGAGCTTGCCTAAAATCGAGGAGTCATACTAACAAGCACGATTGGGTTACCCACACCCATATTGATGAGAATCCCGTGATAAGGGGAACACGATCTCTGCTTCGACAAGACGTGCCAATAAAACCGCCTCGCACACATGCCGTGGCAGGCTGGGAAAAGTGGTTTGTAATGACCGGACCACGGCAGGACACCACGTTATGAAAAGTTGTTAGCAGATTAGATTTGTGGAACATTATACTCTCTACGGTGGTATGTGAAATTTGTTTTACAGAGTCGAACACAATCCTTGTGATCAAAATCTTCTATGGAGTATTCGGAGAAGGAACCCGCCTTGCAATGCCAAAGACAATTTGTGCACCGGACTCAACGTCATTGAAGCCTGGTTCAGGGGCTACAGAGGGAGTCCTGGATTAGGGGGTCCACGAACAGCTGGACTACATACTATGGCCGGACTATTGGACTATGAATATACAATATTGAAGGCTTCGTCCCGTGTTCGGGTGGGATTCTCCTTTGCATGGAAGGCAAGCTTGGCGATTCGGATATGTAGATCTCCTTCTCTGTAACCGACTCTATGTAACCCTAGCCCTTTCCGGTGACTATATAAACCAAAGGGTTTAGTCTGTAGGATAACAACAATGATAATCATAGGCCAGCTTCTACGGTTTAACCTCTACGATCTCGTGGTACATAAACCCTTGTAATACTCATATCATCAAGATCAATCAAGCGGGAAGTAGGGTATTACCTCTGTCGAGAGGGCCCGAACTTGGGTAAACATTGTGTCCCCCGCCTCCTGTTACCATCAGCCTTAGATGCACTGTTCGGGACCCCCTACCCGAGACCCGAAGGGACAGACACAGGAACGAAGAAGGACACATGCCGGCCAGCCTAAGTGTTCCGGAGCAGTAGCAAGCTACCATGGCCCACTGGAAGCACTAGGAGACATTTCCCGGTAAGAGAGGCTACCAAGGATAAACAACTAGGTTGTCGGATCCCACACATACCAAGCATTTCAAATCATACACACAATATGCTCGATATGTGCAAATACAACATGGCATCACAACATAACTCTATGACTCAAATTATTTATTCAATAGGCTCTAAGGAGCGAGATATTACAAACATGGGTCTCATGGCCCAACATTCAGAGCATACAAGTCGAAGCACATGCGGAAGCTTAACTTGTCTGAGTAGAGACATCTACAAATGAAAAATGCTGAGAAGCCTGATTATCTACCAGATCCTGCCAAGGGCACAAGCTCGTAGCTGAGATATCAAGCTAAATGTCGAAGTCCACACGGAACTACTAGCGAGACTGAAGTCTCTCTGCAAAAACATAAACTAAGCAAACATGAGTACAAATGTACCCATCAAGACTTACATCAGAACTAACTACATATGCATCGGTATCAACAAAAGGGGGGTGGTGGAGTTTAACTGCAACAAGCCAGTTTGACTCAGTGGCTATCCTAAACTACGACTGCGAGTAACTCTTTTGAGGTGGCGCACACAAGTCCACATATTCTCCATATCAATACACCACTATGGATCCACTCCCGTCTCCCTACGAGAACGCCATCCATAGCACTCACGCTTATCTTGCACATTTCAGAGTATCCACTTTCACTTGTCTATGAAATGTACTTCTTCACACATGCTCTCACCACTTACCACCATGTACACATCATGTATCTCGGCAACCTTCAAGAGGAAGCCTGGCGAGGGAGTCGGCCACGACCTGAATAAGCACACAAGTCTCTAGTCCAGGTTTATCGCCTATTCGGGTTCCATCCGTGAGGAGATCCGGCCGGATTTTCGCTCACAGCCCCAAACGATGTGTGCAGGGTTCCCGAGACACCAAATGGGCGCCGGTACACCGGGCCATGGTGTATCTACCGCATCATAGCCCACCCCTAGGGTCAGCGCTATGCACGGCCTCCAACACATATCCTACAAACACCAGAAACTAGTTGCAACTCCTGCACAGAGATCAAGGCGGTTAATAAATCGAGAGGGTCCATTGGTTTCGGTCCCAACGCGTGGTAGTAGCTGTTCATGGATCACAAACACAGAACTCAGTTCCTAAGGACGGCTTCAATGAAACAACCCACCATGTACTCCTACACGGCCACTCATCGATACCTTTAGCAAGTCGTGTTCACACACTTAGCTCTCAATAGTAGGAAATGTTCACACACCTCCAATTCATCCCCGATGAATCAGACCTGACTCAACTCTAAGAAGTAGTAGGCATGACAAACAAGCATGAATGAGTAGGCACATCAGGGCTCAAACAGCTCCTACTCATGCTAGTGGGTTTCATCTATTTACTATGGCAATGACAGGTCATGTAGAGGAAAAGGGGTTCAACTACTGCAGCATGTAACAGTTGTATCGTTGTTGTCCTAATGCAGTAAAAGAGAGCAGGAGCGAGAGAGTGGGATTGTATCGGAATGAACAAGGGGGTTCTGCTTGCCTGGCACTTCTGAAGATATTATAGCTCTTCATCGGTGTCATCGAACTCATCGTCGGAAGCATGTCTATCGAGAGGGGACAAATACTAGCAACACAGAAGGAAAACACAATCAATGCAATGCACAATATGATGCATGATCATGACATGTCAATATGTTATGTTTTGAGCTAATGCAACTAAAACCAGAAGGGTTTGGGTCATTTTGAACCAAAGGTTCAACCCCAAATTCAAATTATGATTTTAGCTAGTGCCTTATCATGTTTTGCACTAAACAGCAAGGTTAAGTTGCTAACACATGCATGAAACCAGTACAGATGGATAGATTGGATCTTTCTGCTCATTTTTCATATATAACTTATTTCATTCCGTGTTACGGTTGATATTATATGATTTTTAGAAGTTTATAACATTTTCTGAAATAAATAAGCCATTTAAGATTTATTTAAATTCCAAAATGAATTACTGCACCAGCATGACATCACTATGATGTCAGCGGTCAACAGGGCCGTTCCAGGTCAAACCTGACCAGTGGGGCACGCGTGTCCGTGGCTAACTAAACTAACCTAGTTTAATTAGCACTAACCTAGGTTAAACTAATTAAGTTTAAACCTAAACTAGATTAATTAGACAGGCGGGGCCCGCATATCATAGACCCAGGGGAGGTCAAATCCCCTGGTCAACCGGGGCTAAACCACCGGTGTTTAGCCGCCGGCGGCAGCAGACGCGGTGGAGGGCTCGGGCTCGCTCCTACGTCGTCCAAATGGACGGTAGAGAGCGGCCACGGGGAGCTGGAGCTCACCCGTGCCCGTTACAGCAGGAAGCAGCAGCTATGGTGGCCGGAGAAGACGGTCACGAGCTCAGCAGCGGCAGCCGGAGCTCGGGCGTGCTCGGTTTGGCGCTAGGATGCATGGCAGGGGGGCGCGGAGAGGTGCTGCGAGCTTCTGGGGGTGTGGCGAACATGGTGACGCGCTTGGTTTCGAGCCCGCGTGGCTGTGGCCATGACGGCGTTATGCAGAGGTGGCGGTACGTGCGGGTGCGGGTGGTGTGGCGGCTATGATGCACGAGAGCGAGAACGGAGATGGGGAGAAGGGTCAGTGGCTCACAGCATTCACGGCAACGCAGATGGCGTGCTCGGGGAGGAACCGGAGCGAAGCAGGGCGGCGAGGTGATCTCCGGTGCCCGACGACGAACACGGCGACACCGGCAATGTTGCGGGGCTCCCTGGCTTGTGTGAGTAGGCGTGGAGCTTCAGGACGATGTGGCGGAGACAAGGGAAACGTCGGGGAGGCGAGGTGGGGGCTCAGGGTGTGACAACGGTGAGCGGCGGCGACAACGGCTCTCGGGTGATGCGAGGGAGAGAGGCAGAGGTGGGGGAGAGGCACTAGGAGAGCGAGAGAGGGTCGAGGGGGTGGCATGGCTGCACCAGGGGAGACCATGGCGAAGAGGCAAGCAAGAGGTGGCCGTTAGTGGCCGTGCGCGTGCTAGCGCGCCACGGGCACACGCCCTTCGTCCTCCTCTCAAGAGGAGGAAGACGACAGGGGAGGTAGAGATGGGTTGGGCTGGCTTGCTACAGTGCTGGGCTGGTAGGTGGGCTGCATAGGTGAGGCCGGGTAAGATTCTCTCGCTCTCTCTCTTTTAATTTTTGTTTTTCTATTTCTTTTGTAACTTTGTGGCTTTTCTAAAAACACTAAAACTAACTAAAAAATCATGAAACTGCTCATGCCCACTGTTTGGAATATTTACAATAGTAAACATTTTAGTTTATGACTATTTGGACATTTAAAATATTTTATAGCATGTTAAATGCCGAAATGCAAATACCATATGATTTAATTCAGTGATCCAAGTTATCCTAGAAAAATGTGCAATATTTTTGGTGGAGGTTCAAGACCAATCCAAAAACGATGAACATTTTGTGAAGGCCATTTTGGGTTAATTGAGGCAATTTTCAGTTGAAACTGTTATTACCAGAGGGGGTGCTAGGGTTTTGTTAATCCCCATTTCAAATTCATTTGAAATTAAACGTGATGCACACATGAAGCTGGCCCAACCAGAACTAGGGATGTGACATGTGAAGCTGAAGGTGATGGAGGGGAAGGAAGCGGAGTGCGGTGGTGCCACGGTGAGCAAGATCACCAACGCTCTTTGGCCAAAAGGATCTTTCACAGAATCTTCCAACTTATGGCAGCGGGAGTGGTTTTACATCACTAAACCCCGTGGTACCAAGTGGGCAGCTACACCTGCATTCCGATCCGGCCCTCCCATTCAGCTCGCATCATGGATCAACAAGGGGCTGGACTGGAGATCAATCGACGAAGTGCAGACTCTACAGAGCCGCATACGGAGTTTCCTTGAGAAGGACATCGATCTCATCGACGTGATTCAAGTAATGTTAGTCTGTCGGGTCCTCCTGTGCCAGTGACGGCCCCTCCGTATGTGGGAGTTTAATCCGGAAGGACCACAAACCCTTCGTCACTTCTTCGGCACGATGCAGAGGAATGTGGAAGTTATTTTTCGGGACACGAAAATAGTGGCCAGCCGCTACCGAGGACATCGGCCCTGACTGCAACCATCCGGATATCTCGGTAAGCACTTGACTCCCGAACACAGCTTAATTAAATATCCTGTGATAAGATACTGAGAAAACCATCTTCTTCCAGGGCTGGACGAAGAAGGCAGAGCGAATTAGGTGTTCGGCCCCTCTTCCCGAAGACTTAGCTAGTCCTGTGCTAACAAGGATGCTAGTCCCGGCACCATTCCAGGTGCCGATGAAAGAGCACAATGAGGAGAGCAGGAAGGCCAAAGGTGGCCTCCATTCCGAAGGTACACAAAACACTGTGTCCGGGGAGATTAAGGCTCCCTCTTCCAAAGATAAAAGAGAGGGAGAAGCTGACATCCTTTCTCCCCACGGTAAGAAAAGGGCCATCTCCGAAGGTTGGGAGGCACAGGCTCCTAAGGAAGGCAAGACGCTCCTATCAGGCGGTTCGGCCTCGGAAGATGACATTGTTGCACAGTTCCTCCGTAAGTTCGAGCCTTTAGCCGAATCGTAAGTGAACAAGGGTGTTTTAAAGATATCCCATTCCTTTTCTAGTTACAAGGGTAGCATCTAGAATACATGTTTTGTAGTTAGGTACGTAGTCTTCCTCAACAATCCTCTTCGGGGGACCTCCATAGGATTCCTCGCCCAATAGGGCGGACGACTTTGAGGTGTCATCCTAGAGGATCTCTCTCAATCAACAAGTGGCGCAGAGGATAATGAAGACAACGCCCCAAGGTGAAACTTCGGTCACCCAGGGTCTGAGGTGTGCGGTCCCTACGGAGACCAACAATAAAGGCCTCGGACTATCCGGTTTACAGCCGGAGATGACTCTAGGGTCGAGTAAACATATCCCTTCAAAGGGAGTCCGTACTCTCGCATCTGCTTCCCAGGATCTGGAGGCGCCGGATACACTGATGGACATGTTGCGATATTCGTCTGTCTCAAAGGAACATCGTACCTTGATGGGTAAGGTGGTTGAGAGGAATATGTCCGCGAAAAGAGGATTGAATGAAGCTTTCACGGGCCTGCTAAGAGGCTTCGAGGTACTTAATGTAATATTTTCGATTGTGCTCTATACGCAAAATTCACCTGTGTATAGATAGTAGCCCCTCAGACTCTGGTTGGCATCCAAAGGGAGGCAATCAGAGGATCGAAAAAGAGATGCTCAGGAAATAATCTAATTAATTGGAACACGGGGTGTTACAGCCACGACGATTTCCCACGCTATAGAGGTTGCAGGTCTGGAGCAGAAACTTAATGTGGCGGATGACGGCATCGTGCTTATTAACAGGCGGCTCGACGAGGCGCAAGGTATGTTTTGAGGCGGTCAGTGTATGTTTGTATAATAATATGAGCATGAAGCTAAGAATTATATACTGAGACGTGCATAACTGTATATGTATAATAATATGAGCATGAAGCTAAGAATTATATACCGTGGTGGAGGCCCTTCGGGCTGAACTTGTCCGAGCCAAGGAGCAAGCCCGGATGAGTAATGTGGCTGCCAAGAAGGCAACTGATGAGTTAAAAGCCGAACAGGCTGCTCGGCGCCAATGCAAGGAGAGAATGTCTACCATAGCGCGTGAGCTAAAGGAAGCCACTGTTCGGTGCGAATTCCTTGAGAGGGATAACAAAGCCAAAACGGCCGATCTCGATAATGCCTTACAAGAGGCGAGGGAAGCATGATCCGAGTCTGGGCGGCTCGGGAGGAGATCCGGCAAGCTGGGGAGATAGCAGCCGGTAAGCCTTTCTTATTATAGACTAAATTCGGCGATCCGAATTATGCCCTGCTTAATCAAATGTGGATCTCTCTAGACGCATTCTTGGACTTGTCGAAGAGTGCCTCCAATGCAGCGCAATTTTACCAAGCGCAAGAAGGATATAAAATGGAGAAACTTTTCTAGACGAAATTCAGCACGCCAAAGTGCCCACTGTTGCTGAACGAACAGATGGCCCAATGGGCCGAGCTCCACAAGATATCCGGTTCTGCCATGAAGGACGTCATGGTTCGGCTGTGGCCGACTGAGCCAATTCCGAATAGTTATTTTGGTTTGGTGCAGTGACTTATGGATGTGGTGTCGCGTATCAACATCGTGACGCGATCAGCGTGCATTGAAGGTGCACGGATGGCCTTTGCCCGTGTCAAGACGTATTGGGCGAAGATGAAGGCCACCGATATTTCAGGGAAGAATCCACCCGGGGGCAAGGACAAACACCTGCGGGAGCATTATTTTGAAGATGTCCTAGAGGGTGCCCACTTAATAGAGGTACAGTGTTCAAAGGGTATGGTCTTCGAGTGAATGTGCTGAAATTATAAAAACAATATTATGATATTTAAGGCTATGCCTAAAAGTTTTGGCTCCTCCTGTGTGGCCATTTTTGTATAAGCTAAAAGTTTTCCAGTCGTCGGCTTCAGCCCCCTCGCATAAAATACGGGGGTGTTTGGAAAAGCACTTGATCACTCCTGATCCAATGTCTTGGTCTATGAAGGAGGTGTCAATGCGGCGAACTAGGCAATCGGACTATAGGGCTTTAGCACTTTCACTTAGCCATTGGAGTTTGACGGTGGGTCTATGATATAGCCCCTGGTATGTACACAACTATCCGAATACGGTGCGTTACATAGGTGACCAGAAGAACGGTCCTTCGTGTAATACGGAGGGAATCGAAAAAATTCTGACAAGTCATCGAGTGGTTGACCAGCTCTCGCCTCATCATGTCGGATGTGGGGTTCTGGAAAACCCTTAAGGTTTGAACGCTGGGGTGCACGCGAAGTCTTTCCCTCCTACCGATCTACGCTCTAGCTAGCTAAGATCTCACGGACCAACTCGACGAACTCGCAACACAGAAAGACACGGGGTTTATACTGGTTCGGGCCACCGTTGTGGTGTAATACCCTACTCCAGTGTGGTCGATTTCCTCTTGGGCTAATGATGAACAATACAAGGGGAAGAACAGCCTCCTGAGGTTGAGGTGTTGTTGTGCTTTCGGACTTGTGTGTGTATCTGGGTCTGATGAGATCTCTCCTCTCTATGTGGTGGCTAGTTCTATTTATAGAGGCCCTGGTCCTCTTCCCAATTATTGAGCGGGAAGGGAGCCAACAATGGAGGGCTAATTCGAAGGGGGACAACTAGTACAAGCTATCCTAACAAAAGCGGTCTTCACCTGCGAAAAGCTCTGGTGGTGATGCCGTCTTGGGCTCCATGATGACCTCCGTCTTGCAGTCCTTCTGGTCTGGGTCTTGTTGCACCGAAATGGCAACCTTTGCCCTAGGCCTTGGTACTCCGTGACTGCTCTTGCCTCCTTTGCACCAAAGAGGAAACAAGGACGCTGCGCGCGCTGGCGCCCGCCTGGTGTCGATCGTCATGGCTCACGTCACGAGAGCCTCGTGAGGTTTGCCCTGCCTTGATATCTCTGCCCCTCGCGAGCCTGCCTGACTGGACCGCTCGGGAGGAGGTCTTGCGTCGTCCGCCTCGCGAGGCTTGGACCCTCGCGAGGGTCTTGGGTGCCTTGTTGACGAAGATGGGCCGCACGGCCTGCTGGCTCCGCCACGCCGCGGGCCGTAGGCAGGCAAGTCTGGGGACCCCCGTTCCCAGAATGCCGACAGTAGCCCCCGGGCCCAAGGTGCGCTCGAGCTTTGGCTTCACGGCGAAGCCAAGGGTCAAGTTCGGAGCACCGCGGGCCCCAGAAGCCTGCGGCCTCGGTCGTTGCGTGGCGGTTGATTGGACGTGGGCGTCTCCGCTTCCCCATGCTGCCTCGGAAATACACGACTTGACAAGTCCCTGCGACATGCAAGGAAAATCATCATCACCTGCGATCTTGGGAGATGCCGGTTGGTCTTCTCTTGCTATAAATGAGGGGGGCGGAGCCCCGTTCCCCATCTCTTCCTCGCTTGCTCACTTCTTCTTTGCCTCATTGCTTGCAGTGCCTCCGATGGCGCCACGAAGGAAGTTCTCTGCCACCGAGAAGGTGAAGGCCCCTCGTGAGGGCCCCAGTTCCCCGGCGCCCAAGCGCAGTCGCGGCCGTCCGCGTAAGCACGCTGCCACCCCGAGGCGGCGTTGTGGCACGCGGAGGGGACCGTCCCAACCATGGCGGTCCAGCTGATGAGGGGAGGCACGCGATGGTGGCGCGGCCTCCCCACCCGCGCTTCCATTCAGCGAAGGTGTCGCCGGAGTTCGTTGTCTGGTCGGAGAACCCAGTCAGCAACTGGCTCCAGCTTCCGTGCTTCCTTGTCTATGAACTACCGGCCCCTGGTCCAGGCGGGCTCTGGTTGCACACGGATGGTTGCTGCAGCAAGGCCTCCTGGGTCGCGGTCGAGACTTCCGTCGTGGGCAACATAGCCCTGGCCCACGGCTGGCAGACGTTCGCCCGCGCGCGCGGCCTGTGCTGGCGGTGCATGCTCCACTTCAAGTATGACGGTGGGTCGACCCTCTATGTGAGGGTGTTCGGGGAAGATGGTCACCGCGCCGGGTGCTGCCCCGAGAGAACGACGGTGAGGAGGTGCTCGGCCTTGGTGATGGTCGCGACGAGGATGAGGGCGAGCCTGCCCTCGGCGGCGACCGCGTCTCTTCCAGCTACGGCGGCTCTTCCTCCAGTGACAGCTCTAGCAGCGGTGGCTACGACCAGCCGTCGCGCCCGCTTTGAAGGAGGTAGCGGGTCATCTCGTCGCCGCGCCTCCGTGAAGCGGGAGGAGGGGTCTGGCTAGGCTCAGGGCGTCGCTAAGGGCCAGCCTCGGCGGATTGTTGAAACACCGCTTTGTTTAGCTTTTTCCTTTTTTCCCTGCATCAGAAAATGAAACCAGTATGGGCCCAGAGGGGCGTGTATCAAACTGTGGTTCTTGGTTAATGCAACGTGCGTGTTATTCCCATGCCGTGTTGTTATTTTGTGTAAAGATAACCTAACCTGGCGCGTTTGGGACGCCCTTTCCTTCATGAGATGTCTGTGTTTGCTTAGAAACTGCAAAAAAATTGTTAGGGGGTGCGCTAGAGGATTTGCCGTTCACCCAAACCTTGACTTGGCGCTTTGTATCGCGGTACCCGAGGGGCACAGATTAGGAGAGATGTGCCAGTTTTCAGGCTCGAACGAGGGTGACTCGCTAGAATGCAGAGAGAAGGATAATGCTCGTGAGGGAACCTGCCTAGACCCCTCGCAAGGTATGCGAGAGAGAGATCATGAGCAAACCAGAACCAAAAAACGTGGTAAAAGGCGAAGGAACCAGATCAGCAAGGAACGCCAAAGGCAAACTTGATTAAGGAGAAGCAAGCCAACTACGGAAAGCAAATGAAAAGCTGCGTCGGGCACCTAATCTAGTCTTCAAGTATTCTCACGAGCGCGGAGCTAAGTGCTGTCCACTAGGCGTGGGAGGGAGCTCTAGGGCATGAGGCTGGCGCTCCTGAGACTCTGGGGCATGTACAGCCCCAACTCATTATTACATGAGAGTGTCACGGGCGGCGATTCTTCACAGGCACCGGGCCTTCTTCACAGGCTCTGGGCCTTTCTTCACGGGCTCTGCGCCTTGCTTCATAGGCTCTGGGCCTTTTTTCATAGGCTCTGGGCCTTGCTTCATAGGCTCTGGGCCTTGCTTCATGGGTAGAACTTCTGGAGGTGCTGAATGTTCCACGTGTTTTGGATAGGTGTCCCCTCTTGTGTCTCCAGGCGCACGGCGCCAGGCCTAGAGATGTGGACAACCCTAAACGGGCCCTCCCACATGGGTGAAAGCTTGTGCAACCCTTCCCGGGAGAGGACCCGCCTCAGGACCAGGTCACCCGTCTCGAGCGTCCTGGAGCGAATGTTGCGGCAGTGGTAACGTCGCAGCGCTTGTTGGTACCTTGCCGCCATTAATGCAGCTTCGCAACGACGTTCCTCCCCCAGCACGAGATCCATCCCCCGCATGGCGTCCTGCTGCGTTTCGTCAAACACCAGAACCCACGCGGAGCGATGCTTGACCTCGTGAGGGAGGACTGCTTCAGCTCCATAGAGGAGGAAGAACGGAGTCTCGCCCGTTGGGTTGGTAGCGGTGGTGCAGATGGACCACAGCATGGACTCGAGCTCGTCATGCCAGCCCCTGCCGCAGGCTTCCAGCTTCTTCTTGAAGGTCCTGGTCTTGAGGCCCCTTAGGACCTCAGTGTTGGCGCGCTCAGCTTGACCATTGCTCCTGGGGTGGGCCACCGAAGTGTAGCAGATCTGCGTTCCAAGGTTAGCACAGTAGGTTTTAAAGAGGTTACTTGTAACGCCCCGAGACCGATGTGTCAGGTGTCCTCCGCTAATTTGCTGTTTTTGGCTTGTCTTTTGCTTGCGTGTTGCATCTTATCATGTCATAATGTGCATTGCATCATCATGTTTTCAAAACTTGCATCCGTCCCGGCCTCCTCGTTCTCTCCGTTGTCCGTTCTGAGCCCAGACACACTTGCACGCGCCCACGGCATGTCCGAAATAGTATTTTATAAGTGGCCGGAAAATGTTCTCGGAATGGGATGAGAGTTGACCTGTGGTCTTAATATAGTGTAGATAGACCGCCTGTCAAGTTTCATCGCATTCGGAGATCGTTTGATGCCCCAACGGATAACTATAGCGACATTATAGCCGGTCTAACGTCGGACGTTTTCAGTCTCCGGAAACAGATGCCGGGCCCTCTCTCTCTCTTCTCCCCCTCGCAGTCTCGCCACAGCCACCTAGTCCATCCTCCTTCCCCTCTTCGCTTCTGGAGTTGTCCGATGCGACCGCACGGTCCGAAACCCTCTCTGCTCAGTGCATCGAACCCCTCGCGCGCGTCCGGAAGTTGTCACGAACCCGACCCAAGCAGTCGTCACCATTGGATCCGGATCATCCCCAAACGTCTACAAAACATCACCTTTTCCTATTCGGACTCCCTAACTTTTTTTTTTCGACTGTCCGATTGCGATCGTAGGGACGTGATAGCCCCTACCCAATTCCTAGCTGCTATTTATAGCAGATGAAACCCTACCTAATCTAGCCAAACCCTAACTTCTAGGCACTTGTCCCTGCCGCCGCCGCCGCACTTATTCCCCAAATCCCCATCTGGATCTCACCCACAGCCAACCGCAAACCTCCCCTGGTCTCCTCCTCGTTGTCCCATCGAACCAATCCCGCCACACCAGCTCATCCCCGATCCTACCCGCGCCTCCCCTGGAGCCCCTCGTCCACCAACCAGAGATGCAGCACCGCCACCTTGACTCCAGGTCCGGCCGTCGCCAGCAGTTACAACCAACAGATGAGCGTCGCCCCTCCTTTATTTCTTCCCTCATTCTTCCTCCTACCTTTGTTTCTCTCTCTCTCTCTCTCTCTCTCTCTCTCTCTCTCTCAAGGCTCTCTCTCTGCCCTGTCCTTGCAGGACCACCACCGTCGCCCTGGACTGCCCCCACCGTCGAGTCGCTATGGCCTTCCCGACATCGCCGGTTGCCCGCAGCTGCCAGATCGGGTCCGTCCCCGAGGGATCCGCCGCGGCCGTCGTTCCTTCTGCTGACGCCTTCTTCCTTTTGTGCGAGACTGAGACGAACGAGCACTTTCCTCCTGCTCGATTTGCCCGTGCCAGGTGCTTCACCGCCGCCTTGCTTCGTCCTCTCTGTCCTTCCGCCGTGGAGCAGCACCGAGCTCGAGAGGAGCCCTGTTCGCACCGGACCCCCCATCCCCGGCGAGCTCTGCCGCCCTGCGCCGCCTGAATCCGCCGTTCTGCCGTTCTCCTTCGGCGGTGGAGCTCCCGCAAGCCATCCCCGACACTGGTCCTCTTCTGCAGCATCCCGGTGCCGCGCCCATCCTCCTTCGTCCACGCCGAGTCCTGCTTCGCTCGTTGCTGCGCCTGCACCACCTGAAGCCGCACACCCCTGCTTCCTCTGTTTTAGAAACATGGCCACGCGCTCGCGTTGACTCCTCCGGCCAGATCGAGCGAGTCCTCCCCATCGACCGCACATGGGCCGCGTCCCTCCTCCGGCCCAGCTCCCGCTGCGAGCCTGCCAGCCTTCACGGGCCTTAGCCCATGGGTAAGGCCACCCGCAACGCCCCTCCTTTTGTCTTATTTCTACTGTTGGGCCAGCCTGCAGTTTCGGCCCGATAGCTTTTTTTCCCTGACCTGCGAATTTCCTAATTACCAGTGCACTGCATATTTACAGATTGGACCCTATACTTCATGCATATTATAACTCAACAACCGTGCATCACATGTAAAAACTTTATATATGAAATATGCTTAGTTTTTCATCTAGTTTCGTAATATGCCACTTTCATCCATGTTTAAAATGTTTAAACTTGTTGTTTGTTTAATTTTGCTTAAATGCCATGTTAAAATGATTTAATTCATAACTATTCAACAGTAGCTCCAAATTTAATAAACTTTATATGTAAATGGGGTGGAAAAATGCCTAGTTTAACTTGGTGGCATCACTTTGCATGTTTGACAACTCTAAAATTGTGATTAGGGCAGAACATCACCAAACCTAATATATGCATATGGGGATTTACCGGAATTGTTGTTCGTTGCTTCCAGCCTCTTTTAAACTTGACTAGATTGGTAGTTTTTCATATGCTTCACCTCTTTCCATGTTTACAAACATTAAATTTTGTTGAGTACCTAACCGAGAGAGAACTAAATAATTGATGTGGTGTTCCGTCAATATGCAACCCGTTGCATATTGAGCTCCACTTAACTTGTAGTGTTGTTTGTGCACTTTGCCATGCGATGCATATTTAAACTGGACATGCATCATACTTGGTTGTGCATCATGCCATGATTTTGTGATGGTTGTTTACTATGTTATTTGCTTCGTTCCGGTGTTGCTTCTTCGGGTTGGTTCCGGTAACGTTGTGTTGTGAGGATTCGTTCGACTACGTCCGTTTGTCTTCTTTATGGACTCGTTCTTCTTCCTTGCGAGATTTCAGGCAAGATGATCATACCCTCTAAATCACCTCTATCTTTGCTTGCTAGTTGCTCGCTCTTTTGCTATGCCTATGCTGCGATACCTACCACTTGCTTATCATGCCTCCTATATTGGTAAACAAAGCCTCTAACCCACCTTGTCCTAGAAAACCGTTGTTTGGCTATGTTACCACTTTGCTCAGCCCCTCTTATAGCGTTGTTAGTTGCAGGTGAAGATTGAAGTTTGTTCCTTGTTGGAACATGGAGATGTTGTTCCTTGTTGGAACATGTTTACTTGTTGGGATATCACAATATCTCTTACCTAATTAATGCATCTATATACTTGGTAAAGGGTGGAAGGCTCGGCCTTATGCCTGGTGTTTTGTTCCACTCTTGCCGCCCTAGTTTCTGTCATATCGGTGTTATGTTCCCGGATTTTGCGTTCCTTACGTGGTTGGGTAATAATGGGAACCCCTTGACAGTTCGCCTTGAGTAAAACTCCTCCAACAATGCCCAACATTGGTTTTGACTTTCGCCACCTAGCCTTTTCTTTTCCCTTGGGAGTCGCGCTCCTGAGGGTCATCATTATTTTACCCCCCGGGCCAGTGCTCCTCTGAGTGTTGGTCCAAACTAGAGCCCTGTGCAGTGCCCCCTCGGGGAAACTCGAGGTTTGGTTTTAGTTGTATGGAGCGCTCATCTGAGTGTGCCCTGAGAACGTGACATGTGCAGCTCCTATCGGGATTTGTCGGCACATTCCGGCGGTGTTGCTGGACTTGTTTTATCATTGTCGAAGTTGTCTTGTAGAACCTAGATGCCGAGTCAGATCGGAATGTCTCGGGAGAAGGTTTATCCTTCGTTGACCGTGAGAGCTTGTGATGGGCTATGTTGGGACTCCCCTATAGGGATTTGAACTTTTGAAAGCCGTGCCGGCGGTTATGGGCAGATGGGAATTTGTTAACGTCCGGTTGTAGAAAACCTGAAGTTGACCTTAATTAAAACACATCAACCGCGTGTGTAACCGTGATGGTCTCTTCTCGGCAGAGTCCGGGAAGTGAACACGGTGTTGGAGTTATGCTTGATGTAGGTTGTTCTAGGATCACTTCTTGATCATACTTTTATCGATCGTGCTTTGCCTTCTCTTCTCGCTCTCATTTGCGTATGTTAGCCACCATATATGCTAGTCGCTTGCTGCAGCTCCACCTCATACCTTTTACCCTTCCTATAAGCTTAAATAGTCTTGATCGCGTGGGTGTGAGATTGCTGAGTCCCCGTGACTCACAGATACTTCCAAAAACCAGCTTGCAGGTGCCGAGGATACCGTGCAGATGACGCAACCAAGCTCAAGGAGGAGCTCGATGAAGATCTTGTCCTTTGTGTTGTTCCGTTTCTAGTTGATCAGTAGTGGAGCCCAGTTGGGGTCGATCGGGGACCTCGTCGCATTTGGGGTTTTTCTTTTATTTTGGGTTCCGTAGTCGGACCTTGATTGTATCTTGTTGATGTAATGCTTTATTCATGTAATTGCGTGAAGTGGCGATTGTAAGCCAACTATGTATCTTTTCCCCTATTGTATTACATGGGTTGTTTGTGAAGATTACCTCACTTGCGACATTTCTTTCAATGCGGTTATGCCTCTAAGTCATGCTTCGACACGTGGGAGATATAGACGCATCGAGGGTGTTACATTACTAGTAAACTGCGAGCCGTTATCTGTGATGATGCAGTTGGGGACCCTGAAGCGGCTCACGAGGTCCTTGATGAACTTGACAGCAGAGCCGGCTGGAATGGTTCGGACGGCTTCCACTTCCGCCCACTTGGTGCACTTGTCAATGGCGACGTAGAGATAACAATAGTCCCCTGGCGCTTGTGGGAACGGGCCTAGGATGTCTAGCCCCCAGACCGCCAACGGCCATGTGAGCGGAATGGTTTGGAGGCCCTGAGCAGGCTGATGGATTTGCTTGGCGTGGAATTGGCAAGCTTCGCAGAACCTCACCAGCTCGGCTGCATCGTTGAGTGCTGTGGGCCAATAGAATCCGCTGCGGAAGGCCTTGTTGATGAGGGTACGTGATGATGAGTGATGTCCACAGTCCCCGCCGTGTATGTCAATCAGCAGCTCCCTCCCTTGATCGCTGGAGATGCAGCGCAGCGTGACATCGTTCGGTCGTTTCCTGTACAACTCGCCGTCTTGAATGTAGTATGCCGTGGCCTGTCGGGCCACGTGCTCCGTGTCTTCTTCCTTCTTCGGCAGTGTCCCATGCATCAGGTACTCCTTGACCTCCTTGGTCCAGCACCCCTCTTGGGGCTCGAGCGCCAAGAGTAGCCAAGCTCCTGAGGTTGGGCCGCAAGCTGGGGTTCCCGTGGCCGGGGGCTGTGGGAGCTCCTCCCGAGGCTGAGTCATGCTCGAAAGAGGTGGTGTAGCTGATGGCTTGAAGATCCACTCTTCGAAGACGCCGGGCTCTTGCAGTTGCCGCTTGGATGATCTCTTGGCGACGTCGTCGGCTTCCTTGTTGGTGCCCCGGGGCACGTGTTGCAACTCCAAGCCTGAGAACTGCTTATCCATCTTGCACACCTCTGCAAGGTAGGCCTCCATGTGCTCGTCCTTTGGCTCATACACTTTGTTGGAGAAGTTGACGAGGAGCTGTGAGTCGCCCTTGACGGTAAGGCGCCTCACCCCCAGAGCCGCCGCAGCCTTCAGGCCGGCTATGAAGCATTCATACTCTGCGATATTGTTGGAGACCTTCTCGCCGTGCTGGAAGCAGAGTTGCACGGCGTAGTAAAGCTTGTCCTGAGTCGGCGAGATGAGCACTGCTCCAGCCCCCGCACCCTGGTGCGCGAAGGCGCCATCAAAATACATGACCCAGCCGTCTGGTGCCTCCCTTCCTGGGGAGGTGGACCGATCTTCTCCTTCCTCAAGAGTCGGGGCATCTGTCCATTCTACCACAAAATCGGCGAGCGCGGCTCCCTTGATGACCCTGGTGGTGCTGAACTCCAGCTGGAATGCTTGCAACTCGATGTTCCATTCAGCGACCCTTCCGGCCGAGTTTGGGCTCCTGAGTACCCTCTCCAGTGGGTAAGATGAGACGACCTTGATGGGGTGCCCCGGGAAGTAGTGTCGTAGCTTGCGCGAGGCCAACAAGAGTGCGAGCAGGAGCTTTTGCGGCATGGGGTAGCGTGCCCTTGCGTCCCGCAGTACGGTGCTGACGAAGTACACCGGGTGCTCGACGAGGGCTGGCACAATATTGAGGCTCGAGTCTTGCGGAGATTGTGGCCTATCCTTGGGTGGAGGGTTTCCTGAGACTTGGCCATCCTGAGGAGTTTCCGCGACGTTGCCCTGCTGAGCTTGATCTTCTGCCGCTGATGGCTCTGGTGTGCCTTGCTGATCCTGCACTGCATCAGCTCTGGCTTGGCGCGGCACACTCTTGTCTTTGTGCTCCTCCCGAACCGCCACCAGGTGCGCGCTGGCGGAGTACGGGGTGGCGGCGAGGTAGATTACCAGAGGCTCGAGAGGCCGCGGCGCCACCATCACCGGGGGGGCTGGTGAGGTATTTTCTTGAGGTCTTGGAAGGCCCGGTCGGCCTCCGGGGTCCACTCGAAGGGGCCTTTCTTCTCCATGATCTTAAAGAAGGGTATGGTGCACTCGCCTAGCTTAGAGATGAAACGCCCTAACACGGTCACCCATCCTGCCAGCTTTTGCATCTCCTTGATGGTCCGTGGTGGGCTCATGCCTTCGATGGCCTTGATCTTCTCCGGGTTTGCCTCGATCCCTCTGTGGGATACGAGAAACCCCAGCAGCTTGCCAGAGGGGACGCCAAACACGCACTTCTCCAGGTTAAGCCTCAAGTTCACCCGGTGCAAACTCTCAAAGGTCTCCTCCATGTCTTGAATCAACGTCCTTGCCTCGCGAGATTTGACCACTATGTCATCAACATAGGCCTCTGTGTTCCTGTCGAGCTGCCGCCCCAAGGCGATGTGCATTAGCCGCTGAAAGGTTGCGCCCGCAC
Organism: Triticum dicoccoides; assembly: GCF_002162155.2. Taxonomy (NCBI): domain Eukaryota; kingdom Viridiplantae; phylum Streptophyta; class Magnoliopsida; order Poales; family Poaceae; genus Triticum; species Triticum dicoccoides. Next base: position 201,688,890 of record NC_041390.1, on the reverse strand, counting down.
TGCGAAGGCCGAAAGGCATGCAGGTGTAGCAGTACACCCAACATGGTGTCAAGAAGGTTGTCTTCTCCACATCCTCCACCGCCATCTTGATCTGATGGTATCTAGAGAATGCATCCAGGAAACACAACAAATTGCACTTGGTGGTGGAGTCGACAATTTGATCGATGCGCGGAAGGGGGAACGGATCTTGGAGACAAGCTTTGTTGAGGTTGGTGAAGTCGACGCACATCCATTCCTTCCCACCTTTCTTCGGTACTACGGCGGGGTTCGCCAGCCATTCAGGTTATCGAACTTCTCGGATGGTACCTGCCACCTCCAGCATGCATGTCTCTTGGATGATGAAGGCCTGCTTCTCAGTGGACTGCTGTCTTGCTCGCTGCTTCATGGGGTGTACATTGGGGCACACCCTTAGATGATGCTGGATTACCTCTCTCGGGACCCCTACCAGCTGATCGGGCTCCCACGCGAATATCTCCTTGTTCGCGCGCAAAAACCTCACCAAAGCTTCTTCTTGTCCCGGGTCAAGGCCGGTTCCTATGGTGAAGGTGGCTCCTGAAGACCTGTCCTTGTTGACCGGCACCTTCTTGGTCTCTGCCTTGTCTTGGGTGAACAACTACCTCTTCTTGGTGGGCGCGGTCTCCTTGGCCTCAGGCGCACCGGCACCGGCTGGCTGTGTCGCTGCCGCGGTCTCGAAGGCGAGCATGAGTGCCGTCACAGCTTCCCTAGTGTCCCCCTTGATGGTGAGGACACCCTTGCTTCCTAGCATCTTCATGAGGTTGTAGGCCGAGTGAGTTGCCGCCATGAACTGAGCGAGAGCCGGGTACCCGAGGATGGCGTTGTACGGGAGACCGATGCAGGTGATGTCAAAGTCCACCAGCTCTGTGCAATGGTTGTCTCGCGTGCCAAAGGTGACAGGGAGGCAGATCTGCTCCAGAGAGTGGGCAGCTCCACCACCCACTCCCATGAAGGGCTTGCTGAGGCCGAGCCGCTCGAGCGGCACATGAAGAAGGCTGAAGGCTTCTACGGAGAGCAAGTTGAGGCCGGCACCTCCGTCGACGAGGGTCTTGGTAATGGCCACGTTGCAGATGGTGGGCGTGCAGAGCCTCGGGAGCATCCCGGAGCCGGCGGTGGAGTCGGGGTGGTCTTCCGAGCAGAAGGTGAGGTCGGCCTCCGGCGCGGCGCAACCCGACGGAGCCCCCGGGCACCTGGTGGCTGCCCCAATCTGACGAAAGAAAGGTTTGACGTGGCGATCTAAAGGTGGTGCTTGAGAGCCACCCAGCAGTGCCGCGACTGCGTGGTGTGCCCGCACCATATAGCGCGCGGTGAAGAGGTCACGGAGTTCCCCCAGGATGCCACCGTGGATCCCGGGAGGTTGAGTAGCCAGGCGCGCGGCTCGCCGGCGAGGGCCATGGGGAACCAGTTGGCCATGATCTTGTCGTCGCCCCCAGCTTCGAGGATGGCCTCCTCGTACGTCAGCAGGAACGGCCCGGGTCTGCCACGCCGTCGTAACGCGGCGGCATCTCCCGCTTGAACTTCGTTGGCCACTGCACTCGCCGCAGGGTGGGGGCCAGGGCTCGGTACCCAGACTCCCTTCCTGGCGCGCCAAATGTCAGATGTGGTGTTCCGGCAAACCCTTAAGGTTCGAACGCTGGGGTGCGCGCAAAGTCTTTCCCTCCTACCGATCTATGCTCTAGCTCGCTAAGATCTCGCGGACAAACTCGACGAACTCGCAACACAGAAAGACACAGGGTTTATACTGGTTCGGGCCACCGTTGTGGTGTAATACCCTACTCCAGTGTGGTGGATTGCCTCTTGGGCTGATGGTGAACAATACAAGGGGAAGAACAACCTCCTGAGGTTGAGGTGTTCTTGTGCTTTCGGACTTGTGTGTATCTCTGGGTCTGATGAGATCTCTTCTCTCTACTATGGTGGCTAGTCCTATTTATAGAGGCCCTCGTCCTCTTCCCAAATATTGAGCAGGAAGGGAACCAACAATGGAGGGGTAATTCGAAGGGGGACAGCTAGTACAAGCTATCCTGAAAAAAGCGGTCTTCGTCTGCGAAAAGCTCTAGTGGTGACGCCGTCTTGGGCTCCACAATGACCTCCGTCTTGCAGTCCTTCCGGTCTTGGTCTTGTTGCACCGAAATGGCAACCTTTTCCTGAGGCCTCGGTACTCCACGGCTGCGCTTGCCTCCTTTGCACCAAAGAGGAAACAAGGACACTACACGCGCTGGCGCCCGCCTGGTGTCGATCGTCATCGCTCATGTCACGAGAGCCTCGTGAGGTTTTCCCCGCCTTGATATCTCCGCCCCTCTCGAGCCTGCCTAACTAGGCCGCTCGGGAGGAGGTATTGCATCGTCCGCCTCGAGGCTTGGACCCTCGCGAGGGTCTTGGGTGCCTTGTTGACGAAGATGGGCTGCACGGCCTGCTGGCTCCGCCACGTCGTGGGCCCGCAGGCAGGCAAGTCTGGGGACCCCCGTTCCCAGAACGCCGACACATCATGATAGTCAGCTTTCGGCTTTTTCTACTGAGGTGCTCATCCGGATAAACCAGGACACAATCGTAGCAGTTCTCCCTTTACTACCCTAGCCGATAGAGCGGAACGTAAGGTAGTAAGCACAGGATCCGGGAAACCCAACTATTCACCAAAGACATGATTCGGAGCTGATGCATATAAGGCCAAACTCATGATGCCGAAGTGTGCTATAAAGCTGTTCAAACTTGCTGGCAATTCATTTGTTCCCATATTGAGCCCCTGGCAATTTTTTGTGCTAAGGTTCATGTGTGAAACAACCGAAGGAGCGAAATTCAGTTCTTTTAGAAAAAGCGAATACTGAATACAGATTATGTTCACTGGAACCTGATTGATATGTCAATTGCCATTTTACAGATAATAACGCCACGACCCGAGCTATTTGACATGTTGGTGGTCGAAGGCTGAGGGAGAAGGCACTTTACAGGCTCTAGATAAAGAGTGCGGTCTACGAAGAATTACTTGGACCTCCTATCGCACGTCTGCGCCGCCTTGCCTCGGTGAAATGGCTCCTTAACAGGAATAGCCTTTGGGGAGGTGAACGAAGCCGAACTCCAAAAGTGTCCGTGAGATGACCAGTCTTTGAGCCACCTGTGGTAATAGGTAAAAAGTAGTTAGAAAAGAAAAAGAAAAGGAGGCTATGGGAGTGCTTGTAGGCTTGTCCGTATTGTGCCTCTGCCGATGACCAGGGTATTTTAAGTACATAATAATGTACATGCGGTACAAACTTCGTGGGTATATGAGGCGAACGACGAAGGCCGGACTGCTAATCTAGCTCCGAGGTTGATCGGTCACATTTAATAGAGACCAACGGCTTAATGGCCAATGCGATATGTGGCTTGATGAAGCTGCTTTGTACTTCAACTATGGTAGTCGTAGTATGACCCTCTGTGCGGAGGTATTGTTCCATATTTCCCTTTATTGTTATGACGCCGCATGGACCGGGCATCTTAAGTTTTGCGCGGGCGTGGGGTGGGACCGCATTAAAACAAGCAAAAGCGGTACGTGCCAGAAGTGCATGGTAGCTACTGCGGAACGGGACAATATCAAAGGTCAAGCCTTTGCTTCAGAAGTTGTTCGGCAAACCAAAAATGACTTCCAATGTGACGGAGCCCCTACAGTGAGCTTCTATGCCTGAAAGGATCGCAAAGAGGTGTCTAGAGGGGGGGTGAATAGACTCTTAGCAAGAAAAGTTGCAGTTTTTAATTTCTGTAAGTTGATGTGGAGTTTTGGCACAAGTTTAAACATTCACAATACATATCAAGCAAGCATGATAAGAGTATATGAGCAGCGGAAAGTAAATCATGCAAGTTGCAATAATGTAAAGGGATGGGATTTGAGTGTGCAAATGCAAATGGAGACACGGAGATTTTTGGCGTGGTTCCGGTAGGTGGTGCTATCGTACATCCATGTTGATGGAGACTTCAACCCACGAAGGGTAATAGTTGTGCGAGTCCATAGAGGGCTCCACCCACGAAGGGTCTACGAAGAAGCAACCTTGTCTATCCCACCATAGCCATCGCCCACGAAGGACTTGCTTCACTAGGGTAGATCTTCACGAAGTAGGCGATCTCCTTGCCCGTACAAGCTCCTTGGTTCAACTCCACAATCTTGATGGAGGCTTCCAAGTGACACCTAACCAATCTAGGAGACACCACTCTCCAAAAGGTAATAGACAGTGTGTTGATGATGAACTCCTTGCTCTTGTGCTTCAAATGATAGTCTCCCCAACACTCAGCTCTCTCTCATAGGATTGGATTTGGTGGAAAGAGGGTTTGAGTGGAAAGCAACTTGGGGAAGGCTAGAGATCAAGATTTATGTGGTTGGAATGGAATATCTTGACCTCAACACAAGTGTAGGTGATTATCTCTTAGATAATATGTGTTGGACGTGTAGGCATGTTCTGATGGCTCTCTCCATGAATGAGGAATGGGTGGAGGGGTATATATAGCCTCCACACAAAATCTAGCCATTACAGACATATCACCAAACTCGGTGGACCGAATCATGAAACTTGTTCAGACCGATTTAGTTCAAAATGTGAATGTTAGGGTTTTTGGTGGGACCGATATTATCAACTCGATAGGACCGATGTGCTAGGGTTAGGGTAAAGCCTCATCTCGGTTGGACCGATTGCACGAACTCGGTGGGACCAATTGCATATTGCGGTGAGATCGAAATTACTGCAATCGGCAACAGAGAATTAGCAAGCCCATCTCGGTGAGACCGAGATCCCATCGGTGTGACCGAATTGACTAGGGTTTCTGGCAGTGGCTATGCCAAGTGAACTCGGTGGTGCCGGATATGAAATTTTAGTGGGGCCGAGTTTGACTTTTGGTTTGGGACATATGTGGATGTGAGAAACTGGTTGAGGGCTTTGGTGCATAGCACTAAGCACTTTGAGCAAGCAAGCCATTAAGCAACACCTCATCCCCTTTTAATAGTATTGGCTTTCCTATGGACTCAATGTGATCTTCGATCACTAAAATAGAAAATGTAGAGTCCTGAGCTTTGAGCTTGAGCCAATCATTTTCCTTCATCATCTTGAAGGGGTTCCACAACCTCTAGTCCACGCCACTCCATCTGTTGAACTTATCTGAAATATACTAGATAAAAAAATTAGTCCAACAAGAGATATGTTGACATTAATTACCAAAACCACCCAGGGAGCACTTGTGCTTTCAATGCCCCCTTTTTGGTAATTGATGACAACATACATGAGAGCTTTAGGTAAAGATATAGACAAAAACCAGTAAAGCTTTGGAAAGACATGTAACATGCATAGGCTCCCCCAACATGTATGCAATCATGCAAATATGGAATATAGGAGCATGTGAATGCATAAGCATGCCAGATTAAGAAATGTGTTACATGTATCTTAGCTATATGCATCAGAGCAAAAGATGTGAATATAGGAAATGTACCTACATGCTCATGAGTCCTTCTTGCAAACAGTATGTACATTAGGAAGAAATCCTCATCCACATGAGTGTGATGCATATACTTACCTAGTGGTCTTGAGTTGGCTTAGGAAGTAATGGACCTGAGTAAACAAGGTTAGATAACACAGATACATCTACAAGCCAGAGCAAGCAAAAGAAACTACAAGAGTACCAAGACTAAGATGACATGTAGAGAGTGAGTACTAGGTACTCTATTGGATGTAGACATGTCCCGAAAGGAAAAAAGATATGCAATGAATTCAATGATTTCCTTCCCTAGCAGTCTTTCTCCCCCTGCATCTTGTATTGGATAATGGAGAACATAGGGAAACTAAATCAGGGCAAAACAGATCATAAATATAAACATAACATAGACATGTCTTTCCCCTCTTAAAGACATGTGACTTCTCTCCTCTTGAAAACCACGCATCTGGGGCCTTTGATGAGATTGCCTCTCTCTCCCTTTTTCTCTCTCTCTCTCTCTCCATTTTTCTCTCTCCCCCTTTGAGGAGAATAAGCTTTGATGTGATCTCTCTCCCCCCTTTGACATCAATTTCCAAGAAGGGATCTTCTGGAGTGTGAGTCAAGAGGGTTGGTCCTTGAGTCACAAAGCAAAGCATCGTATAGAATGTGATGCTGGTAGAGGACAAGAATCATCGAGTGGAGCTGGAATAAAACTACTGGAACATATGGCAAATTGTCTTCTCTACAGTGAAATCGGTGATACCGAGTTGTAGTGCTCGGTGGTGCTGAATTGGTTTGGTTTGACCAAAAGTAATAGATCTGTATGACTGAGTTCAACATAGAGAGAACACTTGTCACCTCAGCTCACTAGGCAAATAAGATCTCACAAAGATTTGCAAGGAATTGAATGAAGGATTAGCAATGAATTGGATGTAGAAAATGCAGAACTAAACAGATAAAAGACAATATAGATGAAGTTTTTTTATAAAGGAAAGGGAATAAATATGCAAAGGACAAATGCAAAAACTCAAGGAAACACTAGAGAACTTCATCTAGAATTGGGCTGTGACAAAGTCACCTATGTTAGAGTATATTGACTAAGGAGTCAAGTGAGAACACTTGATCATAAGTCATACTCATCGTTTAAGCTCAAAATGGGGTTACCATTTTTTGTTTAAGTATTTGATGTATTCACATCTTGTTGAGCTGCTTTGACCTATGACTTGAGGTAAAGCTTCTCTAAGATGGAATGACATACCTTGGGTGGTGGTGTTGATCTTGATCATGTAGTTGAACTTGTGTGGGGTGCTCAAGGTTGATGTAGCGCAAGAATGGTTGGGAGCACCACTAGGAGTTGAGTTCATCTACCTACATGGGTTAGTTTTGCAAGGAAGAGCACTTGTGTATCCAAAATGACAATCATGAAATTTTATACCAAATGAAATTTGATATATAGAATTTATCAAAGGATATGTTGAAGGGTTTCATGCTTCCTTGTCTTCAACCACCATGGAGTAGAGACTTGGTGATGTAGAGATTGCTCAAGATGTGAGTGAGTTGCAATCTCATGGATTTAGATTCATCCAAGTACCTACAAGGGTTAGATAGCATGCAAGGGTGCAAATATATCCAAGACATATGATCATCATTATAAGAGAAGTATCAAGGATTAGTACAGGCTCATGCCTTGCATGTATCCAAATGGAGTTCCTACTCCAAGTTTGAAGCATCAATGATGTTCAATTCACCTCTCAAACGGCAAAAGACTTTCTCATCAAGCGGTTTGGTGACGAACTTCTTGTGAAATGATGACGAACTTCAATTGCCTATCGGTACGAACATGTTTAAGATCAATGTCCCCTTTAGCAACACGATCTCGAATGAAATGATGACGAACTTCAATATGCTTAGTTCGAGAATGTTGCACGGGATTGTGAGCAATCTTAATAGCACTCTTGTCGTGGAATTGTCACGGCAAACGTCCTAGCGAAAGGACTTACTCGTAGGGCCATCGCAACTAGGGAGCTTAAAGGGGTTAATCGGGACAGAGGACATGAAAGGTTTATACTAGTTCGGCTCCTTACGGTGAAGGTAAAGCCTAGTCCAGTTGATGTAGTATTGCTAGGGTTCGATGACCAAGGAGTGAATACGCTAGCTTGGCTCTCGATCTGTTGTTTGTTGCCCTAAGCCGCCACCAGGTCGTCCCCTTATATACACGGGTTGACGCCTGGCAGCCTACAGAGTCCCGGCCGGCTCATACAACGTGCCCGGCTCGATGACTCCCTTTACATGCCTTTCTTTACATGTTTTTCTTACACATGGCAGTTTACAATTACGGGCCTCAAGCCGCCTTTGGGATTGGGCCTACTACAAGTCTTATACTAAACCATCGCTTGTATATTCACTGGGCTTCTTTCAGTAACCCGTCATTAGGATTGACCCGGCCCCTCCTGGGCGGGTCATACCTGGTAGTTATATCCCCAACATTAGGCCCCAGGTTGATTTGAACTTTGTTCTTGTCAATCTATAACACCTTAAACGAAATCCATCCTCTTTTGTTTGTAAAGCTCTTGTAACCCGCCATGACTTCATCTTCAGAAAATATGAAAATCTGCCATGATGTCATCTTCAACGAATCCTTATCCTTAAATGTCTTCCGAGAATCGAGGCGTCCATTTAGCTGGATAATCAATACTTTGGTCTTCCTCGATTTTCGCGCCTGCCTGTTCACTTATCCCCTTATAAATAGGCTCGTCCGGTCCTTCCTCTTTCTTCTTCTTCCTTCCGTCACCAGCACTCTGCCTCTCGAGCTTCGTCACCGCCGCAGCGCTCACCGTCGTCCTCAACGTTGGCCGCTGCATCACCCCGAGTTCGTCCATGAAACGGCAGTGACCCTCCAAAGTAGTTGTGCATCCGTAAGCTCTTGCCTTTCTCACCCCTTAGATCTGCATTAGGGTTCGCGAGTTCTCTTTCCTGTGTTCTTCGTTGTTCGTCATAGATTCGTTGCACCTTCTCCATCGCACCCTCTTTTGATCTAAAAGTAGTACAAAACTTATGTGATATTTGTTTTCTCATCCATTTTAAATGCTAGCAGATCCCCTTCTCTTGTACAAATGCCTCTTTAGAACTAATGAACTCCTCTACGCTCATTTTTTAGGTCTAACTTTATTTTTCTTTTCTGAACCATTTTGATCCAGAATAATAACCACAACTTGGAAACTTGTTTGTCTCAACACTTAGCCTATTTTGATTCTGGCAACCTTCGAATACCTTTAGTCATGGCGGCTTATCACGCCAGCTCACTTTCCTTTATATGTCATTAGCCCTTGCTTAAGCCACCATTACTCATTTGTACTATCATCATTTCACCTGTAATTTCACCAATAAATTTAACCGTCACATTACTTTGTTTTCAGTTTGTCCTTTTCTCATCATGCCGTCAAAAGCACCAACAGTCTGCAACTAGGTTCCCTCCATAGTCACTGAGGACACCTTGAAGGACTTTGTCTCTATAGGATATTTTCCAAATGAGAATGTTATGTCCTATCGTGCTCCTGACCCGGCCGAAGAACAACCTCAGCCAAAAGACGGAGAAGTCATCGTCTTTACTGATCACATGAATCGGGGCTTTTCACCACCCGGCTCAAAGTTCTTCAGAGACGTTGTGCATTTTTTCAAGCTTCATCCCCAATATCTAGGACCCAATTCCATATCCAACATTTGTAACTTTCAAGTTCTTTGTGAGGTTTATCTGCAAGAAGAACCTACTGTGGAACTCTTCTGAGAGTACTTTTATCCGAACCGTCAGAACGAATGCACCAATGGTCTTAGCTTGGAGCTTGGTGGAATCTCAATTCAGCTTTGACGGGGTGCTGTTTTTCCCTTAATTGTCTTACCAAGCCATCCCAAGGATTGGAACCAAACCTGGTTCTATTGCCAAGACACGTCCCCAGCTGATGAAAGACCACTGCCGGGTTATAGCGCGGAGCGTCTGGATTCTAAGTTTGTGCTCCCTGATAAACTTACTGCCGCTGAACGTAAGAAGCTTATACCATCTATCAAAAGGATTCAAGCTTTACTAAGAAATGGCCTGACTAGAGACGATCTGACACGTTGCTGGGTTGCATGGCGGGTCATCCCTCCGAGTCGTCGTTCCGCTTTGATGTATACTTATGCCGGGGGACCAGATGACCCTTTGCATCACATCCCTCTGCAATTGACTGAAGATGCCATCGTAGAGATGTGAACCACCCTCATAAACGGCAAATACGAGGACTACAGTAAGGTTCGATTAAACCCCTTCTGCAAACATAACCCGGCACCAGAGGTAAACCCCCTTGACCTTCTTTTCCCTTTGGTAGTTAAGTACTTGCATGACTTTTAACCTGTTATCTACCTGCAGGCCAAATCTGACTTCTGGAAAGCCAAGTATCATCATGAGGCTGCCAAGAAGGCCAGAGCCGCCGCCATAGCTGCCAAGAAGACAACCTGGAAGTCCAAGAAGAAGAAGACTGCTTCTGACATGTTCAAGCTGGATGATGTTTCTGAGTCAGAGGTAGCCCTTGACTCCCTTGGCCAGTTTTTTAACAACCTTATTGACACTGAATATTGCCAGGACGACACGGGAGCCAGCCAGGCCGTAGAAGAAGAGGTATCTATTTCCTCCGACTCAGCCCCTTTGCCAAGACAAAAAACTTCGACTGGTAACCCGGAAAGTAAAGTTTTCACACCCTTTAGCTTATTTGGACCCACATTTTCTTTTGAAAAAAGCAGCAACATGAGAGCCGCCCTCTGACTTACAAAAGACTCCTCGAAAACGCCAGAATGAGGTTTCTTTCACCTTTGTGTTTTGCTTTTATCCATGAATTTATTTACTTACTCTCTTAACTTTGTTTTATCTTTGCAGGAGGTTTCTCGCTCTTCTGGCGACTCGTCCCAAACTCAATTTCTGGCTTTCAAGACTGCCCCTGGGTAAGGAAAATCATCTTTCCTCTGCATCTTTAAAACTGCATCAATATACTAACTGTCTCATAAAAATCTTTCTTAGCGGTCAAGCGAAGTCCGATAAAGCCAAGGTGATTAAACCGGCAGAAGACCCAAAAAATCCTGCACCTGAACCGGCAACATCAACTCCTCCCGCTCAATCTGAAGCGCCAGAAGATCTGGCTGTCCATGCTCAATTGGACCCTCCTGAGCCGTCATCTGACGAAACCATTGTCGATCCATCCACCTTCAGACCGTCCGGTTTAGCAAACCTGCCAGCGTCTCCTGACCATGCCGTTCTGATCACTGGCAGCAGATTCGTTGAGCCAGGTAATCCGACTGTGCTGGCCAGGAACTCTGCCAAACAGGAGGCCTTGGAAAGGCAGAAAGTACGGTTTGATGTCTCTCACTATGCTCACCTAAACGTTAGTGACGTGTTGTCCGGCTATCTCAGTCATGTGCATTCCAGCCGTGACTCATAAATTGAGATGGTCAAGCAATTACAACTGAAATATGAGGTATGTTCTCCGGTTTATATATACTCTGCCAGCCCCCAAGTCTTCAGATTATGATGAACCTGAATGATATGTAGATTTATGATATAGTTGATACATTGTCTTTAGATTTTTCCGAAGTCCAACAGATTAGTATAAACTTCACCTGTAGTCCCCAAGGGCCGGCTCAATTTATCATAAATGAGCCGGTACTTAACTTCATAATTGTCTTAGATCAGTCCAAATAAGTAGTGTGATCCGGCTCATCTTGAAAAAACTTTCTTAATATCATGCATTAGCCCCCAAGTGCCAAGTGTTGTTACTTTGTAAAACACTTGGGTCTTGAAGCATAGAAGAGTCATTTTGCATAAAAATTTGCTTTGACAGACATTAGCCCCCAAGTGCCAAGTGTTATTGCGTTTGCAAAGCACTTGGGACTTTAATCATTATAATCTTTAGTTAAATCTTGACACACCTGTGCATGTTTGTAGACCGCCCTAACTGAATTGGGCTCTTAGTTGACGGATGCAAAGACCCAGCTGGCAGATCAAGAGGCAGAAATAAAGACTGCTGACTCTCTGAAACTGAAAAATTGAAGACCAGTTTGACCGAAAAGAAGAAATCCTGGGCCGATGAGAAGACCTTGCTGATACAACATGCTGAAAGAGTAGAGGCGACTCTTGAGGAGGTTACCATGGAGCTCATCGTCTTAAAAAACCGCGTGTCTCAAATGGTCTCCGCCATCTTTGGTGAGTCATTTGCATTAGTCACTTATACTCTATTTTTACCAGAATAGAAGCCGCCTGCTTAACCTTTGAGAAAATACTCACAGGTCCACCGAGTAACAATCTGAGTCAAAACAGTGTGATAAAACTAAAGGCGGTTTATACTTTGGTACAGCAACTGTATACTGTGGCCCAATGGGCCCTTGCAACTATCTCCCCTGCCAACCAAGGATCCAACCGTTTGAGTGATGTTTTGAAGAGGTTATCTATCTTACCCGCCAGATTCCAAGAGGTCAAGCGGTCTTGTGCAAGAGCCGGAGCCCTGACTGCCCTGAGCCGCTCCAAAGCCTGGGTGTCGGAATTAGACCTAGCGGACGTGGCCAGGGGGTACCCTACTTTGAAGGAAGATGGGACCCCGTTTGAACAAGATGACTTTATTGCCTGTGTGAGGGGAGTTCGTCCTGAGGCTACCATTCTTGGCGAGGAGACCAACATCGACAAATATCAGCTGGGTTTTGATATGGAGAATAAGAAGATTGCGACTCCCTCTTATAATGTGACAGACCTTATCCCGCCGGTTCGCCAACACACTTTTGCCCTGGAAGTCGACCCAGCTGGCCTGATTGACGAGGAAGCGGAGTTCATTACTCTAAACGGCTTTGACTGGTCCAATCCCAGCTTCCAACCAGTGGAAGGAGGTGAACCGGCGAGGGAGGAGTCATAACCGTCCGAATAATCCTGTCTTTTAGCTTAAGATCTGTTTGAGAAAAAAACAGCCTAGCCGTTTGGGCTCTTAAAGCCTTGTAATAGGTTAGTTTGAAAACTGTGTGTTTTGGCTATGCCATCATGCATAAGATGTTGCATATGACTCTTTTCCCATGATGTCAATATATACGCGTTACATCTGTGATTACATCTGTAATGTTTTAACTCTATTCTTGTAAAAGATGAAAAAACTGTCCTGGCGGTTTAGCACCGGACGGGTCAAAACACCCGATATATGACTATGATATTATCATAGAGGAAAAAACAGAACTGGATGTCAGATAAACAAGGCTGAAAAAACCTTCGATTAACGAAAAAACACGGAGAAATCTATTTATGAATGACACTGTCATACTTGTGTTCTTTGAGTCTGGACTGCCGGTTTACATGACCCGGATAATGAGGTTGATAACCCAATCTTTTTTAGAATTCAATACTTCCATATATATGATGACTACTATGCCTTGGCGACTCATTGTCAAATAACTGAGCCAGTTTAATTTGAAACCATAGTGACAGTTAGATTTGAGACAATAGAAAACAGTAAGACAAAATAATAGGCTTCAGGCAATGTAAATCAAACACTTAAATAAAATCTGGAGGCTTCTGATTCGAATACGATCAGTAAACTGGACCAAAGGGGTTAAGCTAAGATTGGAATACGATCATATAGCCCCCAGTGGTTTTGGCGTTGCGCCGATCAAGAGGGTACCGACAGCTATGTTCTCTTTGGTTCGAATATGACCTATGTTTGAACAGGAAGCCCCCAAATGACCTTGAGAGGTTTTTAACGATCCTGATTCAAATACAATCCAAGTCGGACCCAAAAGGGGTGAAGCAATGATTCGAATACGATCAGGAAGCCCCCAAGTGAGTTTGGCTTTGCACCGATCAAGAGGGTTATGACAGCTATGGTATCTTTGGTTCGAATACGACCTATGTTTGAACCGGAAGCCCCGTAGTGACCATGAGGTTTACGACTAGATTCGAATACGATCATGAGCTGGACCAAAAAGGTTAAGCTAGATTCAGATACGATCAGCCGCCTAATGGTCGTTTGAATAATGAGAATAATAAAGATATATGATCATTGAGGAGGAAAAGGACAGAGGTCCTGCTTTTATTACTTATGATAATATATACAACGTCAAAGTATGTACATGATGAGAGCCGGTGGCTCAGGTATAGTATGGCCGAAGTTGAGCAATATTCCACGGCCGGCGGGTCTCCTCCTCCGACTTACGTGAGTATTTGTGCTCTTGAACATCGATAAGGTAATATGATTCGTTGTTTAAGTTCTTGCTAACCACAAAGGGTCCTTCCCAAGGTGGGGATAGCTTGTGTGCATCGGACTGATCCTGGATGAGCCGGAGCACCAAGTCACCTTCTTGAAAGGTTCTGGACTTAACCCGGCAGCTGTGATAACAGCGCAGGTCCTGTTGGTAAATTGCTGATCGGGCCGCTGCCAAATCTTGCTCCTCATCTAACAAGTCAAGTGCATCCGGTCGGGCTTGTTTATTATCAGCTTCAATGTAAGCCGCCACGCGGGGCGAGTCATGACGGATGTCACTAGGTAGTACTGCTTCTGCCCCATAAACCATGAAGAAAGGTGTATAACCTGTAGACCTGTTAGGAGTGGTATTGTTACTCCATAGCACCAAGGGTAACTCCTCTACCCAATAACCCAGCGTCCGTTGTAAAGGAACCAGAAACCGGGGCTTGAGACCTTTTAAAATTTCCTAATTTGCTCTCTCAGCTTGATCATTGGATTGGGGGTGAGCTACTGATGAAACATCAAGCCGGATATGCTCACGTTGACAAAACTCCTGCATAGCACCTTTGGACAGATTAGTGCCATTGTCAGTTATAATGCTGTGTGGAAAACCAAAGAGAAAGATCACCTTTTTCATGAACTGAACCGATGTGGCTGCATCACACTTGTTCACTGGCTCTGCCTCAACCCATTTTGTGAATTTTTCAACTGCCACCAAAAGATGTGTCTTTTTATCCTTGGATCTTTTGAAAGGTCCAATCATATCAAGCCCCCAAACCGCAAATGGCCAAGTTATTGGAATCATCCGCAATTCTTGAGCCGGCACGTGCGTTCATCATGCGAACTTTGGACATCCATCACACCTACTGACCAGATCCTCCACACCAGCATGAGCCGTTAGACAGTAAAAACCATGATGAAAAGTTTTAGCCACAAGAGACTTTGAGCTGGCATGATGGCCACAATCTCCTTCATGGATCTCACGAAGAATCTCTTGACCTTCTTCGGGAGAGACACATCATTGAAATGCTCTAGTGACACTGCGATGATATAACTCACCATCGGAAATTGTCATTGACTTAGACCGCCGGGTTATCTGTCTCGCCAAGGTCTCATCCTCTGGCAACTCACCCCGGGTCATGTAGGCCAAATATGGCACTGTCCAATGTGGAATGACATGAAGAGCCACCAGCAATTGTGCCTCTAGGTCAAGAACGACCAAGTCTTCCTCTGTAGGCAACTTGACAGAAGGGTTATGTAAAACATCTAAAAAGGTGTTAGGTGGCACCGACTTACGCTGAGATCCCAACTGTCTTAAGGCATCGGCCGCTTCGTTCTTTCTATGGTCAATGTGTTCCACTTGATAACCCTTGAAGTGCCCAGCAACGACGTCGACCTCACGGCGATAAGCCGCCATGAGAGGATCCTTAGAGTCTCACTTGCCTGATACTTGCTGGGCCACCAGATCCGAGTCACCTAGGCACCGTACCCGGCTTAAGCTCATTTCCTTAGCCATTCGAAGACCATGAAGCAAAGCCTCGTACTCAGCTGCGTCGTTAGTTCAAGGAAACATCAATCGAAACACATAACAAAATTTGTCACCTCGGGGAGAGGTTAAAACAACTCTAGCCCCCAAGCCTTCCAATTGTCTGGACCCTCGAAATGAATCGTCCAGTATGTGTTGTCTGGCTTCTCCTTAGGTATCTGCAACTCCGTCCAGTCATTGATGAAATCAACCAGTGCTTGAGATTTTATCGCAGTACGTGGCACATATTTTAAACCATGAGACCCAATTTCAATGGCCCACTTGGCGACTCGTCCCATGGCTTCTCAATTTAGAATAATGTCTCCTAAAGGAGCAGAGCTAACCTCAGTGAGAGGATGACCCTGGAAGTAATGCTTGAGCTTTCGGCTTGCCATGAACACCCCATAAACAAGCTTCTGCCAATGCGGATATCTTTGCTTAGATTCAATGAGCACCTCATTGACGTAGTAAACCGGGCGTTGAACCGGATGTTCCTTGCCAACCTCCTTGCGCTCCACAACAATGGCCACACTGGCAGCACGTGAGTTAGCAGCCACATGTAACAACAATGGTTCCTTCTCAACAGGAGCAGCAAGAACCTGCGGCTCGGCGAGCTGTCTCTTCAGATCTTCAAAGGCAGAGTTAGCAGCGTCACTCCAGACAAAGTCATCTGCCTTTTTCATCATTTGATACAATGGCATAGCCTTCTCACCCAACCGGGTTATAAACCGACTTAAAGCTGCGACACGGCCCGCCAGCCGCTGAACGTCATTGATGCACGCTAGTTTAGCTAAAGATGTAATTGCCTTAATTTTCTCTGAGTTAGCCTCAATGCCTCTGTTAGACACCAAAAAACCCAAGAGCTTGCCAGCTGGGACTCCAAAAACACACTTGGTCGGGTTAAGCATCATCTTGTAGACCCGGAGGTTATCAAAGGTTTCCTTCAGATCAGCTACCAAGGTTTCCTTCTCTCTGGATTTCACCACTATATCATCCACATAAGCATGAACGTTACGCCCAATCGGTTTATGAAGGCAATTCTGTACACACCGCTGATAAGTCTCTTGGGCACTCTTAAGCCCAAAAGGCATAGACACATAGCAGAAGGCTCCAAACAGAGTGATGAAAGTTGTCTTCTCCTGGTCCTTCACTGCCATCTTGATCTAATGATAACCAGAATAAGCATCCAAAAAACTCAAATGCTCACAACCTGCCGTAGCATCAATGATTTGATCAATACGAGGGAGAGCAAAAGGGTTAGCCGGACAAGCCTTGTTTAAATCTGTGTAATCCACACACATGCACCAGGTGCCGTTCTTTTTAAGCACAAGCACCGGGTTAGCCAACCACTCTGGGTGAAAACTTCAACAATGAACCTGGCCTCCAAGAGCCGGGCCACCTCTTCTCTGATAGCCTTGCGCCTTTCCTCGTTAAACAGCCGAAGAAATTGCCGGACCGGCTTAAACTTTGGATCAATATTGAGAGTGTGCTCAGCGAGTTCTCTCGATACACCCAGCATGTCAAAAGGCTTCCATGCAAAGATGTCCCGGTTCTCATGGATGCACTCGATGAGCGCGCTTTCCTATTTTGGATCCAAGTTAGCACTGATAATGAACTGTTTGGATGAGTCGCCACGCACGAAATCAATCATCTTGGTGTCATCAGCTGACTTGAATTTCAATGCCAGATCATGCTCCGTAGTTGGCTTCTTCAAAGATGTCATGTCTGTCGGGTCAACATTATCCTTATAAAACTTCAATTCCTCTGTTGCACAAACAGACTCGGCATAAGCGACATCACCTTCTTCACATTCCAAGGCTATTTTCCGGCTTCCATGTACTGTGATAGTGCCTTTATAACCCGATGTTTTGAGCTGCAGATACACATGACACGGCCGAGCCATGAACTGAGCATAAGCCGGCCGTCCAAACAGAGCGTGATATGGGCTTTTGATCATAACCACTTCAAAAGTTAACTTCTCAGCCCTAGAATCATACTCATCCCAAAGGCTACTTCCATCTCAATCTTACCAACTAGGTACGCCGACTTACCAGGCACTACCCCATGGAAAACAGTGTTGGATGTTTTAAGACTCTTATCAGTTAACCCCATGCGGCGCAACGTCTCATAATAGAGGATGTTGATGCTACTGCCTCCGTCCATGAGCACTTTAGTGAACTTATATCCACCAACCTGAGGCGCCACCACCAAAGCCAGATGACCCGGATTATCAACCCGGGGTGGGTGATCCTCCCTACTCCACACAATAGGTTGTTCAGACCATCTCAAATAACGTGGAACCGCCGGCTCAACAACATTTACAGCCCTCTTATGAAGCTTCTGATCCCTCTTGCACAAACTGGTGGTAAATACGTGGTACAACCCACTGTTCAGCTATTTTGGGTTACTCTGTTACCCGGATTGTTGCTGCTATTGCTGACTGCCCTGGCCGGATTGCTGATGATAGCTACCTTGACTACCCGGATGGCCCTGGCCACGGAAACCGCCACTGCCTGAGCCGGCGCCCGAGCCGGCGCCCGAGCCATGAAAACCGCCGCCGCCTGAGCCGCCGCCAGGTCTGCGGTTACCATCGAATATGTTACAGTTCTTAAAAGCCTTCATGATCGTACAGTCCTTCCATAAATGGGTAGTCGGCTTCTCCCGAGTGCCATGTCTCGGACAGGGTTCATTTAGTAGTTGTTCAAGGGTGGGACCTGACCCGCCTGACCGAGGAGGTGGCCTCCCCTTGCGCCGTTGATTATCGCCCTGCGTATTGGTGTTAGCCACAAACTCGTTAGCCTTACGTTTATTACCTCCTTGATTCGTCGGGTTATGCTAGTGACCCTTGTCGTTGTCGTTCTTGTTTCCCTTCCCTGTCTTCTCTTCGTCCGACGCGGGATCTTTGGTGCTGCAAAATCAACATATTTGACCAGAGCCCCCATTAACTGGCCCATGTCATTACAATCACGCTTGAGCTGCCCCAGCTTCTATTTCAGAGGTTCAAAACGGCAATTTTTCTCCAACATTAAGACCGCAGAGCCGGCATCCATCTTATCAGATGAATGTAATATTTCCTTGACCCGGCGGACCCAATGGGTCGTGGACTCACCTTCTTCTTGCTTACAGTTTGTCAAGTCCACGATTGACATAGGTTGCTTACATGTATCCTTGAAGTTCTGAATGAACCGGGCTTTTAACTCCGCCCATGAGCCGATGGAGTTGGGTGGCAACCCTTTTAACCAAGTGCGAGCTGTTCCATCTAACATCATAGTGAAGTACTTGGCCATTGCCACGTCATTGACCTCCAATAACTCCATTGCCATCTCATAACTTTCAATCCATGCCCCGGGCTGCAAGTCGGCCGTGTAATTAGGCACCTTACGAGGCCCCTTAAAGTCCTTCGGTAAGCGCTCATTACATAGAGCCGGCACCAGGCAAGGTTCACCTCCTTTCCTTGTAGCCATTCCTACCTCAACAGAGGTTGCTGGATAAACCAGAAAAGCCTAGCGAGCTGCCAGCTCAACTGTCTGTTGAATCGCCCGCTCAGCCTCTTGACGGATCCTCTCCTGATCCACCAAGTTAAGGGCTCCATCCTACGCCGGGTCATGCCTGCGTGGTTGGTTACGCTGTTGAGCATTACTTGACATGGCCGCTGAGTCCATGTGCCTGCTATAACTCTGGCTCCGGCTTGGGCGAGGGGTTGAATGGATTCTGTAGCGACTATATGAGTATGCATCCTACTGTGCTAGAGTTGTCTGAAGAATTTCTCTGACCCTTCGTGTTTCGATCGCCGTCGGAGAGTCACCTTCCATTGGGAGAGTCGCCAAACGAGCCGACGCAGCAATTAAATTCTCCAAAGGGTTAGAGAAATGACCCGGTGGTATTGTTGTGTAGTGAGGCGGAGCAGTATTCACACATGGTGGTTCCATGGCCCGCGGTAGAACCGGCGCCCCAGTCCCGGGTGTTGTGATCCGATTTGCCTCCGGTGGGTTACTGGGACCAGCCCCGGGTGTGTGAAAAAGGTTGCTAGGATCGTAAGTCAGAGGCTGACGTGATTGAGCCTTCAGGTGCCTTCTCCTCATGACCGCATTTGACGTGTTCAGATCCACCAAGAGCCAGAAAGTCTCCGCTTGAAGCTGCTGAGCACGAGCATCCAGAGCCGCCCGTTCTGCGGCTATCCTGACATCTTCCGCCACTAAATTTTCCTTGGCCTGTGCTACCTCTTCGCGTAGCCGTGCTACCTCTACGTCATGCTGAACCTTATCCGCCGGCTCAACCACAGCAGTCAACAGGGCCGTCATCCTATCCATGAGGTCCATCAGTACTTGAGCCAATAGGCGCGTGGGGTCTCCTGACCCGGCCGCTGCCGACCCGGTGGTTATCGCTGCCGCAGCCATAGAATTCTGACCAGGTTGAGTGCCAGCCATGAAGACTCCGGCTCAATTCGGCGGCTCAGAGGGGTCCGGAATACAGCTACCATTGGAACAACCCCCAAGCCCGCCATCTTGTAACTGATACAAAGAATCTGTCTCGCTTGTGGATGACTCACCGTCAGAGCAAACGTCCGTCTCACCACCGTCCACCAATCCTTTAGAAAATTCCCCTCCATGGATGCAACCCACGAAGACGGTCTTTTGAGACGGTCGTTGAAGACGTGGATTCTGCTGAAGGGGACCCAGTACCCGTACTCAATTGAGCCAGCATCAAGGCCCCAGCCTTCGTCGTTGATGTAGAGCTTGCCGCGACGACTCTTGGTCATCCGGCCCACAGCGTATCCCTTGATCCCTTTGAAGTTGCCCTTCAAGAACTCAAATCCACCGTGCGCTGGCGCCATGGTGGGTGCCAACTGTCGTGGAATTGTCACGGTAGATGTCCTAGCGAAAGGACTTAGTCATAGGGCCATCGCAACTAGGAAGCTTAAATGGGTTAATCAGAACAAAGGACACAAAATGTTTATACTGGTTCGGCCCCTTACGGTGAAGGTAAAGCCTAGTCCAGTTGATGTATGATTGCTAGGGTTCGATGACCAAGAAGCGAATATGCTAGCTTTGCTCTCGATCTGTTGTTTCTTACCCTAAGATGCCACCGGGTCGTCCCCTTATATACACGGGTTGATGCCTGGTGGCCTACAGAGTCCCGGCCGGCTCATACAACGTGTCCGGCTCGATGACTCCCTTTACATGCCTTTCTTTACAAGTCTTTCTTCCACATGGTGGTTTACAATTATGGGCCTCAAGCCGCCTCTGGGCTTGGGCCTACTAGAAGTCTTATACTAAACCATCGCCCTGTATATTCACTGGGCTTCTTTCAGTAACCCGCCATTAGGATTGACCCGGCCCCTCCTGGGCGGGTCATACCTGGTAGTTATATCCCCAACAACTCTCATTGTCACAAAGTAATGGAACATGTTTCACATTGGTCCCATAATCTTTAAGAGTTTGGGTCATCCAAAGTAATTGATCACAACATGAACCAGCGGCAATGTATTCCGCTTTGACGGTGGATAAGGATACCGAATTTTGTTTCTTTGAGGACCAAGATACAAGAGATCTACCAAGAAATTGACAAGTACCCGAAGTGGACTTTCTATTAACCTTGTCTCCGGCATAGTCCAAATCAGATAGCCAACAAGATCAAAAGAGGACCTCTTAGGATACCAAATGCCAAAATTTGGTGTATGTATTACGTATCTCACTATCCTTTTCACGGCCTTAAGATGACATTCTTTGGGGGCCGCTTGATATCGTGCACACATGCACACACTTGGCATGATATCGGGACAGGAGGCACATAGATATAACAATGAACCAATCATAGGTCGGTAAAACTTTTGGTCAACCGGTTTGCCATCCTTGGTCAAGTCAAGATGTCCACTAGTAGGCATGGGAGTTTTCATACCTTTGCTTTCTTGCATGTTGAACTTCTTGAACAAGTCCTTGGTGTACTTTGTTTGAGAAACAAAGGTGCCTTGCTTCGTTTGGTTGATTTGCAAACCAAGAAAGAACTTGAGTTCACTCATCATGGACATCTCAAACTTCTCCGACATTAGCTTCCCAAACTTTTCGCTAAAATGAGGGTTAGTCGAACCAAATATGATATCATCAACATAAATTTGGCATACAAATAATTCAACATTAACCCTTTTAGTAAAAAGAGTAGAATCTATTTTTCCAATCTCAAATCCTTTCTAAATAAGGAACTTGGTCAAGCATTTATACCATGCTCTTGGAGCTTGTTTAAGACCATAAAGAGCTTTGTGAAGTTTGTAAAGGTGATCGGGTTTCTTAGGATTTACAAAGCTGGGAGGTTGTTTGACATAAACTTCCTCCTCAATTTCACCATTTAGAAAAGCACTTTTAATGTCCATTTGGTATAAAGTGATATCATGGTGATTAGCATAGGCAAGCAAGATGCAGATGGACTCAAGTCTAGCAACAGGGGCATATGTCTCACTGTAGTCCATACCTTTGACTTGAGTGTAGCCTTGGTCGATGAGACGAGCTTTGTTGTGGACGACTTGACCATCTTCGTCTTGATTGTTGCGAAACACCCATTTGGTACCAATGATGTTGTGGTTGTTGTCGGGCTTCTCGACCAATGTCCACACTTGATTTCTCTCAAAGTTGTGTAGCTCTTCATGCATGGCGTTTATCCAATCCAAATCTGCCAATGCTTCTTCAACCTTGATAGGTTCAATGCTAGAGATGAATGAATAATGTTCACAAAAATTAGCCAAACGAGTTTTAGAGCGAGTGATTCTCCCGTTTTGAATATCATTGATTTTTTGTTCGACGAGATGATCTCTTGAGACTCTTGCTCGAACTCGTGGGAGCTTTTGTTTGGGTCGGGGTGGAACATCTTCTTCATCATCTCGTCCTTCTTCTTGGCCTTATTCATTATTGGTGTTGTTGTTCTCTTGTCTTGGTGGAGAAGGAGGTTGATGAGGTTCATCTTGGTGTACTTCCTCGTTTTCTTCATCTTGATGTGTCCCACTTGTGGATGCTTCCGTATCAACTCTTGGCGCACCTTGTTGTGAGGTAGAAGCTTCCACTTGGACGAATGAGGTACTCTCCTTTACTTCCGTTGGACAAATCTTGCTAATAGACAAGTCTTGGATTGCTTCCGAAGGATCCTTATCTCCTACATCAATTGGCAATTGCTCTACTTGCGAGCCGTTAGATTCATCAAACTTCACATCTACCATCTCTTCAACCGTTTGGGTGAAATTTTTGTAGACACGGTAAGTGTGAGAGTTTGAGCCATAACCAAGTAGGAAACCTTCATGAGATTTAGGAGCAAATTTAGAACGATGATGCTTATCAAGAATGTAGCACTTTGAGCCGAATACTCAAAAGTATCCAACTTGGGGTTTGTTACCAGTGAGAAGCTCGTATGCCGTCTTGCCGAGTAGCTTGTGAAGATACAAGAGATTTGTTGCATGACAAGCTGTCTCAACCGCTTCCGCCCAAAAGTGTTATGGAGTCTTGCACTCATCAAGCATCGTTCTCACCATCTCAATAAGAGTTCGGTTCTTCCTCTCAACAACTCCATTTTGTTGAGGCATGTACGTAGACGAGAACTCATTTGAAATCCCTTCTTCATCCAGAAAGGTATCCACATTTGCGTTCTTGAACTCTGTTCCGTTGTCGCTGCGAACCTTCTTGATCTTCACTTCAAATTGATTTTGGGACTTCCTAGCGAAGTTCTAGATGATCTTTTGGACTTGCGATTTATCATCAAGAAAGAATACCCACGTAAATCTTGAAAAATCATCAACTATAACTAGACCAAGTGAGTTACCATCGAGACTCTTGTAGGGATTGGGACCAAAGAGATCCATA
Source organism: Triticum dicoccoides (assembly GCF_002162155.2). Classification (NCBI taxonomy): domain Eukaryota; kingdom Viridiplantae; phylum Streptophyta; class Magnoliopsida; order Poales; family Poaceae; genus Triticum; species Triticum dicoccoides. The sequence goes on along the minus strand of NC_041390.1, from coordinate 201,665,845 downwards.
TGAAGTAGCTCGAGCGGTCTTCTCGTGGTCATAATGTTTTTCACGGGGTGACTTCCTCCAACTTGTTTTCCTGCTTGAGAAGCACTACAAAGTCCATCCTTGTCAAATATAACATCTTATACTCCAAGGATATGATCACCTTTAATAAGGTTATCAAGATTTCGCATGCCCATTTGACCTAACCTTCTATGCCACAACCAACCTTTCGAGGATTTAGCAATCAGGAAAGTTCTAGGTTGAGCCTTTTTAGTGAAATCAACAATGTAAAGATCACCTCTACATGTACCGGTAAAGACCATTTTATGATTATCTCTACAAAACACTGGACAATCTACTTCAGTAAATAAGACATTGAAACCAAAGTCAGCAAGTCTAGATATGGAGAGTAAATTGTAGCCAAGAGATTCAACGAGCATAACATTTTGTATGGAGCTATCATGTGAGATGGCCACCTTACCAAGGCCAACCATCTTTCCCTTTGAGTTATCACCAAAAGTGACATACTTTCGAGGGCCGTCATTTTCAGCAAGCTCACGAAACATGTCCTCGTCTCCGGTCATATGATCGATACACCCACTATCAAGAACCCAGTCCTTTCCTCCAGCCATGTAGCCGCGAAGATTAGCCATAAGACCAAAGTGTCTCATTGCATCATCAAGATCATAGTCGCTATCATCATCCTCATCATAGTATCCATGTTCAACATCGTCATGTGGTGGATCAATTCCTAGAGAGAGTGATTCATTAGAAGTATGACCATAACAATGTTCATCTCTATGAATTCTAATGACTTCGGAAATGATATTGCTAATGATTCCAACATCTCCTTTGGCACTTGTAAGATTAGTAAGCTCAAATAAACAATCACCAAATTTGGGATCATTGGAACTCATCTTATTGAAGGCAATAGACTTATGAAGAATCTCATCTAAGTTTTGCAAGGAATAGGTTGGAAATCGTTCCTCAAGTAATCTCCATATGGTGTAGGCACAATCAAGAGAAGGCAAGTTAGCAAGCAAGTTTCTAGGCAAACCTCTAGTGATTAAATTGACAGTTCTAATATTACGGATCATGTCAATAGACTCATCAAGGGTAGGGTGGAAAGGATCAACATGAGGTGCACAAGGTCTAGTAATGTACTTGTTCAAATGATATTCATTGAAAATACCAAGCATCTCATTTTTCCACTCATGAAAGTACTCTCCATCAACTATAGGCACTCTATGTCTAAGACTCCCCAATGTAGACTCATCCATATTCCTCCAAAGGTGTTTAAACCAAAGCAATGGAGACCAATGCTCTGATACCAATTGAAAGGATCGAGAAGAGGTGTCTAGAGGGGGGGTGAATAGACTCTTAGCAAGAAAAGTTGCAGTTTTTAATTTCTTTAAGTTGAAGTGGAGTTCTGGCAGAAGTTTAAACATTCACAATACATATCAAGCAAGCATGATAAGAGTATATGAGCAGCGGAAAGTAAATCATGCAAGTTGCAAGAATGTAAAGGGATGGGATTTGAGTGTGCAAACGCAAATGGAGATACAGAGATTTTTGGCGTGGTTCCGATAGGTGGTGCTATCATACATCCATGTTGATGGAGACTTCAACCCACGAAGGGTAATAGTTGCGCGAGTCCATGGAGGGCTCCACCCACGAAGGGTCCATGAAGAAGCAACCTTGTCTATCCCACCATGACCATCGCCCATGAAGGACTTGCCTCACTAGGGTAGATCCTCATGAAGTAGGCGATCTCCTTGCCCGTACAAGCTCCTTGGTTCAACTCCACAATCTTGACGGAGGCCACCAAGTGACACCTAACCAATCTAGGAGACACCACTCTCCAAAAGGTAATAGACGGTGTGTTGATGATGAACTCCTTGCTCTTGTGCTTCAAATGATAGTCTCCCCAACACTCAGCTCTCTCACAGGATTGGATTTGGTGGAAAGAGGGTTTGAGTGGAAAGCAACTTGGGGAAGGCTAGAGATCAAGATTTATGTGGTTGGAATGGAATATCTTGACCTCAACACAAGTTTAGGTGGTTCTCTCTCAGAAAATATGTGTTGGAAGTGTTGGCATGTTCTACTGGCTCTCTCCATGAATGAAGAGTGGATGGAGGGGTATATATAGCCTCCACATAAAATCTAGCTGTTACACGTAGATCACCAAACTCGGTGGGACAGAATCATGAAACTCGGTCAGACCGATTTAGTTCAAAATGTGAACATTAGGATTTTCGGTGGGACCGATATTATCAATTCGATAGAACCGATGTGCTAGGGTTAGGGTAAAGCCTCATCTCGGTTGGACCAATTACACAAACTCGGTGGGACCGATTTGGGTAATAAGCAAAACAGAGAGTTGGCCAAGCAAACTCGGTGAGATCGATTGCATATTTCGGCGAGAGCAAAATTACAGCAATAGGCAACAGAGAGTTGGCAAGCCCATCTTAGTGAGACCAACATCCCATTGGTGTGACCGAATTGACTAGGGTTTCTGGCGGTGGGTATGTCAAGTGAACTCGGTGGCGCCGGATAGGAAATTTCGGTGGGCCGAGTTTGACTTTTGGTTTGGGACATATGTGGATGTCAGAAAGTGATTGAGGGCTTTGGAGCATATCACTGAGCACTTTGAGAAAACAAGCCATTAAGCAACACCTCATCCCCTTTTAATGGTATTGGCTTTCCTATGGACTCAATGTGATATTGGATCACTAAAATAGAAATTGTGGAGTTTTGAGCTTTGAGCTTGAGCCAATCATTTGTCTTCATCATCTTGAAGGGGTTCCACATCCTCTAGTCCACGCCACTCCATCTGTTGAACTTATGTGAAATATACTAGATAAAAACATTAGTCCAACCAGAGATATGTTAACATTAATTACCAAAACCACCCAGGGAGCACTTGTGCTTTCAAGGCCGGGTACTGCTCCCTTGAGGGTAGTTGTGGTGGGCTTGATTCTTGAAGGATCGATGTCCATTTTGCGGACAGTGTCTTGGTAAAGTAGATTAAGGCTGCTACTGCCATCCATAAGGACTTTCGTGAGATGGAACCCATCGATAATTGGATCGATGATCAGAGCCGCCGAACCTTCAGGACGGATATGGTGAAATTTTGAGGGGAACGGCTCTATGGTGTATGCTTCCTGTAATGCGCGCCTGCGCTCCCCTGTATGGGTGTGCATCACGTATACCATGTTTACTATTTTTACTTCGGGGGGAAATTGCTTCTGACCCTCAGTATTCGGCTGGCGAGTCTCTTCGTCATCGCTGTCACTAGGCAGCCCCTTCCCCTTGTGTTTGGCATTAAGTTTGCCAGCTTGTTTGAAGACCCAACCTCTTCTGTTGGTGTGATTAGCTGGTTTATCGGGGGTGCCATGAATCTGGCAGGGATGATCCAGTATTTCATCTAGATTGGATGGTCCGTCTCTATTTTCCTTGAATGGCTTTCTCCGTTGACCAGGTTTGGAGCCGCGAAATCCGGCGTTGACCGCCGTGTCTTGCATTCTTTCATTATTATTGTGATGCTTGTGTTTATTGCGTCGTGGCTTGCCGTTGCCGTCTCGGACTTCGGAAGTGCCCGGATCGCTGGCATTGTCGCTTCTACTAGCGAGCCAGCTGTCTTCTCCCGCGCAAAAGCGGGTCATTAGAGCAGTAAGGGCTTACATGGATTTTTGTTTTTCTTGATAGAGGTGGCAGGCGAGCCACTCATCCCGGACGTTGTGTTTGAAGGCCGCGAGGGCTTCGACATCCGGACAATTGAGAATTTGGTTCTTTTTCATTAGGAACCTAGGCCAGAGCTTCCTAGCTGACTCTCCGGGCTGGTGGCCGGACATATGTACCTTGGAAGTTATTGCGAAAGGCGTATCCCAGGTCTTCCGAGGTGCCTACGAAGTTCTATGGAAGGTTGTTCAGCCAGTGCCGCGCTGGTCCCTTTAGTTTTTGTGCCTAATAGGTATGTTAAAATGTGTAGCTAGGCGTGAAGCATAGATGCCTCCAAAGATGGGACCCTTTGTAAGGTTCAGACTTAACCGTTTAGCAATAATACTGCCCATACTAACAGAGTTATCACAGAATAAACCATGGAACAAAATAATAATATCAGGAACACTAAGGTTTCCACGGTTTCCGCGACCAATTCAGCAACGACTAGCAAATATTGCAAAGTAGCGTAAAACAGGAAAATGTATGCTAGTGATTCGTGCATCGGAAACCTTCCTCGTTTCCCCTACAGTGATGGTATCAATAAACCCATCCACATCGTCATGATGTGGTTCCTCTATTTTTCCCCCAAAAGGGATCAAACAAACCCGACAAAAATCATACAGGGACATCTTCTTAACCACATCATATAAATGAAACTCTACTGAAACGTATTGGTGAGTAGGAGATACTGTTCGCGTTGGTCGCGGAGGAAGTCGGTGAGGCCTGCATTCTTAGCCAATTCATAAAAATCCTCATAAATCCCGGTTGCTCTCAAGAATTCATCGGAGGGCCATTCACACGGCCTAACCTCCACGGTGCGAGGCAAATTATATTTGGGCTTCATTGCTTCTTCATTTTGCTTTTTCTTCGAGCTTCGGCTCGATGAGCCCCTCAAAAATCTCTTCATTATTCTCTGAAAAATTCTGAAAAAATTTAGTAACTTCAAAATAAAAGTGAACTAAACTCAACAAAATTGATAGCAACTACTCCTACAAGTGCCTAGAGCCTATATCATGCATCAAAACTACTTGGAACCATATAAATTTGATATGCAAGCTCAAGAACATGGTCACCTAGGCAGCACAAATTTGCAATGAATAAAGCACTAGAATAAAAACTAATTGGACCAATGGAGGAGTCACATACCAAGGAACAATCTCCCCAAGCAGTTTTGTGAGAGGTGCTTTGAGCAAGGAGATCGAAAACGGCAGCAAAATGAGCTTGGACTCGGGTTTGAGCTGGATATTCGTGTTTGTGGGAGGAAGAAGGAGTGTGTGGGGGCAAGGATAAGTGGAGGACGGCCACCGTGGGCCCACGAGGCAGGGGCGCGCCCAGGAGGGTAGGGCGCGCCCCTGACCCTCGTGGCCAGGTGCCAGCTCCTGCTGCTGTGTTCTCAGTGCCGAATATTCTCAAATATTCCAGGAAAAATCATATTTAAATTTCAGGGCATTTGGAAAACTTTTATTTTCGAGGTATTTTTATATTGCACAGATAATTCAGATAACAGACAGAAAATACTATTTTTATTTTATTTAATATAAATAACGGAAACTAAAAGGAGGGTATAGAAGGTTGTGCCTTCTAGTTTCATCCATCTCATGCTCATCAAAAGGAATCCACTAACAAGGTTGATCAAGTCTTGTTAACGAACTCATTCCGAATAACATGGAACTGGAGAAAATTCGAGTAACACTATGTTACCTCAACGGGGATATGCACATCCCAAACAATAAGAATATCATATTTCTTCTTGACCGTACGAAGAGGAAATTGAAAACGTCCAAATATAATCGATGGAATTTTTCCAATAGAGTTGATACTATGAACTTGAGGTTGTTTCCTCGGAAAGTGTACCGTATGCTCATTACCGTCAACATGAAAAGTGACATTGCCTTTAGTGCAATCAATAACAGCCCCTGCAGTATTCAAAAAGGGTCTTCCAAGAATAATAGACATACTATTGTCCTCAGGAATATCAAGAATAACAAAGTCCGTTAAAATAGTAACATTTGCAACTACAACAGGCACATCCTCACAAATACCGATAGGTATAGCAGTTGATTTATTAGCCATTTGCAAAGATATTTCAGTAGGCGCCAACTTATTCAAATCAAGTCTACGATATAAAGAGAGAGGCATAACACTAACACCAGCTCCAAGGTCACATAAAGTAGTTTTAACATAGTTTCTTTTAATGGAGCATGGTATAGTGGGTACTCCTGGATCTCCAAGTTTCTTTGGTATTCCACCCTTAAAAGTATAATTAGCAAGCATGGTGGAAATTTCAACTTCCAGTATCTTTCTCTTATTTGTAACAATTTCTTTCATAGACTTAGCATAAGGATTCATTTTAAGGATATCAGTTAATTGCATACGTAAAAAGATAGGTCTAATCATTTCAGCAAAGCGCTCAAAATCCTCATCATCCTTTTTCTTGGATGGTTCGGGAGGAAAAGGCATGGGTTTCTGAACCCAAGTCTCTCTTTCCTTTTCGTGTTTCCTAGCAACAAAGTCTTTCTTATCATAATGTTGATTCTTTGATTGTGGGTTATCAAGATCAACAGCAGGTTCAATTTCTACATCATTATCATTACTAGGTTGAGCATCATCATGAACATTTTTACTAACATTATCACTAGTTTCAGGTTCATTACCAGATTGTATTTCAGCATCAGAAATAGAAATATCATTTGGATTCTCGGTTGTTTCAGTAATAGGTTCACTAGAAGCATGCAAAGTCCTATCATTTTTCTTTTTCTTCCTTTTAGAAGGACTAGGTGTATCTATATTATTTCTCTGAGAATCTTGCTCAATTCTCTTAGGGTGGCCTTCAGGATACAAAGGTTCCTGAGTCATTCTACCAGTTCTAGTAGCCACTCTAATAGCATAATCATTATTCTTACTATTCAATTTATTAAGCAAATCATTTTGAGCTTTAAGTACTTGTTCTACTTGAGTGGTAACCATAGAAGCATGTTTACTAATAAGTTTAAGTTCACCTTTGACATTAGCCATATAACCACCCAAGTTTTCAAGCATATTTGAATTGTATTTCAATTGTCTACCAAAATAAGCATTAAAATCCTCTTGCTTAATCATAAATTTATCAAACTCATCTAAGCATGGGCTAGCAAACTTAGTAAATGGGATTTTAGCTTTATCATATCTATAGAGAGAATTTACCTTTACTACCTGTGTCGGGTTATCAAGACCATGAGTTTCTTCAATAGGTGAAGGATTAAGATCATATGTTTCTTCAACAGGCGGTAAATTAAGACCGTGTATTTCTTCAATAGGAGGTAAATTCTTAACATCTTCAGCTTTAATACCTTTTTCTTTCATAGATTTCTTTGCCTCTTGCATATCTTCAGGACTGAGAAATAGAACACCTCTTTTCTTCGGAGTTGGTTTAGGAAGTGTCCAATTATTTTCATTTGTCAACATATTATTCAATAGAATTTCAGCTTCATCCGACATTCTTTCCCTCAAAACAGAACCCGCACAACTATCCAGGTAATCTCTGGAAGCATCGGTCAGTCAGTTATAAAAGATATCAAGTATTTCATTTTTCTTGAGAGGATGATCAGGCAAAGCATTAAGTAATTGGAGAAGCCTCCCCCAAGCTTGTGGGAGACTCTCTTCTTCAATTTGTAGAAAATTATATATATCCCTTAAAGCAGCTTGTTTCTTATGAGCAGGGAAATAATTTGCAGAGAAGTAATAAATCATATCCTGGGGACTACGCACACAACCAGGATCAAGAGAATTAAACCATATCTTAGCATCACCCTTTAATGAGAACGGAAATATTTGAGGGATATAAAAGTAGCAAGTTCTCTCATCATTAGTGAACATGGTGGCTATATCATTTAATTTAGTAAGATGTGCGACAACAGTTTCAGATTCACAGCCATGAAAAGGAACAGATTCAACCAAAGTAATTATATTAGGATCAACAGAGAATTCATAATCCTTATCAGTAACACAGATAGGTGAAGTAGCAAAAGCAGGGTCATGTTTCATTTTAGCATTAAGGGATTGTTGCTTCCATTTAGCTAATAGTTTCTTAAGATCACTTCTATTATTACAAGCAGGAATAGCTCTAGCAAATTCTTCATCCAGAACATAACACTCAGGAACAACAGGCAATTCATAAGTATTAGGGGGAGAGTCTTCATCATCACTATTCTTCAATATAACCAGTTTCAATAATTTCATTCTCTCTAACCCTAGCAAGTTGTTCATCAAGGAATTCACCAAGTGGCACGGTAGTATCAAGTGTAGAAGTAGTTTCATCATAAGTATTATGCATAGGAGAAGTTGCATCATCAATAGCATGCGTCATATCAGAACGAATAGCAGAAGCAGGTTTAGGTGTCACAAGCTTACTCAAAACAGAAGGTGAATCAAGTGCAGAGCTAGATGGTAGTTCCTTACCTCCCCTCGTAGTTGAGGGATAAATCTTAGTTTTTGGATCTCTCAAGTTCTTCATAATGATAAGCCTATATAAATCCCAAGTGACTCAAAGAATAGAGCTATGCTCCCCGGCAACGGCGCCAGAAAATAGTCTTGATAACCCACAAGTACAGGGGATCGCAACAGTATTCGAGGGTAGAGTATTCAACCCAAATTTATTGATTCGACACAAGGGGAGCCAAAGAATATTCTCAGGTATTAGCAGCTGAGTTGTCAATTCAACCACACCTGGAAACTTAATATCTGCAGCAAAGTAATATGATAGTAGTGGTAATGGTAGCAAAAGGTAATAGTAGCAAAAGTAGTGTTTTGGTATTTCGTAGTGATGATAGCAATAGCAACGGAAAAGTAAATAAGCGAAGAACAATATATGGAAAGCTCGTAGGCAATGGACTGGTCATAGAGAATTATGCCGGATGCGGTTCATCATGTAACAGTCATAACCTAGGGGTGACACAGAACTAGCTCCAATTCATCAATGTAATGTAGGCACGTATTCCGAATATAGTCATACATGCTTATGGAAAAGAACTTGCATGGCATCTATTTTCCTACCCTCCCGTGGCAGCGGGGTCCTAATAGAAACTAAGGGATATTAAGGCGTCCTTTTAATAGAGTACCAGACCAAAGCATTAACACATAGTGAGTACATGAACTCCTCAAACTACGGTCATCACTGGTAAGTATCCCGATTATTGTCACTTCGGGGTTAACGGATCATAACACATAATAGGTGACTATAGACTTGCAAGATAGGATCAAGAACTCTCATATATTGATGAAAACATAATAGGTTCAGATCTCAAATCATGGCACTCGGGCCCAAGTGACAAGCATTAAGCACAGAAAAGTCATAGCAACATCAATCTCAGAACATAGTGGATACTAGGGATCAAACCCTAACAAAACTAACTCGATTACATGATAAATCTCATCCAACCCATCACCATCCAGCAAGCCTACGATGGGATTACTCACGCACGACGGTGAGCATCATGAAATTGGTGATGGAGGATGGTTGATGATGACGATGGCGACGGATTCCCCTCTCCGGAGCCCCGAACGGACTCCAGATCAGCCCTCCCGAGAGGTTTTAGGGATTGGCGGTGGCTCCATATCGTAAAACGCGATGAATCCTTCTTCTTTATTTTTTTCTCCCCGAAACCAAATATATAGAGTTGGAGTTGAGGTCGGAGGAGCTCTAGGGGGCCCACGAGGTAGAGCAGCACGCCCTAGGGGGCAGACGCGCCCCCACCCTCGTGGACAGGTGGTGGGCCCCCTGGTCTTCATCTTTTGCAGGGATTTTTTATTATTTCCAAAAAGATGTTCTGTGAAGTTTCATGTCATTCCGAGAACTTTTGTTTCTGCACATAAATAACACCATGGCAATTCTACTGAAAACATCGTCAGTCCGGGTTAGTTCCATTCAAATCATGCAAGTTAGAGTCGAAAACAAGGGCAAAAGTGTTTGGAAAAGTAGATACGACGGAGACATATCATGATGGTCGGTCAGCTGTATTATGCATTGATGGCACGGGCTCCAGCACCTCATCATCGAATTGAGGTAGTAATTTGTGCTTCGGGTAACTTTTGAATGGTCGCTCGAGGCTGTATTCCTCGGCTGCCAGGACATTAGTCCATCTATCGCTGAGCAGATCTTGATCAGCTTGAAGCCGCTGCTTCTTTTTCAGGCTCCTTGTTGTGGCTATTAGCTGGTGCTTAAGGCGCTCCTGTTCGAGAGGTTCCTCGGGCACGGTAAAGTCCTTGTTGCTGAGGCTCACCTCATCCTTGGAGAGCAGAAGGTAGTTGCTGTCCTTCGAGTCTTCGTTCATGGCCTGTTCATCAGGGCTAACTCTCCCATCTTCCCGTTCGTCCTGTTCGGAGGTTGGCTTGGCGGGGTCTTCATTGTCTTCGGCATCATCGAGAGTATTGTTTGTGCCGGTATTGCTGCCTTTTCTGCGGCGTGGCTTAGAGCGGCGCCGCTGACATCGGTGCTTCGGCTATATTTCAGGAGGCATGTCCTCGACTGGATCTTCCTTGTCATCGCCACTTTTCTCGTTTGGTGCATCCACCATGTATACATCATAGGAGGAGGTGGCCGTCGGTTTTGGGCCTGCTCTTCTTCGGCATCGTCGGCCATACCGTCGATGTCTCCGGAATCGTAGTCGAGCATGTCGGTTAGATCTTCGACAGTGGCTATTAAGTGGGAGGTGGGTGGGAAGCGAAATTCCCCATCATCAGCCCCCAGTTCAAACCAAATATAATTCGGTTGTGAGTCCCCTGCAAAAAAGAGGGTTTTAAATGGTTTAGCACATCGCCTGAAGGTGAGTGCCAGAAGATGTCCACGGAACTGAATTCGATGATCAGCGCCTAGTAAGGCTCGACGGACGTGGATGCACGTAGTTTGGAACTAGTGGCAGGAGATGAATCCGAGGGTTCGGTGACGCAGACCCCGCTCGAGGTTGGGTCTGTGTGCGGCTCCAATGTCGCTGAGTCTCCGGCTTCCGTGGCGGGTTAAGCTTCCCGTCTTTGGATGGCGCATGGTGCTCTAGATCTAGGGCCAGAGCGCTTACAGGCGCAATCTACTGGGTATGGTTCGATGACAGATTTAGTTCATGTTCATCGTGGTGGCATGGAGCGGCTGCCATGGGCTCAAATCCGTCGAAGATCAAGTCTCCGCGGATATCAGCGGCATAGTTCAAGCTTCCAAACCTGACCTGACGGCCAGGGTCGTAGCTATCGATCTGCTCTAGATGGACAAGCGAGTTGGCCTGCAGTGCGAAGCCGCCGAATACGAAGATCTAGCCAGGGAGAAAGACATCCCCACGGGAAGCGTTGTTGTAGATGATGGATGGAGCCATCGAACCTTCTGATGACGACACATCGCAACTCTCAATGAAAGCACTAATGTTAGTGTCAAAACCGGCGGATCTCGGTTAGGGGGTCCCAAACTGTTTGTCTAAGGTTGATGGTAACAGGAGACAGGGGACACGATGTTTACCCAGGTTCGACCCCTGTCTATGGAGGTAATACACTACTTCCTGCTTGATTGATCTTGATGAATATGAGTATTACAAGAGTTGATCTACCTCGAGATCGTAATGGCTAAAACCCTAGAAATCTAGCCTATGTGATTATGATTGTGTCTCTCCCTATGGACTAAACCCTCCGGCTTATATAGACACCGGAGGGGACTTGGGTTATACATAGCCGGTTACAGATAAAGGAATCTTCATACCCGAACGCCAAGATTGCCATCCACGCCAGGGAGAGTTCCATTCGGACATGTATGAGAGTCTTCGGTCTTGTATCTTCATAGCCCATCAGTCTGGCCCATGTCCAATAGGTGGGACGCCCGAGGACCCCTTAGTCCAGGACTCCCTCACCTGGGGGCTGCTCCGAGGGGAGCACAACCCACCAGGACGGGCCTGGGGTCCAAGCGCCATCATGGGTTGTGCCCACCTCGGGTGCTCCCGGGCCGCCTCTTTACTTTATAAATACCCCAATATTCTAGAAACCTTAGGGGAGTCGATGAAAATCAATTCCAGCCGCCGCAGAGTCCAGAACCACCAGATCCAATCTAGACACCATCACGGAGGGGTTCACCACTTCCATTGGTGCCTCTCCGATGACGCGTGAGTAGTTTTTTGTAGACCTTCGGGTCCATAGTTAGTAGCTAGATGGCTTCCTCTCTCTCATTTGATTCTCAATATAATGGTCTCTTGGAGATCCATATGATTTAACTCTTTTGTGGTGTGTTTGTTGGGATCCAATGAACTTTGAGTTGATGATCAGATCTATCTCTTTTTATCCATGAAAGTTATTTGAGTTTCTTTGATCTCTTATATGCATGATTTCTTATAGCCACGTATTTCTTCTCTGATATTAGGATTTTGTTTGGCCAAATTGATCTATTTATCTTGCAATGGGAAGAGGTGCTTTGTAGTGGGTTCGATCTTACGGTGCTTGATCCCGGTGATAGAAGGGGAACCAACATGTATATATCGTTGCCACTAAGGATAAAATGATGGGGTCTATTTCTACATAAATAGATCTTGTCTATGTCATGTCATCATTCTTATTGCATTACTCCATTTCTCAATGAACTTAATAAACTAGATGCATGCTGGATAGCGGTCGATGTGTCGAGTAATAGTAGTAGATGCAGGCAGGAGTCGGTCTACTAATCTTGGACGTGATGCCTATGTCATGATCATTGCCTAGATATCATCATGAGTATTTGAAGTTCTATCAATTTCCGAATGGTAATTTGTTCACCCATCGTTTGCTATTTTTCTCGAGAGAAGCCACTAGTGAAACATATGGCCCCCAAGTCTATTCTTCATATTATTTGCCTTTGCGATTTATTTTATTTGCCCTATATTTTTAGATCTACTAAACCCAAAAATACAAAGATACTTTGCTGCCATTTATTCTTATTTATTTTATTTGGCGTTTGATCTATCAATCAACTACAATTTATTCACGTCCGCTTTTTCCTATCTTGAGGCACTGTTACCCGAAAGGGATTAACCACCCCTTTTACACGTTGGGTTGCGTGTATTTGTTATTTGTGTGCAGGTGTTGTTTACATTGTGTTGCTTGGTTCTCCTACTGGTTCGATAACCTTGGTTTCATCACTGAGGGAAATACCTACCGTCGATGTGCTGCATCATCCCTTCCTCTTTAGGGAAATACCGACAAATCTTCAAGTCGCTATCACGCCCCCCGTCGTTCCCCATCACCTGTGGCAAACGCCGCCACCGGCCCCATGGTCCATGAGCAGCAGGCTTCATTGTTGTAGCCTTCTGTGCGGCATGATGGATTCATTGCCACCCCTTCGCTGACTCCAGTGGCCGCTTCGTCTTCCCATGCTTGTCGCGGGTCGGTGAACGCACAGGCTGCATTACTCATTGCACGCGAGCTTCTGCACTACCGCCCGACCGATGACCTCTACGAGGACTGGCTGGACCACACTGCCTAGCTTGTCAGCACCGCTGGGGAGACCCCCACGCTATCTCGCTCGCTACCTCCCCCGCCGCCTCTTGTGGGCGACATGGCCCACGGTGTGCCTCCTCCACCTCCCAGACAAGATGCCGTCCTCGAGCCAAGACGTGAAGCCCCTCAGTGTGACCCACCGCGCAGGGCGCCGACGCGACGAAGAAAGCTGCCAAGTGGTGCAGCAGCCTCAAGGAGAGGCGCATGCGCTCCAGGTACCGCCATGTCAAGACCATGTGCTGCCCGAGCCGGTGCTGCGTGAGCGCCAAGACCAGGCTCCCATGTACGGCGGGCTACCATGAGCGCTGCGGGCTGCCGCGCGTTCACCCCGGAGCTGCGCCGCATTGTCTGGCCTGGGAAGTTAAAGCTAGACCTGCCTCCTCGCTATGGAGGCACTGCCGGCCCTACCGAGTTCCTCCAACTATACGAGCTGAGCATCAAGGTGGCCAAAGGCGACGAGAAGGTCATGGCAAACTGGTTTCCCATGGCCCTCAAGCATGGCGCACGCTCATGGCTCCTGAACCTCCCCGTGGGATCAATCTCCTCCCAGGACGAAATGCGAGAGTGCTTCATCGCAAACATCCAAGGCACTAATTGTTGGGGAATGTAGTAATTCAAAAAAAATTCCTACAATCACGCAAGATATAACTAGGAGAAGCATAGTGTTGGGGATATAACTACTGGATATGAACGGCCTAGGAGGGGCCGGGTCATACCACTGGCGGCTTACCAATGAAGATGGCGGATCATATAGCCTGTTGATGGCCCAAGACCCAATGGCGACTTGAGGCCCAAGAGGGTGAACCACCATATGTTTATGACTGGTATTGTAAGGCAAGCATAGTTAGTCACCGAGCCGGACACATTGTGTATGAGCCGGCCGGGACTCTGTGAGTTGCTGGGCGTTTACCTGTGTATATAAATGGACGACCCGACGGTGGTTTAGGGCAAGAAACAAGAGATCGAGAACTAGGTCAAGCGTATTCGCTCCCTGGTAATCGAAACCCAAGCAATACAATACCAAAATAGAGTAGTCCTTTACCTTCATCGTAAGGGGCCGAACCAATATAAACTCCCTGAGTCCTTTGTCCCATTTAACCCCTTTAAGCTAACCTAGTTGTGATGGCTCCACGACTAAGTCCATCTGCTAGGACATCTGCCGTGTCAACTCCACGATAGTTGGCGCCCACTGTGGGGACAACACACCGTGGTTTTGAGTTCTTGAAGGGAAGCTTCGACGGGATTAAGGGATACGCTATGGGCTGGATGACCAAGAGTCGTCGTGGCAAGCTCTACATCGACGATGCAGGATGGGGCCCCGAGGCCGGCTCAATTGAGCATGGGTACCGGGTCCCCTTTAGTAGAATCCACGTCTTCATCGGCAAGATTAGCAAACCGAGCCCTGAGCCGGACACCTACACCGACATCATCGAGACGGCTCAGCGTGCACGACCCGCCTGAGTTCAACCCGCTGTGAAGCACACCTTTGTTGGTTTTATCCATGGGGCGAAACTTGAGGAAGGATCTGTGTCTGGTGGTGAGACGGCCAACTATTATGAGGGTGAATCATCCACAGGTGAGACTAATTCAATGTATCAATTGCAATATGGCCGACTTGAGGGCTATTCCGATGGTGACAGTATTCCGGACCCCTATGACCCGGCAAACAGGATTGCGATCTTCATGGCCGATACACAACCGGTGCTCGGTTCATCAACCCACTACAAAAAAATACACTTCCGTGATGATACGTATTTGTCATAGTAGGTCACGTTTTCTGTCATGCATGTACATCCATGACAAATTTATGACAGAATAAAGATAGTCATACCTACACTGTCGTAGAAGTGTTCCATGACATTACCAAAATTATCATCACGGAAGTGTCCACTTCCATGACGATAAATCGCGCGTCACTGTAGTGCTTTCATCAAGGGTGACCGACACGTGGCATCCCCCGTAACGGAACGCTGTTAAGCTATCGGGTCCGGTTTTGGATCTGATAACCCGCTAACAGCCCCAACCAATGAGGACTTTCCATGTGTAAAATCATTATCGGCTGGAGGGAACACGTGTCGGCTCGCTGCTAGGACAGATGTCATCCACTCATTGGACCCAAAGCGCCTATGATACGTCGACACATGGCACGACCCAACAGAGGCCTATTCCTGTGAAAAGGCCGGCCCATTTGACTTGGTCAAAAGGTGGCGGGCCGGCCCACGGCAAGCCTGTTAACATGTTGTTCGCATATAGCCCATTTACAGCCTGCTAACCCAGGGCCCGTTTACCGCCTATCTGAATTAGGCCCAATAGCGTCATCTCGGCCGTCATCCCATTTTAACTTCCGGCCCATGTATGGCCCATGACGTCTTTCGAACCATATGAGGCCCTTAGTAACCCTCGACCCATTAACGGCCCGTGGTAAAACTGGCCCGTAATGAATAGTGTATCACTTTATACCCATTAACGGCCCATTATATAGTTGGGCCGTTTCCAGCCCATGTTATCTTTCGGCCTTCTCAGGGCGCATTTATTCTTGGGCTCATTTCCAGCATTCGTTTACTTTCGGCCCGTACTATTATTTTCTGCTTGTGGGCCAAATTTAGCCCGTGGTTACAGTCGGCCCGTTTGTGGCCCATTAATACGTTGGGCCGTTTTCATAGCGTCATCAAATATGGCCGATTAACGACGACCCGCTATGGTCGGCCCATGAACAGACGATTTCAATTCTAGCCCATTTACGACCATAATGTGGTCTGTTATTGGCCCATGTTTGGCCAACCAACCATACGACCCGTAGAAGACCCATTGATGATACGGCCCGTAGAAGGCCCATTATGTCTACGGCCCGTATAAGGCCCATTGTTTCTACACCCCATATAAGGCCCATTGTTTCTACGACCCTTAGAAGGCCCATTGTTTCTACGGCCCCTAGGAGACCCATGTTAACTACAGTAAATATGTAACCCATGGTTAATGTGGCCTAGTTTTAAAAAATAGGCTATTGCGGCCACTAGCAAACCACGGAAAAATAACTACACTGACTCAAGAAAACAAATAAACAAGACAATACGGAAATAAATAGGCAAGCAACTTACGCTAGGCTATCACGGCTATTACACATATTACATCCACTGGGCATCAAAGTTCGCCACCAGTGCAAATATAGGGAACAAAGCAGCATATAAACGCTGCAGCAAAACAAGTCCACAACTGAAACCACTTCAGAAGAGTTCAAGAAACAATATCCCGGGTACCCATAATGATGGCAAGATGCTTAGCAAGCTTATTAACTTTCTAGTGTTTGGCGCTTAAATCCTCCAGTACTTGTTGTTGCACCAGAAAGTATGCATTTGAATCCTGCACGGACTTCCTCAGTCCTTCGGCTCCTGTTGCATAACGTCTCATCAATGTCATTCAACTTGAAACTGAGACTCAAGAAGCTGAACTGATTCAGGAAATGAGTTCGAAGAGCTGGTGCCAACAGTAGTAGCCAGTAATTCGAACACTACATCAAGACATGACTTTGGGTTTGTCTCAGTGTCTTCAATATAGTTTTTATCATCTTTCTTGGAGACCAACAGGGATGTCTCACTATCTTGAACCTTATCCGCATTACTTCCTGTACCATTGCACAATGGGGTACTCTTCTCCAATATTTTATCCGCATTCTAAAAGAGAAACGAACAAACACATCACAGGTTTACAATGTAGTATATGAAACTCATTTTGGTAAACCAGTTCAGTAGTAAGGTGGACAGGATAACAGCTTGAAACAGACATATATCTATGTAGTATGGTCACTTTATGGTCTATATCATTCTAGTTTATGTTGCCAAATCAAGATAGATACAGTTTGAAACATATCTATTTAAGACAAAGCAGCTTAGACAGAATATAAGTGTGGGAAACTACACAGCAATAACAACACTTGTAAGGTGCATGGCATGAGAATACAACTGTTTATTCAATTGAAACTGAAATCAACATAGAGCAAGTTACAACAGCAAACACGTTAGAGAAACAGGTTTAAAACATACCTGTTGCGCCATTGGAGTTTCAATTGCATCCTTCGAATTTGAAATTAGTTGGTATGAGTAAATACAGTGATTCAAGAGTAAAGTTGTATGAACCATAGCTACGGAACCTGACCTGAGAACAATTCTTCTTCTACTTTAAGCGTTGACTTGGGGTTCGGAGTGGTCGTCCTCATGCTTTGGGCACTGCAGTTGCCTTACTAACTGCTCGTGTTTGGGTGCTCTGTGGCGGAGATGGTGCTGTGTCAACGGGAACTGGGTTACTATCTGCTGGGGTTGGGGTTAGAAGGGGTGTAGCTGGTTCTCTGTCCAACTGGGTAGGGGTACAATCTATGTGAGTCTCGGTTATGTGTGGTGGGGCTGGTTCTTGGGCAAGTGCAACCGTGGTTCTATCTCCATTGAAAGGTAGCATGATCTTTTCTGAAGACCGTGTTTTTACTCCCACATATACTGCCATCACCCCCTCCAATTGAAATGGCTGATAAACAAGAAAAATAATTGAATGTACAAACATTGTAAGATAGACAGGTGCAATGGATAGTAGGGAAGAAAACAGGGCATGAAATAATTCACATTTATGTTGTCAAACCAAACATAATAGCAGGACATAATTTCACATATATGATGGCTAATTAAACAGGATAGCATTACACAATTTCACATGTATGATGGCTAACTAAACAGGATATAATGACATACTTCAAAATATGATGACTATGTAAATAGGATGACATGATATAACTATACGATGTGTCTATTAAAGTGGTTGGCATGCCATAACTCACAAACATGCCGTCGATGGAAACATGATGGCATGATATAATTCACGGATAGAATGACATAATTCAAAATATGACGACTATGTTAACATGATGAGATGATATAACTATATTATGTCTTTAGAAAATGGGTTGGCATGCCATAATTCAGATACATGCTGTCTATGTAAACATCATGGCATGATATAATTCAAATATAGGATTTATATACTAAGGACGTGAGCAGAGGGTAATCGCATATATGATGTGTCAACTAAGGAGATGTCATTCAATATCGTGTATATGATGTAAATACTAAGCATTGCAATACAACATATGCATGATATGAGTAATATAACGCTGCCAAGTTTGAGCATACACCTCAGGGGGATAATAGGACTGCTCACCTGCCTCTGAATCCTCCTCCGAAGAGCTATCTATAACGAGCAAAATATCTGCTTCACCAAGTAGCATTGTCTGCTCTGAAGACCTTGTTTTTACTTCAGATTTCTCCATCACCAATTCAAATGGCTGATGCACAGGAAGAGTAGTTGAATATATAAACATTGTCAACAAAAGCAATGAGAAATATAAAAAAAGACAGCATGATATAATTCACATATATGACACTTGGCTGAACAGCATGGCATTGCATAATTCACATATATAATGCCTTGCAACAAGATAGCATTGCATAATTCACATATATAATGTCTTGCAACAAGATGGAATTGCATAATTCACATATATGGTAATTAGATAGTCAACAGGTGGCATTCGCACAAAGCATGTCTAAACTAAGCAAATGACATAGCAATGCAAGATACCATACGCACGATATGAGCATCATAACCCTGCCAGGTTAGAGCATGCACCTGGGGGGGATAGGACTGGTCATCTCTCTCTGAATCCTCCTCTAAGGAGCTATCTGTAACTAGCAAGACATACGCTTCGTCAGATAGCATTGTCTGCTCTGAAGACCTTATTTCCACTCCATATTTTTCCATGACCGTGCCAAATGGCTGATGCACAAGAAGAGTAATTGAATGTACTAAAATTGTTGACAAATTTAACACGTAATAGAAAAATGATGTCATCATATAATTCACATATAAGATGACTGGCTAACCTGGGTGGCATTGCAAAATTCACATATATGATGCCTGACAAAACAAGATGGCATTGAATGATTCACATATACGATAAAGAAACTAAACAGATGACATTGACACAAAGCATGTCTAAACTAAGCAGATGACATCTTTGATGTATACAGTAAGCAATGCAAGGCACCATATGCATGATATTACCAACATTAGCATGCCAAGTTAGAGCGAAGACCTCATGGGGTAAGTATGAGTGGTCTTCTGCTTCTGAATCCCCCTCAGAACATTTATCTTCCTCTTGATTATGATCCGAAATGGGTGGAGGGGGGCTGCCTTTGCGCCCACCATGGAGCGATGTCTGCATGAAATTTTATTGCCACGCAAGGCTCGTCTCTTCTGCTCTACATGTCCAGTTCCATTGTGTACAATAACTAACATGCATAGGAATAAAACATGGTGAGATTATGTAAGGAGTGCATGCACTAATCCAGAGTGATCGTAGCAAACTATGGATAGACCCAAAACAAATGATAGCAGGCATATAATAGCTTTAGTTAAAAAATACAGATAATGGCTCCTTTAATGTTTGTTTGCACCCAACATGAAACTCGTAGTAGACACCCGAGATTAACCAGATGGTAGACAGATAGTACTGATTGCTTCCCCAATATGTACCCCACAACCATTTAAAAACTCAAGTTTTAGCATAAGTTTGGACCTGAGTCGGAGTCTAATAGGTGAACACGATGATAAAGTAGCATGTCATCATATTGAGCGATGCATAACATAAGCAGACACAGAAGAGTGCGAGCTCTCTTGCGGACCCGTGTAGTCCTCAAGGTCATCTGCTCAGTTGATGATGGTAATGCAGTTGTCGTGTGTAACACCCCGGATATGATTTTCCCAATATGTACTCCAACTCTTGCCGTTTCCGGCGTTAAGTTATTTTATTTTCTCGGGTTTGGGTATTTCTCTCCATGTTTTGTTGTCCTTGTCATGCATCTCATATCATGTCATCATGTGCATTGCATTTGCATACGTGTTCATCTTATGCATTCGAGCATTTTCCCCGTTGTCCATTTTGCATTCCAGCGCTTTGTTCTCATCCGGTGGTCATTTCTACCTTTCTTTCTTGTGTGGGGATTAAACATTTCTGGATTGGACCGAGACTTGCCAAGCGGCCTTGTTTTACTACCGGTAGACCGCCTGTCAAGTTTCGTACCATTTGGACTTCGTTTGATACTCCAACGGTTAACCGAGGGACCGAAAAGGCCTCGTGTGTGTTGCAGCCCTACACCCCTCCAATTTGGCCCCAAACCCACCAAAACCCTCTCCATCATCTAGAGCGTTCGATCACGATCACGTGGCCAAAAACTGCACCTCATTTGGACTGTCCTAGCTCCCTCCACCTCTATATAAAGACCCCTCCTCGAAAATTCCGGATTCCAAACCCTAGATCTATCTCCACCTGCGCCGCCGGACGAAAACCCGGCCGGCCGGACACGTCCGCCCAGCCCCGACGCCGCCACATGTCGCCACCTTATCCGCCGCCGCCCGGTCCCCAGATCGCCGCGCCGCCCGGGCCCGGGAAGCCCATCGCCGGCCCCCGAGGCCCATCCGGGTCGCGCGCCACCGGCTGCTTCGTCGCCCGCGCCATGCCACCTCCTTCCGCCGTCTCCGCTGCCAAGGTCGTTGCCGGCCGCCGTTGACCTCGATGCCTCTTCGCCGGCAGGCTTCGGGAAGCCGCCGCCGCCTCGGCTCGCTCCTCCGACACCGCCCCGGACCGCCGCCTCCTCCGGTGCGACCCTCGCCGCCCGCCGACGCTGGCAAGCTCCGGCCCGGCGACCTCCTCGACTTCGGTAGCCTGCTCCGGCGAGAGCACCGGCCGGCCATCCTCGGGCGGCGGGAGAGCTACAGTACCCCTGGCCGGATCTGGATATGAGATCCGTCTCGGGTTGACTTTTTGCCCCGAAACCCTAGCTATTTTGCACTATTCATCATGTTGTATCTCCGCATCCGTAGCTCCGTTTTGGGCATATAGCATATGAAAATGTTCGCCTCAGAGAGTACATCATTTCATATCATTGCATTATTTTCATTTGAGTTCATCTTGATGCCCGAAATGCTGTTAGAAGAATGCTATTTGAGTTAATTGTCATATCTGCTGCTCCAATTAGATATTTGTCATTTTTGCCATGATTTTTGTGTGCATGATATGCCCCTGAGCTCTTCATGAGTTTTGTTATATGTTTTGCCATCTATCCAGAGGTGCAATCCATGTATTTTTGTGATGTGTGTGGTGACTAGCACAAGCTTGCAAAGTGGTGCATTCGTTAATGCTGATTTCAGGGACTTAGCATTTTCACTAAGTCCTTCAGCTATTTATCTCAATATGCCATATGTTCATGTTGTTTCCTAGTGATCCGTGCCTCTTTTGAGGATGATCAGTAAGGATGTTTTGTTAATCCGTGCCTCAATACATCCATGTCTTTTTTTTTAAATTATGGAGCACCCTAGCTTGAGTCAATCGAGCTCTACTTTTGTCATTTCGTGAATCTGGGCAGATTGTCTACTTGTTAGCGATTTTGCCGAGGATGTTGTAGTTGATCCGTGCATGCTCTGCTATTGCTATTGCCATGTCTAGCTTGTATTTTGTGTATTCTTGATGGGTGCATGCTTAGATTGTCATGACTTGCTCTGTAGTGAGTGCATCGAGCTCGTAAACATGCCTACTTGATATCTGTTTCAGCAAGCTCCAGTTTTTCACTAAGTCTGAGAACTGATTATGTTTTTGCCATGTTCACATGCTTGCAAATGTATTTTCTGATCCCTTTTGGCTCAACGTCACTAAGGGACTTTTGTTAAGCTCTTTGAGTAGCTCCATGACATGCTTTACTTTGCCATGTTCAGGTCCTGTAGCATATAGTTTTCATGCTCCAAAGTGGGCTACCTGATCTAAAATTCCAGACAAGTGTTAATTTCACTAAGTCTGAAATCTGTTTACCAAATGCATTTTTGCCATGCTTGTTTGAACCTGTTATTGGATGAATTGGACGTAGCTCAGTGCTAGTCTTTTGTTAAGCATCATGAATGGATCCCTGCCATGTATTTTGATGCCATGTTTGAGTGACGTAGCAAGTTCATCTTGTTGCATTTAGATGGCTACTTGCTGTAATCGCAGAACGTGGCCATATTTGAATCGCTTGCCATTTCCAAACCGTAACTCCGATTCCGGCATTCTTTATACCGTTTTCAAGCGATTTATTCTCATCTTTCCAGTGGCACGCTTGGATTCCCAAGTTGAGGCCAGGTTCATTCTTTCCTTGTCAAATCTTGCATATGCATCACATATCGCATCCCGCATAGCATACCATGTTTGCATCATGTTGTTTGAGTTTGCACGTGGTTGATTGTGTCCTTGTTGCTTGTTTGTCTTGTTTGGGTAGAGCCGGGAGACAAGTTCGCTAACGAGGAGCCCGTTGAGTTTGCTTTCGAGGATCCAGTCAACTCTGTCAACTTTGCAGGCAAGATGATCATACCCTCGAAATCACTACTATCTTTGCTATGCTAGATGCTCGCTCTTTTGCTATGCCTATGCTATGATGCCTACCACTTTATTACCATGCCTCCCTTATTGCCATGTCAAACCTCTAACCCACCATGTCCTAGCAAACCATTGATTGGCTATGTTACCGCTTTGCTCAGCCCCTCTTATAGCATTGCTCGTTGCAGGTGAAGATTGGAGACCGTTCCTTGTTGGAACATTATTTACTTGTTGGGATATCATTATATTATCTTGTTATCTTAATGCATCTATATACTTGGTAACGGGTGGAAGGCTCGGGCTGTCGCCTAGTGTTTTGTTCCACTCTTGCCGCCCTAGTTTCCGTCATATCAATGTTATGTTCCCGGATTTTGCGTTCCTTACGCGGTTGGGTGATAATGGGTACCCCTTGATAGTTCGCCTTGATTAAAGCTTTTCCAGCAATGCCCAACCTTGGTTTTACCATTTGCCACCTAGCCCCTTTTTCCCTTGGGTTTCCGGAGCCCAAGGGTCATCTTATTTTAAACCCCCCCGGGCCAGTGCTCCTCTGAGTGTTGGTCCACCTCGCCAGCCGCCGGTGGCCACCAGGGGCAACTCTGAGCTGGCCTACCGGAAGTTTGGACAATTTGAGTGTGCCCTGAGAACGAGATATGTGCAGATCCTATCAGGATTTGTCGGCACATTCGGGTGGTGTTGCTGGATTTGTTTTAACTTGTCGAAGTGTCTTGTAGAACTGGGATACCGAGCCTGATCGGAATGTCTCGGGAGAAGGTCTATTCCTTCGTTGACGGTGAGAGCTTGTCATGGGCTAAGTTGGGACTCCCCTGCAGGGATTTGAACTTTCGAAAGCTGTGCCCGCGGTTATGGGCAGATGGGAATTTGTTAATGTCCGCTTGTAGACAACTTGAACCTTAACTTAATTAAAATGAGTCAACAGTGTGAGTTACCGTGATGGTCTCTTCTCGGCGGAGTCCGGGAAGTGAACACAGTGTTGGAGTAATGCTTGCCGCAGGATGCCCTCTAGTTAATCGATCGCGCTTTGCCTTCTCTTCTCGCTCTCTTTTGCGAACAGTGTAGCCACCATATATGCTAGTCGCTTGCTGCAGCTCCACATAATTGCCTTCCCTTTCCTATTAAGGTTAAATAGTCTTGATCGCGAGAGTGCGAGATTGCTGAGTCCCTGTGGCTCACAGATTACTATTAAACCAGATGCAGGGCCTGATGATTCCATTCCAGATGACGCGCTTGAGCTCAAGTGGGAGTTCGACAAGGACTCACACCGATACTACGTGTCTTTCCCTGATGATCAGTAGTGGTGCCCAGTTGGGGTGATCGGGACTGTGTCGCATGTTGGGTTGTTCTTTTATTTTGGCGCCGTAGTCGGGCCATGAGTGTTTGATTGTTGTAGTGCTATTTCTATACTTTGATTGACGTGGTGAGTGTAAGCCAACTATGTTTCCCCCCTTTTATTATCTATATTACATGGGATGTTGTGAAGATTGCCTAACTTACGACATTGCTTTCAATGCGGTTATGTCTCTAAGTCGTGCCTCGACACGTGGGAGCTATAGCCGCATCGAGGGCGTTACAAGTTGGTATCAGAGCCTTCCCCGACCTTAGGAGCCCCCATTGCTTGATCGTTTTTAGGAGCCGAGTTGTGTCTATAAAAATGTTTTGAGTCATTTAGGAATTATATATCGGAGAGTTTAGGAATTATTTTTACTTCCCAGTCTCCTCATCGCTCTGGTAAGGCATCCTGACATAGAGTTTTGACTATTCTCTTCTCAAATTTCACTAAATTTTTTTTAGGATCAAGTGGGTATCTTGGAATCGTTCCGATGGTTTTGTGATGAGAACATTGTTCTTGGTGCCTCCTGTCTTTAGGGGTTGTGGCAGTGTCCCGGGGAGTTGAGCTCCGAGGTGTTGACGTCACCATTTTATCGTTGCAGTTCTGGAATACCTGAGTTTAGTACGCCGACATCGAAAATCTCTTTTATGCAGTTCATTGGTGAGATAACCTCGACGCCACCCAGTACTGGGGCGGGAGTTCGGGAGTATCGCCATAACTTGTATAACAGATGCTTTTCGAAGGTTGAGGTAGATGGTTTCTGAAGTTTTTCTCGGTTATGTGTTGAAGGATGGATACAGCTGGATGTAGGATTTGCTATATTTGGGTGAGATATTATGCTTCCCCTGTATCCCCAACACCTGATTGCATAAGCGGAAAGGTTCGGGAGTTTCATAGGTGGGAATTCTTGTAGCTCTATTTCTTCTTCCACGGATATTTGGTTTGAGATTGGGATTTCTTACCGAGTATTCGTTCTTGATCCGTACCTTGTTGATTTATTTCTCTACCTAAATTCTAAGTGGCTTCTCAATTTATGGATATGTGACCATTTCAAGAGGAATGCATTCGTTCTTTTTGTTCGGATGTGAAGACTTTATGTTGCAATTTCAACCCGTTTGATTTAGCTTCATTTGATCTGTCAATGTGCTAACGGTTGTTACCCTCTTCAGGATGGCTCCTGCTAAGAGCACCAATCAGAATCAGAATCAAGATCCGCCACCACCTCCTCCTCCTCCGGAGGCATGGCAAGCTGTGATGGCCGCAACCAATGCAAACACACAGTTGATCATGCAAATTCTTCAAGAGCGTAATCAAGCGAACCAAGGCAACCAAGGCAACAATCAGAATCACTTTGCTACACTCAACCAGTTCCTTGCTAACGGGCCAAAGACTTTCAGCAATTGTGTTGAGGCAACTGATGCTGACGATTGGCTCGTGGATCTGTGCAAGCATTTCAAGTGCAGTAATGTCAGGCCTGAGGACTTCGTCAAGTTCGCTTCCTTCCAACTCAAAGATCAAGCTGCAGAATGGTTCCAACAGTACAAGGATTCCAGAGGAGGCCGTGCGATTACCTAGGATGAATTCCGTCAAGACTTCAAAGCTCATCATATCCCTCAGAGCGTGGTTGAAAGCAAGCGTGAGGAATTCCGCAACCTGAAGCAAGGCTCTTTGTCTGTCTATGACTACAATAAGTTGTTTCAGAAGCTCGCCCGCTTTGCTAAGCAGGACGTCCCTAATGAGAAGAGCATGATATACCAGTTCAGGGGTGGTCTCAGAGAAGAAATCTAGCTAGCTCTTGTTCTCTTTGAGCCCTTAAGATACGATGAGTTCTACAACATGGCATTGAAACAAGAGGCTGCTCAACTGAGGTGTGATGCTTCCAAGAAGCAAGTCAGAGATGCTACTCCTTCTTCCTCTACTCAAGTGGCCAAGCAGCAGAAGTATTGGCTTCCTCCTCCTCCGTTTCGTCAGCCATATCAGAAGAGAAAAGGTGGCAGTGGATCTTCCCACCTACCCAACCCTAGCTTTCAGAACAAGACTTCGTCTCAAGCTCCAAGATCAAGTGCTCCGTATCACCGTCCGCTTTTAGAGGTCACGTGCAACAAGTGCCAACAGAAGGGTCACTATGCCAACAAATGCTTTAATCAGAGGCGTCTTCCTCCTCCTCCTGCTGTGAGATCGGCAAGTATAGCTGTGGTCAAGCATAATCCCAAGCACGCCAAGGTCAACTTGATGAACGCAGCTCAGGCAGAGGACTCGTCAGATGTCATCATGGGTAACCTTCCTGTTAGCGATGTTCCTGCAAAAGTTCTTTTTGACACTGGTGCATCGCATTGTTTCATCTCGAAACCTTTTGCATCTAAGCATGAGTTGATTTCCCAAGTTATGCATACACCGTTAGCAGTTGTCTCTCCGGGTAGATGTTTGCTCGCTAACCACGAGATCTCGGATATTTCTATCATGTTGGGTGACTTCAAGTTTCTGGCTTCTCCAATGGTTCTTGGTAACTCGGATATTGATCTTATTCTTGGGATGGATTGGCTTTCTAAGCACAAGGCTCAGCTTGATTGTGCAGCCAGGCAGAATCAATTGACTCATTTGTCTGAGGATGTAATTGTCTTTGCCGCTCGGGATAATACTATCTGTCTATTTTCTCTCAATGACAAGGGTGAACTGGATGCCATCTCGCAAATTCCAGTCGTTTTCGAGTATCAAGACGTCTTTCCAGAAGAGCTTCCAGGAATGCCTCCGCACCGGCCAGTTGAATTCGTCATTGATCTTGAGCCCGGCACGGAACCTGTGTGCAAGCGTCCTTACAAGCTCGTACTTGAAGAGTTGAAGGAGCTGAAGAAGCAACTCGATATTCAAGAGAGAATGGGCCTCATCCTACCTTGTTCTTCTCCATGGGGTTGTGGTGTTCTTTTTGTGAAGAAGAAGGATGGAACGGACCGACTTTGTGTTGATTACCGTCCATTGAACAAGAAGACCATCAAGAACAAATACCCACTTCCCAACATCAACGAGCTATTCGAACAACTCAAAGGTGCCCAAGTATTCTCCAAACTTGATCTCCGTATGGGTTATCATCAGATTCGAATCCGTGAGCAAGATATTCCCAAGACGGCTTTCAGGACAAGCTTTGGTTCATATGAATACACCGTCAGGTCTTTTGGCCTCATCAATGCTCCTCCGATGTTCTCTCGCATGATGAACTTCATCTTCAACACCTACACCAATGACTTTGTTTTGGTCTATCTCGACGACATTCTGGTCTTTTCGAAGAACAAGGAAGATCATGCCAAGCACTTGTGTTTGGTACTCGATAAGCTGAGGGAACACAAGTTCTACGCCAAGTTCTCCAAGTGCGAATTTTGTCTTGATGAGGTTCTTTATCTTGGTCATATCGTCTCTGCCAAGGGCATTGCGGTGAATCCTGAGAAGGTGTCTGCAATTGTGAATTGGGAACCTCCTCAAAACGTGAAGCAACTCCGTAGCTTCCTCGGTCTTTCAAGCTACTGTCGAAGATTCGTTGAAAACTTTTCTAATATCACGAAGCCTCTCTCAAATCTTCTCCAGAAGCACGTCAAATACGTTTGGTCTCCGGAGTGTGACATAGCTTTCAACACTTTGAAAGAGAAATTGGTCACTGCTCCAGTTCTGACTCCGCCTGATGAATCCAAGCCGTACGAGGTCTTTTGTGATGCCTCTCTCCAAGGTCTTGGCGCAGTGTTGATGCAAGAGAAGAAAGTTTTGGCTTATACCTCTCGCCAGTTGAAGCCCAACGAGAACTACCCCACTCATGACCTTGAGTTGGCGGCAGTTGTGCATGCTCTTTTGACTTGGAGACATCTCTTATTGGGAAGAAAAGTGGACATTTTCACTGATCAAAAGAGTCTCAAGTACATCTTCACTCAGCCTAACCTCAACCTCAGGCAGACTCGATGGGTCGAAATGATTCAAGTGTATAATCCGAGTATCGAGTATACTCCAGGCAAGGCCAATGTGATTGCTGACGCTTTGAGCAGGAAGGCTTATAGCAATAGCCTAATTCTCAAGCCTTATCAACCCGAGCTTTGTGAAGCTTTCCGCAAATTTAATCCGCAAGTTGTTCCTCAAGGTTTCCTCGCCAATCTTCAAGTCTCTCCTACCTTGGAAGACCAGATTCGCCAAGCCCAACTTCTTGATGCTATGGTGAAAAAGGTGAAGATTGGGATTGCCAAGATTCAACCCAAGTACAAGTGCTACCGCCTTGATGACAAGGACACTCTCTTCTTCGAGGATCGTATTGTTGTGCCCAAAGGTGACCTCCGTAAGGTGATCATGAACGAGGCTCACAATTCTCTCCTCTCCATCCACCCTGGGAGCACGAAGATGTATCAGGACCTCAAGCAGGCTTATTGGTGGACTCGAATGAAGCGCGAGATTGCTCAATTCGTGAATGAATGTGATGTCTGCAGAAGAGTGAAGGCAGAACACCAAAGGCCAGCTGGTCTCCTCCAACCTCATGCCATTCTAGAATGGAAGTTTGACCACATTGAAATGGACTTCGTGACTGGGTTTCCAAAGTCCAAACGTGGCAATGATGCTATATTTGTTGTCATCGGCAAACTCACTAAAGTGGCTCACTTTCTGCCTATCAAAGAGTCAATCACTGCAACTCAATTGGCGGAACTCTATACCTCTCGGATTGTCTCTCTGCACGGTATTCCACAAGTGATCTCTTCAGACCGTGGCAGCATCTTTACCTCCAAGTTTTGGGATTCTTTTCAGAAGGCCATGGGCACCAACATCCGCTTCAGCACAGCTTTCCATCCTCAAACTAGCGGTTAAGTCGAGCGTGTCAACTAGATTCTTGAAGATATGCTCAGGGCTTGTGTGATCTCCTTCGGCATGAAGTGGGAGGATTGTCTTCCTTATGCTGAATTCTCCTACAACAACAATTTTCAAGCAAGTTTGGGCAAGGCCCCATTTTAAATTCTATATGGCAGGAAGTGTCGTACCCCTCTCAACTGGTCTGAAACCGGTGAACGTCAGCTTCTCGGAAATGACTTAATCACAGAAGCAGAGGAAATGTGCAAAGTCATTCGAGATAACCTCAAAGCAGCCCAATCCCGCCAGAAGAGCTACTATGATAGTAAGCACCGTGATTTGGCTTTCGAGATCGGAGATCATGTTTACCTCCGCGTCTCTCCTATGAAAGGTACTCGTCGCTTCAGTATCAAAGGGAAGCTTGCCCCTAGATACGTGGGACCTTTCAAGATTGTCAGCAAGAGAGGCGATTTCGCCTATCAACTCGAGCTTCCTTCAAACTTTGCAAATGTGCATGACATGTTCCATGTCTCTCAGCTCTGAAAGTGCTTCAAGACACCTGACCGCACCATCAACTTCGAGGACATTGAGCTCCAAGAAGATCTCTCTTATCGTGAGCTCCCCGTTGCTATTCTTGAAGAGACTGAATGCAAGACTCGCAACAAGTCAATAAAATTCCTCAAAGTCAAGTGGTCACACCATTCCGACCGTGAAGCTACCTGGGAACGCGAGGATCACCTCTGTTCTGAATACCCAGCGTTCTTTCAGTCCTAGATCTCGGGACAAGATCCTCTCGTAGTGCTGGAATGTTGTAACACCCCGGATATGATTTTCCCAATATGTACTCCAACTCTTGCCGTTTCCGGCATTAAGTTATTTTATTTTCTCGGGTTCGGGTCTTTGTCTCCGTGTGTTATTGTCGTTGTCATGCATCTCATATCATGTCATCATGTGCATTGCATTTGCATACGTGTTCATCTCATGCATTCGAGCATTTTCCCGTTGTCCGTTTTGCATTCCAGCGCTTTGTTCTCCTCCGGTGGTCATTTATACCTTTCTTTCGTGTGTGGGGATTAAACATTTCCGGATTGGACCGAGACTTGCCAAGCGGCCTTGTTTTACTACCGGTAGACCGCCTGTCAAGTTTCGTACCATTTGGACTTCGTTTGATACTCCAACGGTTAAACGAGGGACCGAAAAGGCCTCGTGTGTGTTGCAGCCCAACACACCTCCAATTTCGCCCAAAACCCACCAAAACCCTCTCCATCATCTAGAGCGTTCGATCACGATCGCGTGACCAAAAACCGCACCTCATTTGGACTCTCCTAGCTACCTCCACCTCTATATAAAGACCCCTCCTCGAAAATTCCGGATTCCAAACCCTAGATCCATCTCCACCCGCGCCGCCGGACGAAAACCCGGCCGGCCGGACACGTCCGCCCAGCCCCGCCGCCGCCACGTGTCACCACCTTATTCGCTGCCGCCCGGTCCCTAGATCGTCGCGCCGCCCGGGCCCGGGAAGCCCATCGCCGGCCCCCGAGGCCCATCCGGGTCGCGCGCCACCGGCCGCTTCGTCGCCCGCGCCCCGCCGCCTCCCTCCGCCGTCTCCACCGCCAAGATCGTCACCGGCCGCCGTCGACCTCGCTGCCTCTTCGAGGGCAGGCTCCGGGAAGCCGCCGCCGCCTCGGCTCGCTCCTCCGACGCCGCCGCGGACCGCCGCCTCCTCCGGCGCCACCCTCGCCGCCCGCCGACGCCGGCAAGCTCCGACCCGACGACCTCCTCGACTCCGGCAGCCTGCTCCGGCGAGAGCACCGGCCGGCCATCCTCGGGCGACGGGAGAGCTACAGTACCCTTGGCCGGATCTGGATATGAGATCCGTCTCGGGTTGACTTTTTGCCCCGAAACCCTAGCCGTTTTGCACATTTCATCATGTTGTATCTCCGCATCCGTAGCTCCGTTTTGGGCATATAGCATATCAAAATGTTCTCCTCAGAGAGTACATCATTTCATATCATTGCATCATTTTCATTTGAGTTCATCTTGATGCCCAAAATGCTGTTAGAAGAATGCTATTTGAGTTAATTGTGAGATCTGCTGCTCCAATTAGATATTTGTCATTTTTGCCATTATTTTTGTGTGCATGATATGCCCCTGAGCTCTTCATGAGTTTTGTTATATGTTTTGCCATCTATCCAGAGGTGCAATGCATGTATTTTTGTGATGTGTGTGGTGACTAGCACAAGTGTGACGCCCGGATAATTAGGCTCTAGTAATCCCACGTTAAATGATGCCACGTCACCACGGTTACTGTTGTGAATCTCGTGTTAGTTCCAAATTGATTCGAAATTCAAACTTAAAATACAGTCAAATGGTGAAGATTTTCAAATATTAAAACTAAAATGTTGGGGTGTTGCCAAATAATGCATAGGTAATTATTGTGGAGAAATCACACTTTTATAAAACGGTTAAAGGCTCTAAAGTAATAAAAACACACCTATGACAATTAATTAAATGCTCTTTTAAAAATAATAATAATGCAAACTATTTTAATTAGGTGTCATACTTATTGGGGTAGTAGAATAAATTATAACATTAATTTAGGAGTTGCGTTTATATTTTCTAAAACAACAATTAAAAGAATAAAATAGAAAAGAAAAATAAATAAAAAGAAAAGGAAAAACAAAAATAACAAAAAAGGGAAAGAGAAAACACCCTGCCCCCCCCGGCTTCGGCCCAGCAGGCTG
>NC_041390.1:201556595-201634030 GCF_002162155.2 Triticum dicoccoides | reverse complement strand
CCGAAACCCCCAACCGCTCTCGCTCTCTAGCATCGCCAAGCACCACGTGCCCGGCCCCTTGCCGCGTCGAAGACCCACCTCACCGGCGAGCCCGCACCCAAGGATGGCCGCCTCCGCCCTGCACCTCTACTTCGCCTCGCCGGCGCCCCGTTACCTGAGGCCGACCACCCCGCCTCGCGACCGGACGTCGCCGCCGTCGGAGCTCCTCGCCGTACGGCCTCCCCGGAGCGCTCCCTCGCGTGTCTGCTTCGTCTACATCGACACCGACGTCTCCGACCACCACCCCGACCCCCCGCTGCCCCGTTCCCAATGAATCACGGTGAGGCCAACCCCGGCCTCTTTTTCCCTCCCCGCCGTGCTCGCCGTCTCTGCTGCTATCGCAGTCGCCGCCACTCGGGCTCCTGCTCGCGGCCATCGCGGCCCTGGCCGAGCCCGCTCGACCCCGCGCGCGCGCCCCCGGCACAGCCCCTGCCCCTGCAGCGCCATCGCGCGCCCGCTCCCGCAGACTGCTGCTGCTGCACTACGCCCGCGCGCGCTCGCCCACGTCGCCGTTTCGCCTCGCCTCCGCTCCCTGCTAGCGCGCTGGGCCCGCCTTTTGCTCGCCGCGTCACGCCCATCTACCGCTCTGCTTCCCTGCCGCCCTGCCCCGCACCGCCCATTCCCCTGCCCGCAGTTGCCGGCGGCCAATTGCCCTGAGGCTGCCACCGGCGATGGCCGTGGCCTCGTCCCCTTCCGGGCGGATGCCCAACCGGTCTCCCCATGCCGCTTCACCCGTTAGCCCGAACCACGATGGCCCCCTGGGGCCTATGACGAACGGGGCCCGCCCAGAACAATAAAAAAAAGAGTTAAAAATAAATATAAATAGATAAATAATAAGTAAATAAAAATGTTAACTAATTAATTAATTAACTAACTAAATTAATTAAGTTAATTAATCATGTTTAACTAAACTAATTAAATGGGTTAACCTAATCTAGTAATTAAGCTAATTAATCCTAATTAGATTAGCCTAATTAACTAGTTTCACCTAATTAACTTTGATTAATTAACTAACAGTGAATGACATGCGGGACCCGCACGTCAGTTGACCCAGTCAACGCCCTGTTGACTGCTGGCGTCATGCTGACGCCATGATGATGTCAGCATGCACTATTCTGGATAATGTTGTTTTCAAATAATTAAATAAATTCTAAAAATAATTAAAACTTTAGAAAATTAATATAAAATAAACCGTAGCTCGGATGAAAATACTTTATACATGAAAGTTGCTCAGAACGACGAGACGAATCCGGATACGCAGCCCGTTCGTCCGCCACGCATCCCTGGCATAGCAAACACGCAAATTTCCCCCTCCGGTTCGTTTGTCCGAAAACGCGAAACATCGGGAATACTTTCCCGGAGGTTCCTCCCCTTCACCGGTACCACCTCGTACCACGTTAGGGCACCCCTAGCATCACGCTTTGTCATGTCATGCATCGTCATGCATTTGTTTGCATTATATTTATTGTTTCTTCCCCCTCTTCTCTCGCTAGACACCGAGACCGACGCCGCTGCTACCCAGTACGACTACGGAGTTGACGCCCCCTCTCTCTTGCCAGAGCAACCAGGCAATCCCCCCCCTTTGATCACCAGATATCGCCTACTCTTCTCTATACTGCTTGCATTAGAGTAGTGTAGCATGTTACTGCTTTCCGTTAATCCTATTCTGATGCATAGCCTGTCCTTGCTACTACTGTTGTTACCTTTACCTGCTATCCTAATGCTTAGTATAGGATGCTAGTGTTCCATCAGTGGCCCTACACTCTTGTCCGTCTACCATGCTATACTACTAGGCCGTGATCACTTCGGGAAGTGATCATGGGCTTATACTATACACTTTATACTATTACATTACTTGTGATGCTGTTCGGAGATGGGGGCTGAAGGGGCAGCTGGCTCCATCCCGGTAGAGATGGGCCTGGGTTCCCAACGGCCCCCGATTGTTACTTTGAGGCGGAGCGACAGGGCAGGTTGAGACCACCTAGGAGAGAGGTGGACCTGGCCCTGGTCAGTGTTCGCGGATACTTAACACGTTTATCAAGATCTTGGTATTTGATCTGAGTCTGGCTACTGGCCTATACGCACTAACCATCTACGCGGGGACAGTTATGGGCACTCGACGTCGTGGTATCAGCTGAAGCCTTCGTGATGTCAGCAACGGAGTGGCGCGCGCTGGATTGGACTGGAAGGCCTACTAGGCTAGGTCTGCTTCCGACCGCCCACGCAACGTGCAGCTGTGCTAAGGGCGATGGGCCCAGACCCCTGGGCGCTTAGGTTTAGACCGGCGTGCTGACCTCTCTGTTGGTCTAGGTGGGGCTGCGACTTGTTAATCTTCCAAGGCCGGGCATGACCCAGAAAAGTGTGTCCGGCCAAATGGGATCGAGCGTGTTGGGTTATGTGGTGCACCCCTGCAGGGAAGTTAATCTATTCGAATAGCCGTGATCTTCGGTAACAGGACGACTTGGAGTTGTACCTTGACCTTATGACAACTAGAACCAGATACTTAATAAAATACACCCTTCAAAGTGCCAGATACAACCGGTGGTCGCTCTCTCACAGGGCGACGAGGGGAGGATGATCGGTTAGGGTTATGCTATGCGATGCTACTTGGAGGACTTCAGTCTACTCTCTTCTACATGCTGCAAGACAGAGGCTGCCAGAAGCGTAGTCTTCGACAGAATTAGCTATCCCCTCTTATTCTGGCATTCTGCAGTTCAGTCCACCGATATGGCCTTTACACATATACCCATGCATATGTAGTGTAGCTCCTTGCTTGCGAGTACTTTGGATGAGTACTCACGGTTGCTTTCTCCTTCTTTTCCCCCTTTCCCTTCTACCTGGTTGTCGCAACTAGATGCTGGAGTCCAGGAGCCAGACGCCACCGTCGACGATGACTCCTACTACACCGGAGGTGCCTACTACTACGTGCTGCCCACTGATGACGACCAGTAGTAGTTAGGAGGATCCCAGGCAGGAGGCATGCGCCTCTTTCGATCTGTATCCCAGTTTGTGCTAGCCTTCTTAAGGCAAACTTGTTTAACTTATGTCTGTACTCAGATATTGTTGCTTCCGCTGACTCGTCTATGATCGAGCTCTTGTATTCGAGCCCTCGAGGCCCCTGGCTTGTAATATGATGCTTGTATGACTTATTTTATTTGTAGAGTTCTGTTGTGATATCTTCCAGTGTGTCCCTGACCTTGATCGTACACATTTGCGTGTATGATTAGTGTACGGTCAAATCGGGGGTGTCACAACAAGCTTGCAAAGTGGTGCATTCATTAATGCTGATTTCAGGGACTTAGCATTTCTACTAAGTCCTCGAGCTGTATATCTCAACATGCCATATGTTCATGTTGTTTCCTAGTGATCCGTGCCTCTTTTGAGGATGATCAGTAAGGATGTTTTGTTAATCTTGTAGTGCTCTATCCATCCATGTCTTTGTTTGAAATTATGGAGCACCCTAGCTTGAGTCAATCGAGCTTTACTTTTGTCATTTCGTGAATCTGGGCAGATTGTCTACTTGTTAGCGATTTTGCCGAGGATGTTGTAGTTGATCCGTGCATGCTATGCTATTGTTCTTGCCATGTCTAGCTTGTATTTTGTGTATTATTGATGGGTGCATGCTTATATTGTCATGACTTGCTCTGTAGTGAGTGCATCGAGCTCGTAAACATGCCTACTTGATATATGTTTCAGCATGCTTTAGTTTTTCACTAAGTCTGAGAACTGATTATGTTTTTTCCATGTTCACATGCTTGCAAATGTATTTTCTTATCCCTTTTGGCTCAAGGTAACTAAGGGACTTTTGTTAAGCTCTTTGAGTAGCTCCATGCCATGCTTTACTTTGCCATGTTCAGGTCCTGTAGCATGTAGTTTTCATGCTCCAAAGTGGGCTACCTAATCTGAAATTCCAGACAAGTGTTAATTTCACTAAGTCTGAAATCTGTTTACCAAATGCATTTTTGCCATGCCTGTTTGAACCTGTTATTGGATGAATTGGACGTAGCTCAGTGCTAGTCTTTTGTTAAGCATCATGAATGGATCCCTGCCATGTATTTTGATGCCATGTTTGAGTGCTGTAGCATGTTCATCTTGTTGCATTTAGATGGCTACTTGCTGTAATCGCATAACGTGGTCATATTTGAATCGCTTGCCATTTCCAAACCGTAACTCCGATTCCGGCATTCTTTATATCGTTTTCAAGTGATTTCTTCTCATATTTCCAGTGGCACACTTGGATTCCCAAGTTGAGGCCAGGTTCATTCTTTCCTTGTCAAATCTTGCATATGCATCACATATCGCATCCCGCATAGCATACCATGTTTGCATCATGTTGTTTGAGTTTGCACGTGGTTGATTGTGTCCTTGTTGCTTGTTTGTCTTGTTTGGGTAGAGCTGGGAGACAAGTTCGCTAACGAGGAGCCCGTTGAGTTTGCTTTCGAGGATCCAGTCAACTCTGTCAACTTTGCAGGCAAGATGATCATACCCTTGAAATCACTACTATCTTTGCTATGCTAGATGCTCGCTCTTTTGCTATGCCTATGCTATGATGCCTACCACTCACTTACCATGCCTCCCTAATTGCCATGTCAAACCACTAACCCACCATGTCCTAGCAAACCGTTGATTGGCTATGTTACCGCTTTGCTCAGCCCCTCTTATAGCGTTGCTCGTTGCAGGTGAAGATTGGAGACCGTTCCTTGTTACAACATTATTTACTTGTTGGGATATCATTATATTATCTTGTTATCTTAATGCATCTATATACTTGGTAAAGGGTGGAAGGCTCAGCCACTCGTCTAGTGTTTTGTTCCACTCTTGCCGCCCTAGTTTCCGGCATATCGGTGTCATGTTCCCGGATTTTGTGTTCCTTACGCGGTTGGGTGATAATGGGTACCGCTTGATAGTTTGCCTTGATTAAAGCTTTTCCAGTAATGCCCAACCTTGGTTTTACCATTTGCCACCTAGCCCCTTTTTCCCTTGGGTTTCCGGAGCCCTAGGGTCATCTTATTTTAAACCACCCCGGGCCAGTGCTCCTCTGAGTGTTGGTCCACCTCGTCAGCCGCCGGTGGCCACCAGGGGCAACTCTGGGCGGGCCTACCAGAAGTTTGGACAATCTGAGTGTGCCCTGAGAACAAGATATGTGTAGCTCCTATAGGGATTTGTCGGCACATTCGAGCGGTGTTGCTGGATTTGTTTTAACTTGTCGAAGTGTCTTGTAGAACCGGGATACCGAGCCTGATCGGAATGTCTCAGGAGAAGGTCTAGTCCTTCGTTGACCGTGAGAGCTTGTCATGGGCTAAGTTGGGACTCCCCTGCAGGGATTTGAACTTTCGAAAGCCGTGCCCGCGGTTATGGGCAGATGGGAATTTGTTAATGTCCGGTTGTAGACAACTTGAACCTTAACTTAATTAAAATGAGTCAACAGTGTGAGTTACCGTGATGGTCTCTTCTCGGTGGAGTACGGGAAGTGAACACGGTGTTGGAGTAATGCTTGCCGCAGGATGCCCTCTAGTTACTCGATCGCGCTTTGCCTTCTCTTCTCGCTCTCTTTGCGAACAGGATAGCCACCATATATGCTAGTCGCTTGCTGCAGCTCCACATAATTGCCTTGCCTTTCCTATTAAGCTTAAATAGTCTGGATCGCGAGGGTGTGAGATTGCTGAGTCCCTGTGGCTCACAGATTACTATTAAACCACATGCAGGGCCTGATGATTCCGTTCCAGATGACGCGCTTGAGCTCAAGTGGGAGTTCGACGAGGACTCACGCCGATACTACATGTCTTTCCCTGATGATCAGTAGTGGTGCCCAGTTGGGGTGATCGGGAACGTGTCGCATGTTGGGTTGTAGTCGGGCCATGAGTGTTTGATTGTTGTAATGCTATTTATGTACTTTGATTGACGTGGCGAGTGTAAGCCAACTATGTTTCCCCCCTTTTATTATCTATATTACATGGGATGTTGTGAAGATTGCCTAACTTGCGACATTGCTTTCAATGCGGTTATGTCTCTAAGTCGTGCCTCGACACGTGGGAGCTATAGCCGCATCGAGGGCGTTACATCATGGCTGCCAGCGATGGGGAAGACGATCTGAGGTGGCGAAAGACAGTCTGGAGAGCGGATCCCTGCTGTGGTGAACCCTTTCATCGTTGGAGCAACTGAGCTGGGGTGGAACACAGCACCACAGGAGTAGGAGAAACCACACAAGGTTTTCTTTGACACATATCTATAACATAAGTAATTGTTTAAGGGCTTGTTTGAATTTGAGCATTCTAACAATGCATGGATAGGAAATAGACAGGAATAGGATAGGAATGCACGTGCAAAACAGAGAATTTAAAAACATAGGATTTCTGCCAATCTGGGTGTTTGGTTCACAAGAATTGGAAGATCACATGATGCTAAGAAGCATGTTGAGATTAAGCCAAACCACAAGAAGTGTACAACCTCTTTGGCAAAGCCATGTCGATCTCAGCGTGATTGGGTTGGCCGGTGAGGATGCTCTGGCTGACTTGGCTGTCGGAGGAGGGGAAGAAGATCTTAGGCATCTTGAGATGGAAACCAAGGTACTGCTCCGCTGTGATGGAGAGTTTCATCGTTGGAGCAGCTCCGCTGAGTTGTACGACGCCGAGGCTGAAGCAGGACAAGAGAGACAACGTTAACCTGAGTGGAATTCTAATAGCATCTCCAATAGATGACGTAAAATACATAACCACAAAGTGTTAGATGTATACATCACCCGCTCATCTCTAAACTTAACTGTCGAAACTGAACTTAACTGTCGAAACTGAATTTTGCTGTCGAAACTGAACGGCACTAGATGTGAGGCTACAAGTCAGTCGACTGACTTTTTCATATCTGGTCAGTTGATCTTGCAGCCGTTTGATACGAAATCAAGGGCCTGTAGTTCATCTTCAACCTCCACCCCCGTGAGCCGCCAACCACCACCCGCCAAACAGCCGCCCCCCGCCGCCCGCGGCCGACGGTGCGCCACCCCGCCCGCCCCGAAAACACTCCCCACCACCGGTCCGCCGCCGCCCCGACCATCCCTGTAGCCCCCCCCCTGTGCCGAGCTTTTTCTTTGGCGATCCCCACGCCACCGCCCCACCACCACCGGCGACCACCGCCCCCACCCTGAACCCTAAGATAGGTAGTGGGGTACCTCTCCGGCGAGCCCTCCTCCCAGCTGCGGCTGGTTCTTCCTTAACTCCAGTGAGCTCCCCCACCCCCTGAAAATTGACTGACCCAAAAGTCGATTCAGTCGACTAAAGTGTAGCTAAATTAGAGCAGCATCGCAAGCAAGAGCAAGAGCAAGAGCAGCAGCGCGAGCAAGAGCAAGAGCAAGAGCAGACCAGGCAGGGGACCGAGAGCAAGAGCACAGCAGCAACGTGAGCGAGAGCTAAAGCAGCAGCAGCTCCTACTGATGTGGACGTCACCGCCAAGGGAGCAACGCCATGGAGGAAGTGGCCAATGACGTCGGCGTGGATGGAGCCGCGTCATGTCGGCTCGGGACCGAACGTCGGCAGCACCGTGAGAGCAAATCAAGAAGAAAATGCGGCGATTAGTGTACAACCTCTTTGGTGGCGCCGATTAGGTCATAGCTTCATCCGAGGAAACGATGATGATGATGCTATTCCGGTGGTGCAGGTGAAGACGGTGGTGTGGGAATGGAGGTGGTGCGAAAGATGAGGGGAACGTTGGGGCGGCTCCTTGGAGGTGGAGGACAAGGTGGATGAACTGGCAGGACGACCAGATCGACGACGGATCCTCATCCGGTACGGTGGATGAGGGACGTCGAGGTGTTCCTGTGGACGACGTCGTCAGGGAAGAGGCTCCGGCTCGATGGCGGACGGAGGAGGGTGTGGGGCTTCGCGGGTTTTGCCGGCCTCAGCGTATGAATGGGTGGGCGGATGGGATGGGAGTTTGGAACCATGGCTTAGGGACGCTCTCGTCCGAAATGTGGGGTAAGTTACGAAAGTACCCCCACTGATTTGAGGTGTTCTTTTGGTTCAGAGGTATCATGGGCATTTCGCGTGTCGGGATTTCACAGGAGGTGGGAGTTTTCTCGTGCGTTGTAATTTTGGAATAGCAAGGCGCGGGTTGAGATGGAGGGAGTTGTCGGAGCACAGCGAGACAAAGATATATCTTAAATATTTCAGGCTAACAAGGCGTGGGTCGAAGAGGCAGGAGTTTCGCAGCACAATAGACAAAGACGCTAGCTTGAAATTTCGGCATAACAAGGCGCGGCTTGAAATTTTGGGAGAACAAGCTTAATGTGTACCCAAAAAAGACAATTTAGACTAGTATGATATACTACGTACAATGTGTTCAACACACACAACACACACACAAACACCATTTAGACTAGTAAGGTACGCGTGCATTGCATGCATGAGATTTGGCAACCAAATTATGAATAAATACCACATTATAGCATGTAAGCTTTGAGTCATATATGCATGATGTAGATGTTCGTTTAATTCTTATAGTTCATTTCATTCAAAATCATCTAGTTTTTATAAGAAAGCTAATCTATTTTAAGATTCATGGAATTGTGCGTTGTAAGGCATAAAGTAAAACCAAATCATGTAGAAAAACATTTGGGCAATTATGATACGAAAGATTCTAGAACAAAGATGAAGTGCTTGTGTTTTGAGGTTTGTGCATTATGCTTAAGTTCAACCATAGAGTCTTCTAGATTGTACATGTGGCAAAATCTGGTGGAATCTAGATGATATCCAACGGCCAGTAGTGCTCAAATTCTCCAGCTCTGCACCATTGGATTGGCCTCATCCAACGACCATCTTTCAAAGTTAAAGTTATCTGTACACTATATAAAAAAATATAAAATATAATATATATAGGGGTATAGATATAGATATGTGATGAGAAATCCACCCATCATCTCCAATTAGAATAGTTTGTCCATGCACGGATGCAATGTGGCCAAACGATGTCTGCCATCGGTATCTCAAATTCAAACCAATCTGAGCTTGTTCAATGTGTATACATTGCAACATGCCCGTTTCCAAACTACACCGTGCAGATCTCCGTTATATTCATGCATGCATGGGTTTCAAACATCATGATCTCTTATTCAAATATTTGAATTCAACTTTACATTGATTATGACCTCACCTAGTGTCGGTGTCAAAACCGATGGATCTCGGGTAGGGGGTCCCGAACTGTGCGTCTAGGTGGATGGTAACAGGAGGCAGGGGACACGAAATTTTACCCAGGTCCGGGCCCTCTTGATGGAGGTAAAACCCTGCGTCCTGCTTGATTAATATTGATGATAATGGTAGTACAAGAGTAGATCTACCACGAGATCAGAGAGGCTAAACCCTAGAAGCTAGCCTATGGTATGATTGTATGTTATTGTTGTTGTCCTACGGACTAAAACCCTCCGGTTTATATAGACACCGGAGAGGGCTAGGGTTACACAAGGCCGGTTACAAAGGAGGAGATATACATATCCGTATTGCCTACCTTGCCTTCCACGCCAAGTAGAGTCCCATCCGGACACAAGACGAAGTCTTCAATCTTGTATCTTCATAGTCTAATAGTCCGGCCAACGGATATAGTCCGGCTGTCCGGAGACCCCCTAATCTAGGACTCCCTCAGTAGCCCCCGAACCAGGCTTCAATGACGATGAGTCTGTCGCGCAGTGTTGTCCAACTTTCAAGTGTTCGTAAGCAGTGTCCGGCTCCATAAATGTTGAACCTCCTGGCTTTTGTACCCAATAAGGGCTATCTCCCATGCGTAAAATGAATATGAGG
This sequence comes from Triticum dicoccoides, assembly GCF_002162155.2. Lineage (NCBI taxonomy): Eukaryota > Viridiplantae > Streptophyta > Magnoliopsida > Poales > Poaceae > Triticum > Triticum dicoccoides. The sequence goes on along the minus strand of NC_041390.1, from coordinate 201,624,212 downwards.
CGCCAAGGCGTTTTTACATTCGGCCCCTAGCCAGATAAATAAATTGTCTATTAAAGGGATGGGGATTCTTAGATCCGATCCATACCATCCTCCCCCAGCGAGAATCCATCAGAGCGCGTTTCGGAAAGATCCATTCCAGCATGGCCGACCTCCGCAGCTCCTCCTCCCGCCCGTGTAGCCCTCAGCCCGGTGATTGGGAGAGGTGTTCAGTCCCACACAGTCGATTAGTCGAACTGCAGACTAAGGGATTTCTCCCTCCAGCGTATATGGTGCCCGTTCGAGCCGGGCTTGCCACCTACAATGGCGGGGAGCAAGCGGAGAGCTTTCCCTTTCCCTCTATGGGGGAGCGGGTCTGCCTTGTTCCTTATTTATTAAGGGGACTCGGATTTCCAATTCATCCGTTCCTCCGCGGGCTCCTGGAGTTCTGTGGCCTCCAATTACACAATTTCACCCCTGCCTCTGTCCTACATATCGCCGGCTATGTTGCTCTTTGCGAGTTGTTCCTGGGCTGCGAGGCTCACTTCGAGCTATGGAAAAGGCTATTCTGCCTTATCCCTCGCACACAGAGGGAATCACTTTATCAAGTGGGCGGAGCCGAAATATGGTGTATCGCCGATACCGGATACCTATCCGGTACCCCGAAGAAGTCGTCCGAAGACTGGCCTTCAGAATGGTTTTATATGGAGGACGTCCCCCTTCCGGACCCTGTTCGGCGGGGTCTTCCTGAGTTCAACAATGCTCCTCTGAAGAAGTGCCAAAGTTGGCGCCCACGGAGCCCCCAGGCGGAAGACAACGGAGAAGTCCTCTATCTGATGAACCGGATCAAAGCACTGGCTCGATCAGGATTGACAATAATCGAAGTTATGTCAATTTGTATAATGCGGCGAGTGCAGCCACTTCAATATCGTGGGTGCCCCTTGTGGTGTTATAACAGGGTGGATGATGCCACCCGCTGCGGGCATAAGGGTCCAAAAAATGCTGCCGCTCTAGCGAAGATTCTGTCCGAATTGTTCAAGGGTGAGGAAGAGGAGTTCACCCGTATCAAGCCACAGGATGGATTCTCCATGTACAATCCTCCAAGCTGGGTAAGTTATATCTCCCTGCTCCCATTTTCCCGCATTCTTAGTCGTAAGTATTCACCTTGCCACTTTGCGGCAGGAATTGTGAAAAGCCAGAAAGGAGGTTAGTAGCCCTTCTCCACAACCAGAGGACCCTGACCGGGCCCTCGACTCCGGACTTGAAGAAGATCCGTTTATCTTCGTGGAACTGATAGACCGGCAGTTCTATCAGTTAAGCTGCGACGATGCCCTGGTGGCCATTACGGCCGACTATCCTGGACTGCTCCCTGCATTGCAGGTAAGAAAAATCAAAAAGTCCCAACTCCAAAACTAGGATCCCCTTTTAGACACTTCACCTACCATACACACATGGCATCTTTTACAGGGGAAGGCATTCGGGACGCCCTGCCGAACCCGCAGCAACTCGCCAACAAGAGGCACCGGGGCCGGGTAGGCCAAAGAGGAAGGTGGTCAGGACGGAGACGCTGGCGCAAAGGTATAGGAAAAACCCCGCTCCGTGGTTGTCGTCTTTCTCAAAATGTAATGACGCTCGTGTTTCTTTAACAGAAAAAATGCTCGATGGAATATGTCCGACGATGCTGCCAATCAAGCATCCACCAGTCGGGCGCCAGGACCGGACATGGAGGCGGAAGCCGATATGGGGCAGGCACCGGATAATCCCCCTACAGAGGATGTGGATAGATTATTCGCTACAAACTCAGAAGTGTAAAGCGCCATGAATCATAGGCGCCACCGGGTCGTACTCCGCGACGCTTGTTTCTCACCAGAGGCATTCGACGCCTTTAATTCTGGAGAGGCGTACCTCCGTGCTTCTCAAGATGGTCTAGCCAGGGCCACATATCAGTATGTAAAGGATGTACGGGTGAGTAAATTTGGCGATTTATATGTATTAGTAGCCCCTGAGACTTGAAACAGTTAGCAAAACTGATTTAAGGATCATCTTTAATGTGTAGGTTCTTAAAGAGAAAAATACTAGGATGTCCCAGGAGCTGGAGGAATGCAAGGCCCACCTGCGGGCCGCTCTTGCCGCATTGCAGGAACAGAAGAAGCCTCCCGCTGGTAACATTTACTTTAAAGAGTTATGGTTATCATATAGTGTGCGGCATAGCTGCGGTTCTAACAGCAGATGTTGCAGATGAATCCGGGGAGAATCTGGAGGATCAGCATGTTATACGACAGCTAGAAGCTGGCAAACGCGTGCTGACTGAGGTTAGGCAGGAGAAAAATAATCTCCAAGATGCCAATGTTAAGCTGAGCGTTGAACTAAAAGACGTTCGGGGCCAGCTTGCAGACTCCGAGAAGGAGAATAAGCGGCTTCGGCGCGGCATTTCCAGTAAGTGCTTGAATGAATCCTATTAAAGGAGTCCGGTGAAGAAGTCGACTAACAGCGTTATGTCTGTAGGTATGCTGACCGGTCGTCCCACGGAGGAAATGCCCGGGTCTGCGGGTGATCTTCTATCCGAGCTGTCACATCTGCACGATTAAGTTCGGCAGGTGATGCAGGGCATTGCCCAGGCCTTGTGGCCGTCCATCTCCCAGCGAGAAGGCGTTGCAGAGCTTGCGGAGAAGCTGAAGGGAGCACGGCGGCGCTTCCGATTATGGAAGATATCAGCCTGACGACAGGGTGCCAAAGAAGCCTGGGCCATGGTGAAGATGCGGTATACCAAGGCAGACCCAAATCACATGGCCGAGGTCGGACCTGTGGGGCCTGACGACAAAGAGATCCCCGTTAGCTTAGTTTATGGGCAAGTAGAATTAGCCGCAAAGTATTCCCAACAGGATTGTAAGCTAGACCGCCTGTTGGATGGTATACAGGAGGAATTTAGTCAGTCTGCATGACAATGTAATTAAAGTGACATGTATAATGCCTTCTAGCCGGATTGTAGATCATTTGTCGTTGCAGACCTTTTCGCTTCAACCTCCGGGCCCAATAGTCCGGAGTGAATCCGAATACCCGCTCGGTTATATAAAACCGGGGTATGCGTGGAGACCAGGCGTAGGGGTCATTAGTGCTTTATCAGACAAGTGCCCAACTAGTTGTGTTATATTACATGGGTAGTAAGAAAAATCTTCCAGGGAGAATAGTTCCGTTAAGGGTTCCTTTCCCTTGGTAAGCATGCCCTAAAGTGCATGTCCGGACTGTGATAGGAAACGCAGAAAAAACATCTGGGGGCAGATATGGATAATAAATAAAAATCTTCTTTTGTTCACCGACCGAATATTCCTTTAAGAATGCTAGCTTTCGGCTTCACCCAGACTGAGGTACACATCCGGCTGACCCGGCAGAAATAATCGCAGAGGTGCTCCCCTTATGCCCTAGCCGAATTAACGGGAACGTAGGGCATAAATACAAGAGCCAGGAAACCCAGCTTGGCCAAAACTTAAGGCATATCGATGCATATAATGCTGAAAAAAGGCACATGCGGAAGTATAACACATGTGTTGGGCATGAGGCCCAGATAAATAATTTAAGCTTCTGTGAAAGAAGCCCCCAGGTATGAAGAGTGCGGCTAGCACATCTGTAATATACAAGTGAGGCGCAAGGTAACCCTTGAAGGCCTAGATAAATAATAAAAGAAGGAAAGAAAGAGAAACAAGACAGGTGATGTATATGCAGAAAATGGACAAAGGGAGGGGACTAACATAGAGTCTGGTGCTAGGCGTAGAATCTTTGGAGCCTGGCCGCGTTCCATTGGTTCGGCTCGAGTCGACTAGTCGATGCATCCCGCAGTTGGTATGCTCCACCGGTCAGAACTTGGTCAATAATGAAAGGACCTTCCCATTTGGGCTCGAGCTTGTTCTTTTTCTTATTCGGCAGGCATAGAACTAGTTCACCAATGTTATAAGTTCTGGCGCGTACTTCTCTGCTTTGGTATCTGCGAGCCTGTTGCTGATAAAATGCGGAACGGGCTTTGGCTATGTCGCGCTCCACTTCCAGGGTGTCCAAACTGTCCTGCCGATCGAGGTCGCCTTCTCTTTCTTCGTACATGCGCACTCGTGGTGAGTCATGCATTATGTCACAGGGCAAGACTGCCTCTGCGCCGTACACCATAAGGAAGGGTGTATATCCGGTACTACGATTCGGCGTGGTCCGCAGCCCCCAGAGTACGGAGTCGAGCTCCTCTACCCAGTGCGTGTTAGACTCTGTTAAGGAGTGCACTAATCTGGGTTTAATGCTGCTCATTATAATACCATTTGCTCGCTCGACTTGACCATTGGTTTGTGGGTGATAGACTGAAGCATAATCGAGCTTGATGCCCATTTTGCTTCACCCGAGTTTTACCTCATCGGTCGTGAACTTCGTGCCATTATCAGTGATGATGCTATGGGGGATGTCGTAACGGTGTACAACCCCGGATATGAAGTCTATCACCGGTCCGGATTCGGCTGTTTTAACAGGTTTGGCCTCTATCCATTTGGTGAATTTATCCACCATTACCAATAAGTATTTTTTCTTGTGGGTTCCCCCTTCAAGGGGTCCAACCATGTCAAGCCCCCAGACCGCAAAGGGCCATGTAATGGGGATTGTTTGGAGGGCGGTGGGTGGCATGTGGCTTTTATTTGCAAAGAGCTGGCAACCGGCGCAACATTGGACCAAGTCCTGTGCATCTGCTCGGGCCGTTGGCCAATAGAATCATGTACGGAAGGCCTTACTTACAAGAGCCCGGGCTGCGGCGTGATGACCGCCGAGTCAGGCATGAATTTCTGCCAAAAGATTCCGCCCTTCCACTTTGAATATGCACCTTTGAAGGACTCCGGTAGTACTTTTTTTTACAATTCTCCCTCATGGACCCTGTAGGCCTTGGATCGCCGCACTATTCAGCGTGCCTCATTTTGGTCCTCCGGAAGTTCTTGTCTAGTAAGGTAGGCCAGGAATGGTTCAGTCCACGGGGCAATAATGGACATTATTTTGTGGACTGACAGTGTTATTTCGGTGGCGGGGCCTCCGATTGTGTCAGAGAGTTCGGTATTGGGTATTCTGGTCGGGTCCGGACTATTGTTACCGGTGTCCCCTTCCCATACTACAGATGGTTTAAACAGCCTTTCCAAATATATGTTGGGGGGGACTGCGTCGCGTTTTGCACCGATGCGGGCGAGGATATCCGCTGCCTGATTGTTTTCTCGAGCCACATGGTGAAATTCGAGCCCCTCAAACCGATCTGACATTTTTTGGACGGTGTTTCGATAGGCCGCAATTTTTGGATCCTTGGCGTCAAAATCTCCATTTATTTTGGATATTGCGAGGTTTGAATCCCCACGCACCTCCAAGCGTTGAATGCCCATGGAGACTGCCATCTGAAGACCATGCAACAGAGCTTCGTATTCGACTGCATTGTTGGAGTCTGTATACAATATTTGCAGTACGTACTGAACAGTATTTCCGGTTGGGGACGTCAGGACGACGCCAGCCCCTAGACCAGCCAGCATTTCAGAACCGTCGAAGTGCATGATCCAATTGGAGTATGCGCCGTACTCTTTAGGGAGTTCGGCCTCCGTCCATTCGGTGATGAAGTCGACCAATACTTGCGACTTGATGGCTCATCGAGGTTTGTATGTTATGTCGAACGGGAGGAGCTCAATGGCCCATTTGGCAATCCGGCCCGTAGCGTCGTGGTTGTTTATAATATCATTAAGTGGCAGTTCCGAGGCTAATGTAATCGAACACTCTTGAAAGTAGTGTCACAGCTTCCGGGATGCCATGAATACCGCATAGGCTATCTTTTGATAATGTGGGTACCGTGATTTTCATGGAGTGAGGACAGTGGATACATAGTATATTGGCTTTTGAAGAGGGAATTTGTGTCCGTCTGCTTCTTGTTCGACAACGAGCACTGCGCTGACAACTTGATGAGTTGCCGCTATGTACAACAACATTGGTTCGCCGATGTTTGGCATGGCCAGGATTGGGTTGGTTGCCAAAATGGCCTTTATTTCTTCCAGTCTGGCTGTGGACGCGGCTGTCCACTCGAAGTGTTCGGTGCGCCGAAGGAGGCGATAAAGGGGTAAAGCCTTTTCTCCTAAGCGGGAGATAAAGCGGCTTAGAGCCGCCACACATCCAGTTAACTTATGGATTTGCTTGAGGTCTGTTGGGGTAGCCAACTGTGACAAGGCTCGGATTTTGGCTGGATTAGGCTCAATACCTCTACTGGAGACAATGAAACCCAGGAGCTTTCCGGCTGGTACGCCGAAAACGCATTTTTCCGGATTGAGCTTGATGTCGTATGTTAGGAGGTTGTCGAATGTGAGCCTCAAGTCATCTATCAAAGAGTCGACGTGTTTGGTTTTGACAACCACATCGTCTACACATGCCTCTACTGTTTTGCTGATTTGTTTCTTCAGACATGTCTGAATCATGCGCTGATATGTTGCGCCAGCATTTTTGAGCCCAAAATGCATTGTGTTAAAACAGAGGGGACCGTTCCCATTTCTGGCATGGGACCTAGAAATTTACCTGAGGACACACATGTGATTTTTCAACCAGCTTTGGTGCACTGGAGCATGTGCTTGTATTTAAAATTTGAATTATGCACACAAAGGTGACACGTTCCCTCTCAGAACCACGAGCCTTCTTGAGAGAAGCTCCGGTTTGCAAGAAACTTATACCAAAACTTGTTCCTATTCTGCATTTTTTTTACCACAGCATGGTAGTACCATGACATGACACCATGGCAAGTTTTATGATTTTCAGGCGTGTTTTGGATTTACAAGAATTTTAAAACCAAGCTTCTCAATGTTCTCTGCCGAACCACGATGCCCAGATGTTTGAATTTCACTCCCATTTCTTACATGTGACCTAGAAATTCACCCGAGGACACACATGTGATTTTTCAATCAACTTTGGTGCACGGGAGCACGTGATTGTAGTTAAAATTTTAATTATGCACATTAAATGACCAGAAACTCAATTAATGTATAAAAAGGCCAAACGAACCCGGAATAATTCCAAAATTTAACAGGGCACTCATATAGTTCTATGTTGCCTCTGGAAAGAAAATCTGGGGGGAGGCAACGTATATTAGAAATGCCATTAGACATTGTTATTTTCACGTCAAACCCGTTGACCATGTTACATGACAAAAATAAGCTGATTCTCACAATGATAAGTTAATGGTCTCCAGCACAACACACCCCTCAAATAAAACTAAGCACCCTGGAATTCTTTGACAAAACTAAGCACCCTGAAATTCTTTGACAACTAAATTGCTGGCTATATGATGTTGGCTATATATATTGTACGTATATAATGTGAAGAAACGAGTGGTAGTACTATACCAACTAAAAGATGAAATGTACAAAATATAACAAGAAGAAACATAACATAGTTCTGCTGGGGGCTCAGCACAACACACCCCTCAAATAAAACTAAGCACACCTGAAATTAAACTAAGCAACTAATCCTGTAGACACTGCATTAGAACCACCATGAGCAACGACACGGCCACCTTACTCGGAGTCCTCATCCACATCCTCCACTTTGTCCTTGTCCCTCTTCCTCTTGGCCGATACTTCTTTGCTTGAACCGCACACTTGGCTCTTACTCTTCATCCAACCATTGTAGATATTGAAACAAAGGTAGCCATCAATTGGAGCGTAGTGGATGTGGTCTATATCTAGTACATTCCACTCCCATGCATGATGAAACCTGAACAGAGGTGTCTTCAGTGTACCGTACGAAGGATGAACCATGGCTCCTGCCAGGGTCAAGATTGAAAGCTGATCACGGGAGGGCACCAGCCATTTCTTCTGGAGGTCGAAGGGGTCGCCTACAATGAGGGCTATCCGACCCAGGATTTCCTCGTTGTTCCTAAAGTCTACAGTAACGAATTTGACTCGGCCGTCCTTGAGGAAATTCTTAAAATCATGGCACTCAACGTCGGCATGGCATATGTGGTAGACCAAGCATAAGTCATGCACGCAAAACTGGATCACGGCAGGACTGTGGTGTACTCAACATCTAGCCCAGCGACCCACTCATCATTTGAGTTTTCGAACATGCGTTTGAAGCGAGCAAGGCATTCTTTCACTGTTGCGAAAGAACGGGTGTAGATGATGCCGAACTCATTGCCGGTGATGGTTCTAACCTTGTACTCACCGCCGATCATGGAGATTTGGGACGCCATGGATTTGGGAGGAGGGTTAGGATTAGTGGAACTTCCGTAATGTGAAAGGATGGGACGACTAGGAGCGGTTTATCGATTGTAAAAATGTCGAGTGGGGGGGGGGGAGCGCGTGCGAATGGCTGGGTAGTGATTTGCCTAGTGGATAAATGGATTCATGCACAGTACTATGGGGGCCCAGTTAGATGTCATGTCTACTCGACGCCCAATTAAATGGCTTTCAATGTCATGTCAAGCGTCGGGAAAATTACAGGTGATACGAAGCTTTCCATTCTCCCGTGATACAGGCTTCTGAGAGCCCTTGGATCTGATATCAAACGGTTGCATGGCGTGATTCTAGGTCTATGGGTGAATATCCTATCCTGGAGGGTTATTCTGCAAATTTTCAGCAACTTAGCATGCGACCGTTCGATCTCAGATCCAAGGGCTGCCAGCAGCCCATATCATGGTCGCGCCTACCACGACCGTCGCCTCGCTCGCGCGGCCGCGCCCTTGGAGATTTAACATGGTGCGTTAGCCTATCTGATGTTGGCATTTCATACATAGTCATCACTTAGTCACTCATACAACAAGGTTAGCTATAAGGTTGGCTATAAGAGTATTTTTTTTGTCTACTTCTCTCTATCTCTTTCTTCGTAGTATTTATTGCATTTGCCAAGGAGTGAGCTCTTCCAATGAAATGGTGCTCAGATGAGGTGCTATGGGCATTAAATGTCTTAGCAACTCAAGTCCCCAATGCATAGGTGCTTAGTTTTTTGTTGCTAAGTTTGCCTCATCTAGGTACACACGCTTATCACCGTTTGTTCCTGGGGTCACCAAACTAGTCTGTCTCTTCTTAATTAGCTTGCCACATCAGACTTTATGCCTATGTGGCAGGCTTAGCACGTGTAGGATCAAGTACAATAGTGGGCTATAAGCCCGCTTTACATGGCATTTTTGCATATGTGGGGGAAAGAGGCAAGGAAAAAGTGGAGGAGTGGGCTCTCAAGCAAGAGCCAGTCCTCTACATGGTGGAGCATCGGGAGAGGCACCTGTATGGAGGTGGTCAGGAATCGGGAGACTCAAGCCGGTCGTAGCTCCGCTATTAAAGTGATAATGGCAAGTCAAATCACCGGGCCCCACCTGTCCAGCAGTAACTCACTGTCAAATCACACAGCCCTACGTTTGCAACACCCTACTGCCTCATCTTCTTGCGTCTCTGTCAAACCGACTAGGCGGAACTACCCCGCCTATCGCGCCGGAAAAGCCCCGCCCTCGACTTTTAAATAGTATAGTATACTAATTTTGTATCCATGGATTGCGCCATGGAGCAAAGCCTCAAGAAAACGGCGGTACACATGTACAAAGTATACAGCACGCCCGTCGCATTCGCGTCGCACCCCAGACGGTCGGTCGGTCTGGCATGCCGCTCTCCGAATGGAACGCGCATCATATTGCGTTTTCACACACATGTGGGACCGCAATTGAGAACCGACCATAGGCACACTCCCTGGCCCCGCAAGTCGGCTGAGTTAATAGAAGTAGTACATACGTTGGTACCTGGACGATCCCTACAAGACACAGAAGATCAGTTCATCCATGCATGTGACCAGACTCCAGCAAACATGCATTAAGACTACTCGGCTGCCATCTAGGTCAAGTCGGCTATGTTAATTAGGACATCTATCAACGGACCCCTTTTCTACGACTTTATCTTTAATTTGAGCTTTGATCCTCATCCAGCTTGTCCGTCGGGATTCATCTTGTCTCCTTTGGGCAGTGAGGTTATGATTTCTTGTCATGTGGCATTTTTTCGTGTTATATGTTATAATCCGGTGCTTCAGATCAAAATGACGACAACTGCGCCTCCGGGGCACGTGCATGAATACTTCTCGACAGTCATTGTCGAGGTCAAGCCAGCTCCGGCCGGTAGACAAAAGAAAACTAGTACTCCACTATATAGGCAGGAGCCTCCGCGCTTGCTTGATAGTGTTGCTCTCTTCATATTGTCTCGTCCTCTCCAGATCTAAACACGACAGTGGTGGCACACTCTCTCTCTCTACTCACCGCTGGTCACGGATCCAACCGGACCCTCTCCGCCGGGGAAGGTGAGAGGGTGCAACGTTCACACGGTCGACCTCGGCGATGACTCTTACCCACTTCCGGCGTGTCCCGATCAGCGTGCCTTGCCGTTCTCTCCCAAGCACGCTGGCGAGGGAGGGCCTCCCACCCCTTCTTCCTCGCTGCCATAGTGTGGGCAGATCCGGCCTCCCGCCACCCACCTAGCGACATCCCGGTGACCCTCAGGTATAACTTCCTTCGAAACCGGCCTTGCTCTACTTCTCGAGCTCCTGACGTCGCTGCATTTGTATATTTTACTATTTCTCAGGCCCCCTCATGTAGATAGGATCGATCGGCTGTTCGAAAACCACCTAATTTTTACTGTTAAGAGGTAAAACTAGTTCATGCACTCGAATCTATTAGTACTTGGTTCAAACAAGGAAGAAAGGGGGTGGGGATGGGGGAAGATTTGTTACCTGAATCTAGGACTTGGTCGAAAGAGGAAATAATGGGGGCGAAAAGTAGCAGAGACTGGCTATCCAACTCGTCTCTAGGTCTAATAGGGAAATAAAGGGAGCGCAGTACAAACTCAATATAAACCCGATCTATTCGTTGAAAAAGGAAAGAAAGTGGGGACTGGGGGACAAGTCAACAGAGTAAGTCCAGCACTAGATTTTCTAGCCTCACACAGTATAATGTGGTTATATACCGAACAAAAATGGGACCAACCCAGATATCCTCTTCTGATGTTTGTTGCCCCGAGCCGCTCTTATGTAATGCCACTGGTAAAATGTAGCAGTCGCACTGTTAAAAGTAAGGACACGTTAAACCAATGTTGTTTTTGTATGTAATGCCACCAGTAATATGAATCAATGTCACTTGTTTTCATGTCCTGCTAAATTTCCCATTAAGATAAGTTGCTTCTTTTTGTTAGAGATGCAACTGTCCTGGTCCGCCTACTCTCCAGGAGATTCACGACCAACCTTGATGTTGCTCAATTTTATTGCAACTAATGAAAAAGCTCTGTGGGTTTCGTTTTCTGATGGAAATGGAACCGGGGCTGGAGCCCTTTTCTTAAAAAAAAAGAAGAAGAAGCTGCTAGCTCATGGGACATTGCTTCATTTTAGGTGAATTGCACCAAAAGGTCCCATGAATTGAATCATCCATGTTGGTGACTGGTGTCATCCCTTCTACGATGGTGTTGACTGCAGATATGGTTCCCATCACGAGGTATGTTCCTCTTTGGTCTGACAGTTTGCCAAAGATCCTGCATGTTGATGCTGCTCTTGTGCTACTGTTTTGGCACTGCCATGATAAAGCAGTAATGTTATTATTTTGCACCTTAATCTAGTGGCACTATTAATTTGAGGCAATGTTTTGGCACCGCTAGTGCCACTGTTTTTATATATATCGAAATAGGGGGTTCCCTCCGATTTCATTAAAGAATCCAAACCATAGAGAACCATTATGCGACAACATCTCAGTGTAAACGGGCAGTTATGCAACTACTAGTAGAATGGACTGAGTATTAGCAGGAGACAAGTTCACCACATAAGCTAGGCAGGTAGGGGGACACAGCACCAGCTCGACCAAGTTTGGATTACAACCCAAATGCTATCACAGAAACATCTGGGGGAATATAGCGACTGAAAGAGCCAGCTTCAGCATCCCAATCTAAGCATCCCCGGCCTTCATCCTTGCACGCATGGTACACCTCGTTTTCCACCTGCTCGACCCTAGTATCACTGATAAAATGAAGTAATAATACAGTTAAAATAGAGCAAGTGTCCTCTCTATCATTTCATTTCCAATGAAGATAAAGAAAGTGCTTCTCTTTGTTAATGTATGCTTCATCAACTAGTCCCATTATTAATTTTTAAGCGTGCAAACTGGGGTGCTTAATTTTAGTTGATCTGCACAAAAATAGAGATTTGAATGTCTCAAGGCCCCTCCTTGTACTACCGCTATAAACTGATGTTCATCACTGGCAGAAGGTGTATCGGGGAGACTTGGGTCGATTTCCAGTATGATCTGATATTTTCTTCTGTTTATTAGTGTATGTTTCATCAACTAGTGCCACTATAATCTAATCACACCTTTTCATTATCTGTGCAAACAGGGTTATTCAGCTGCATTTTGGTGGAATTGCACAAATGTACGGATGGAACCGGCATATATGTAGAGTGCGAGGTGCCAAGTAAAAATTACCGACACCAACCCTGCTCCATCTAAGCATTGGCATCCCCCACCATCAGTGGGATGTGTGGCGCTCACTGTGGACGGATCTTTCTTGGCAGCAAATCCTCTAACCAAATACTAGTAGCTTAGACTTCAAAAAATACTAGTAGCTTATATTGGCAGTTTTCTAGGGGTGTACTCTTTTCTGAAAGAAGCACTAATTCTAGAGATCTATTTTTAGCACTTAAAAAATGTGGTTTCATAGGAGTATAAAAGTGCAGACAATGTGATTCTCATAGAAGAAACTCCAAGTTTTAGTTTCAGATAAGAAACTCCAAGTTCAGTTTCAGATAAGAAACTTCAACTTTCAGAGGCAGAGCATTTATATTAACACGACCTTTTCAAACAGTGTTAACATCATGATGGATGTTTTATTCATGGCCGAAACTGGAACTACCAGTCAGTTTAACATCATGCTGATCAACATTCATGCATAGCACATCTTCATATGATGCACACTCAAAAAGATATGCCATTTTCAAAATGTCCACACAATGTTGAGTGTGCAAAAAACAGAGAAAATGAGGGACGAAGTTTTGGCAAGTGTACGACGTGGTGTGCGTAGATGACAATTGGGACCCAGATGTCAATAAAGGCAGAGGCCAAAATTTCGGAGATATTTTCTCTGCACAGGTGGAATCGAACCCGGGCGAAACAGCTATCGGGTAGTGTCACTCAGCCACTGGGCTAGTTCAGTTGTTTCGTTACTAATAAGGCACTTCCTTAGGTTGTCGGATCTCCTCCTGTGCCTTTGTGCGCTCGCCGCGACACCATTGTCTGCCATTGTCAACATGCTGAACAAATGAGAGGAATCTGGAGAGGAGCGTACATGGAGAGGCGGACAGTCGGGACCCACCGGGTCTATGGCCGTATGCAAGCAAGTGCCTCATCAAAACAATACTTCCTCCTAATGCTATACTGACGTTGGGGCCCACAGGTTTGTCAACATAGTTACATTTTTAGGTGCTTCAACGTAGTTACCATAGGAGATAAATTCACAACGAAGCCGGGGAGCTGGCATGTATCATTTATTATCACTGGGCAGCAATTATCAGCTAGGTTTTGGGCTGCCCCGTCTAGGCTTTCTTTTTTGACATGCGCATCCCATGACCTCGAATGGGAGGTCCATAAGGTTGTTTGTATTTTCTTGAGGGCCGTCATGTATCGACCGGCCTATGGACCTCCCATCCAAGGTTTTATTTTTCGTGAAACATCGGCAGCCCAATTTATGTATTTTTTTGAAGAAAACGCAGAGGTCTGTTCTATTTTTCTATATAAGAATAGGAACGCCTGGTCCAACTTATGTTTCCCTTCTAACTATATATTTAAATTATTATATATGTTATTATATATTATTTTCATTGTCATCATATATTTAACAGATACTTACATATGTAAGAAAACAATATCCCATATCTTGTTAACTTATAAAAATAATTTCTTAACAATAAAATCCTGGATTTTTTTGGCAACAAAAATCCTGGTGATTGTGTACAAAAGCTTGGTAAGATTTAAGGACCAATGTGACAATAAATCAATTATATATATATATAACAAAATGCTCAGCCCCATTTTATTTTTTGATAACATTGCTACGCCCACCCCAACATTATAATTAGAATCAGCCTAGCAAAATCGTGTATTTCGAGAAAGTGCAAATGGCCTGTAATTTTTTAGGAAAAAAATAAATGGGCCGCATGGACGCTACATTATTTGTTCACCCAGCCCAGCTAATGGACTATAATTCAAAAATAAGAGATCAAATGGACTATAAATTCTACCCCGCAAAAAAAGACTATAAATTCTAAAAAAATGGGTTGAATATGTGCCACATTTTTGGAGGCTTAAATGTGGGCAAAGGCCAAATCCAATGCAAGTCGTTGTCAACTTAGTCAACAAATGATTCTAACATTGTTAGTCGTTGGATTTACATCCAACGACCATTATCCATCTTCAATCTCTTGTCTTCTTCCTCCAGCGCCGCCGGGACCACTTGCTCCTGCCTCCTGCTGCTAGCAGCTCTGCTTAGCATGCTTCGATGTGAAGCGCTACTCCACCGTTGGCCAAGCCATCCCTCCACCCCTCCACACCTCCTGTTCTTCTCCACCGACTGCCGAACCACACCGCACCAGAACCAGTTAACCCTCGTACACCTCTCCATCTGCGTCTCTACTCCCGCGTCTTCCCACCTCCGGCTCAGTGTTGTCCGGGGCCTCGCCGTCGTCCATCACCTTGGATGCGCTCAGCGCGGAGTGGTCAACATGGTCAACGAACGCCACCATCAGAAGTAGACTGTGTGTGGAAAGGCTGACAGCTGGGTCCACGGCCGCACGCAAGGAAATGCCTCCTTATTACGCGCAAAATAATGATTCCTCCACCTGACAGCTGGGACCCACCGGAAGGAACTCAGTATTTCACGAAAAAATGTTCCCACCGCTGACAGGTCGGACCAACCAGCTATATCTTCACACGCAAGGAAGTGCCTCCTTATTATGCACAAAAAAATGAATACTCCCGCTGCTAGTTGGGACCCACCTTGGTGGGAGGCTAACTTGTGGGCCTACTAAGTTGACGGGGACGGAGTGCTTTGTCAACTTAGTTAATATGAATGATTCTAGCTCTAGTGACCGTACGATGTCCATCCAACGACCGTAGTGCTTCTTCAACCTCTGGTCTTGTTGCTCCAGCCGCCCAAAGCAGCGCCGGTCATGCCGCCTGCTCCTGCCTCCCGTGGACGGCTGTGCTGCTGCGGAGGCCTCACCGCCCCCATACTACTCCTACCGCTGGCCAGGCCATCCCTCCACTCACCCAAACCCCCAGTTATTCTGCGACAATGGCAGCCTCACACCGTAGCCAAACCAGTGAACTCTCGTACTCCTCTCCGCGTGGGCATCCACTATCGTGTCTTCCCCGGATTCGCGTCGTCCCCTTCCTAGGCCTCGCCGTCGTCCACTACCTTGGTGCTCTCGGCGCGGCGTGGTCAATGTGGTCAACGACCGACTTCCATCGCAAGAGTACTGTACGTGGAGAGGCTGACAACTAGGTCCACTGCCACAACCCAGTTTTTTTGTGATTTGCCAAGTAAGTCGCTTTGTCAGGCCTGTTGGGCTGCAAATCTTTCAAGACAAGGAGAGCTTCATTCGGCTGTCCGGGAAAATGGCCTATCAGTAATGAGAAATGGGATGTACATTTTTAAAACACATCAAACTAGCAATTAGTTTCAAATTTCTTTTTTTTCATTTTGAGATTTTAAATTGCATTGATTTTTATGCATGGACAATTTTTAAAATCAGTTTGAATGTGACTCCAAATTTCGGGATTAAAAACAGCTCGGACCGCATCGAAATATGCAAAATTTCGTATAATTTTTTAACCGTGGCCACAATATGGGTTGTAATGCTAACAAAAAGAATATGGGCTCCAAAAAAACCTTAAGAATTAGCAAATGGGCTGTAAATTATTAGAAATAGTGGTAGGTGGGTTGTGTATTGTTTTCCACAGATTTGAGGCTTTCCTAAAAAAAGGTTGACGCACAAGCAGTGACTGTTGGATTTCGATCCAACGGCCGTCGTGCTTCTTCAATCTCTGCTCTTCCTGCTCCAGCCGCTCAAACAAGCGTCGGCGCGACTGCCTGCTCCCTCCTCCCCGCGGCCGGCTGTGCTGCCGCGCAGGCCTCACCGCCCCACTATACTCCCGTCGCTGGCCTAGCCATCCCTCTACTCACCCACACCAGCTGTTACTCTCCGGCGACAACAGACGAACCAGTAAACCCTCGTACAGTCGTACTCCCCTCCGCGTGGGAAACAACTACCGAGTCTTCCCTGCCTCCGTGTCGTTCCCTTCCTAGGCCTCGCCGCCGTCCACCGCCCTGGTGCTCTTAGCGTGGCCTGGTCAACATGGTCAATGACCAACATGCATCTGAAGTGGACTATATGTGGACAGGCTGACAGCTGGGTCCACGGCCGCACGCAAGGAAATGCCTCCTTATTACACGCAAAATAATGATTCCTCCACCTGACATCTGGGACCCACCCAAAGGGCCTCTGTATTTCGTGAAAAAAACGTTACCGCCATTGACAGCTTGGACCCACTAGCTATATATTCGCACGCAAGGAAGTGCCTCCTTGTTACGCACAAAAAATTGAATACTCCCCCTGCTAGTTGGGACCCAGTATAGTGGCAGGCTAACTTGTGGGCGTACTAAGTTGACGGGGACGGAGGGCTTTGTCAACTTAGTCAATATGCACAATTCTAGCTCCACTGACCATACGATGTCCATCCAACGGCCGTAGTGCTTGTTCAACCTCTGGTCTTCTTGCTCCAACTGCCTAAACCAGCACCGGTCGTGCCTCATGCTCCTGCCTCCCACGGCCGGCTGCGATGCGGCGGAGGCTTCACCACCCCCTACTACTCCCACCGCTGGCCAGGCCATCCCTCTACTCACCCACACCCCCTGTTATTCTGCGGCGATGGCAGCCTCACACCGCAGCGAACTATGAACCCTCATAGTCCTCTACGCGTCGGCATCCACTGCCGCGTCTTCCCCGGCTCCGCGTCGTCCTCTTCCTAGGCCTCGCCGTCATCCACTGCCCTGGTGCTCTCAGCGCGGCGTGGTCAACATGGTCAAGGAGCGACTTCCATCGGATGTGGACTGTACATGGAGAGGCTGACAGCTGGGTCCACGGCCGCATCAAGGAAGTGCCTCCTTATTACGTGCAAAATAATTATTCCTCCACCTGCCAGCGGGGAACCACCGGATGGGCCACCGTATTTCGCCAAAAAACGTTTCCCCTTGACTGCTGGGACCCACCAGCTACATCTCCTTATGCAAGGAAGTGCGTCCGAGAAAAAAAAACGATATTAGGATCGAAAGTATGTCTAGAGGGGGTGATTAGACTACTTGAACAAATAAAAATCTAGCCTTTTCCCAATTTTAGTTCTTTGCAGATTTTAGCAACTTTGGACAAGTCAAGCAATCTTAATACAATTCAAGCAAACATGCAAAGAGTATATGAGCAGCAGAAAGTAAAGCATGCAACTTGCAAGAATGTAAAGGGAAGGGTTTGGAGGATTCAAACGCAATTGGAGACACGGATGTTTTTGTCGTGGTTCCAATAGGTGGTGCTATCGTACATCCACGTTGATGGAGACTTCAACCCACGAAGGGTAACGGTTGGGCGAGTCCACGGAGGGCTCCACCCACGAAGGGTGCACGAAGAAGCAACCTTGTCTATCCCACCATGGCCATCGCCCACGAAGGACTTGCCTCACTAGCAGTAGATCTTCATGAAGTGGGCGATCTCCTTGCCCTTACAAACTCCTTGGTTCAACTCCACAATCTTGTCGGAGGCTCCCAAGTGACACCTAGCCAATCTAGGAGACAACACTCTCCAAGAAGTAACAAATGGTGTGTTGATGATGAACCCCTTGCTCTTATGCTTCAAATGATAGTCTCCCCAACAACCAACTCTCTCTCACAGGATTTGGATTTGGTGGAAAGAAGATTTGAGTGGAAAGCAACTTGGGAAGGCTAGAGATCAAGATTCGTATGGTAGGAGTGGAATATCTTGGTCTCAACACAAGTGTAGGTGGTTCTCTCTTAGAAAAATAACTTGGAAGTGTAGGTTCATTCTGATGGCTCTCTCCAAGAATGAAGAGGTGGTGGAGGGGTATATATAGTCTCCATACAAAATCTAACCGTTACACATAACTTCCCAAACTCGGTGGGACTGAATGATTAAACTCGGTCGGACCAATTTAGCAAAGCTAGTGACCGTTAGGGTTTTTAGTGGGACCGACATGCAACTCGGTAGGAACGATATGATTAGGGTTAGGGCATAACGTACCTCGGTGAGACCAATTACACAAACTTGGTGAGACCGATTTTTGTAATAAGCTAACCAGAGAGTTGTTCGGGTAAACTCGGTGAGACCAATCGCTCATTTCGGTTAGACCGAAATGTTACAAAGGGAAAACAGAGAGTTTACATTGCAATCTCGGTGGTCCCGATCGCTCATCTCGGTGAGACCGAAATGTTATGAAGGGAAATAGAGAGATTACAACCCCATCTCGGTGAGACCGAGATCCCTATCGGTGAGACCGATTTGCCTAGGGTTTGTGGTAGTGGCTATGACATCTGAAACTCAGTGGCACTGGATAGGAAGAATCGGTGGGGCCGAGTTTGACTTTTGATTTGGGTCATATGTGGATGTGAGAAAGTGGTTGAGGGTTTTGGAGTATATCACTAAGCATTTTGAGCAAGAACCTCATTAAGCAACACCTCATCCCTCCTTAATAGTATTGGCTTTTCCTATAGACTCAATGTGATCTTGGATCCCTAAAATGCAAAATGTAGAGTCTTGAGCTTTGAGCTTGAGCCAATCCTTTGTCCTTAGCATTTTGAGGGGTCCACTTTTCTCATCCATGCCATGCCAATCATTGAGCTTTCCTGAGATATTAATCTTGAAATAGCATTAGCTCAATGAGCTATATGTTGTTAGGAATTACCAAAACCACCTAGGGATAGTTGCGCTTTCAATCTGCCCCTTTTTGGTAATTGATGACAACATATAGATCAAAGCTTCGAAAAATGATAATAAGAGTGAAAAATATTATCGCTTTGAGAAGTATGTGAAAAGCAAGAGCTCACCATAAATTTGTGCATAGTTTAAGATTTGCTTTGGACTAGAAATGCACAAAGAGTTAGGATCATGGGTTACTGTTCCATGTCACATACATCTTGGTGGAGCGCTCAAAATGATAATTATTAAAATACATGCACTCATCACCAAGCAAAGTGAGTGATCATATGGAATATAAAAGGATAATGTCATCCAACAAGCATAAAGGTAGCACATGATCATCCAAGTAAGCACAAAGTATAAAGTATCTCAAACAAGCAGATAATAAAGTTCAACCACCAAGGAGAAACGCAAGAGCGAACAAAAGCAACACTCTCTCTCGAAGCCTATGATCTATACATTTTCTCCCCCTTTGGCAACAAGTTACCAAAAAGTTCATAAAAATGCATAGTGCTAAATCGTCACACAGGCTTGGTCTTCTGGTGGTAGTATAGACAGAACTCCAAGGACGAAGGTGTCAGTCGATGTAGATGGAGCTGGTGGAGTAGGTGCTGGAGCTGGTGGCACTGAAGCTGTAGCTGGTGTAGATGAAGTTGCTCTGGTGTTTGTGACAGGCATAGCAGCAGACCTCTGACCTCTGGGCACACTAGCAAAAGCATTAGTGGTTGTCTTGCCCTTCTTCTCCTCCACTTCCTCCTGAAGTTGCTCAGCAACAGACTATATCTCAGTGATCTTCACATCTAAGTCATAGAAATTCTGCTCCACGATCCTCTCCAAGCTCTCCTTGTTTTGAGTCAGGGTAGCCAATCCCTTCTCAATCCTCAAAGTGGAGGCAATCAAGTAGCCAAGCTGATCTTGCTTGCTCGTCAGAAGATACTGACATGCCTCTTCAGTGGTTGGCATCTTTGCAGCCTTTTCAGCCCTTGCCTTCTCCTTCTTGGCTTGTGCGTGCACAAAAGATGGTTCATTTTCATCCATCACCACAGTGTTGTCCTAAAGTCTGGGTAGATGGGCAGGTGCTCCTTGTCCAGCAGATATGTGCCAGTGCCCATCTTGGAGTTGATTAGCTCCTGGATCTGTGGGGCATACCCACAACTCCTCTTCTGATCGGCAGTTGTCCTCTTTATGGTTTCCACAATTAGGCTCATGACCTTGAACTTCTGTGGAACATAAAAAATGTGCAGCAAGTTGATGGAGTGACATGTGATCATCTTGTGATCACCTGACTTTGGAAAGAGAGTGTGCCTGAGGATCCAGTTGATTATTGGTAAGCCTGTCAGAAGGTAATGTACTGATCCAAATTTGTGTTGTTCAAGAGCAGCATCTGGGATCTCTTTGTAGATGTGTGCCATGGTGTTGTGATCCTTCTTCTTTTTGGCATAGACATATAAGTCATCTTCTTGTTCTTATGGGGCATTGATCAACTGAGCCCATTCTGCAACTATTGACTGGTACCTAGTGCCTTCAGACATCCAGACAATCCTTCCATCTGGGTAGAAATGAGTTGTGGAGTAGAACTGCATGATGAGCTCATCATTCCACTTTGTGAGCTTCTGAGACACAAACTCATCGACTCCACACGCCTTGAGGCTGTCATATACACCAGGGAAGTGATCCTCATTTTCCTCAATGTATGCCCAATCGACCCATCTCATGTCACACACTATTGGCTTCTTGTCAAGCAGCACTGTCTCATAGAAGTCCTACTATTCCTTGGTATGGAACATGTAGTCCACATTAGTTCTTCTTCTGGTGGCATATGGATCTGACTCTCTCTATAGCCTCAATCCTGAATCCTTCCTTATCTTCATGTTCTCAGCTACTGGATGAGCATCATTGTGATCTGGAATTTTTGGCTTCAACTTCCTCAAGACATGTGACTCAGCATCTTCTTCTTCCATTGCAGCTTCAGGCACTGGGGCCTTGTTCTTCTCCTCAGCAGGGATGTTCCTGGTGCTCCTCTTTGGTTTTGGCTTTGGAGCTAGAGAAGCAGTCTTAGGAACAGTCTTAGGCTTAGATGGAACAACCCCTGCCCTTATAGCATCTGCCATAAGCTTTTGAGCTTTGGGTGCTGGTGTTGCATCCTCTTCCTCTTCCTCTTCCTCTTCTTCTGAGTCTTTCATTATTGAAGATCTCCCGAGCACTCTAGCAGTAGTATTCTTGACCCTCTCTTTCCTTTTCTTTTCTACCACAACCTGCTCTTTGAGTGCAAATCACAAAGTCTCTTGAGTGGATGTTCTAGCTTTTGACATGGGAGCTCTCTTGGTAGGAACATTTTGCTTCATCCCTAGCTTAGTGGCAGCAGCTGTGCCATATTCCATTTTGAGCACTTTCCTCTTTGAGGTGGCTTCTTCCTTAATAGTCACATAGTCCTCATCCTCAGAATCTGAGGTTTTCTTCTTTCTGGTCCTGGTGGCTGCCTTAGGCAAGTTGCTGGGTGTCCTCCTGCTTCCATCATCTGAGCTGCTGGATGAATTAGTGCCCTCATTCATCTGAACCTGCTCCTCAGAGTTGTTCTGACTGTCACTCTGATCTGACATGATGCAAACACTGACAGCAGACCCTGTGTATAGATTATAGATGAGGCAGAGTGGATGAGAATCACAAAATGCAGAGGTTTTTGCAAAAGAATGAATCAAAAACTTAGTTTTAGTTTTCCACAGAAAGCATTTCGGATATACCGATTTGAAATCTCGGTGATACCGAAGCAGCTGTTGGTGCCTAAACTAGTGAACTCGGTCAGACCGAGTCACAATTCTGTGGCACCGAGACTGCTAGGATTTCACAAAGACTCGAATTCGGTCACACCGATTTGCAATTCTCGGTCAGACCGAGAAACACATGTGCCATGGCCTGAGCCAAATTGGTGAAACCGATTTCAACAACTCGGTCGGTCCGAGATGGTTTCGGCGGAAACCTAACCCTAAATTTTCAATCCACAACTAAACTATGGATTGTTTTCATTGGAAAGAGTGATCTCAATTGTGGCAAGATACATGGCAAAACAATGTGCTAGGGAATCGGAGTGAGAACAACACAAAGATCAAGTCCATACCCTAGTTCGGCGATGGACTTGCTATGGCGGCAACGGCAGAGACGATCCCGTTGACGGCAGCGGAGACCAGTGACTAGAGGCGGCTGGTGATGAGGAGGACAATCCAGAGACCCAGGGAGGCAGAGCAGGCTAAGCACAGGCGAAGAGGTTTGGAAAGTTTTCCAAATTTTGGCCCGTGGGTATATATAGCTTGACCCTGTCGGTGTGACCGAGTGGAACAACTTAGTGGCACCGAGATGCATAACTGCTAGCAGTTATTGCAACTCGGTGTGACCGAAAAGTTCAAATCGGTTGCACCGAGATTGAAAACCTGGATCGACTTAGTGATCTCGGTATGACCGAAATGGATGAATCGGTCAGACCGAAACGCACCAAGAAGTTTTGGAAGTTTAAGTCTATGACGAGTCGGGGACTCCGAGTGCTCCTCACACAGAGTGGTTCGAATTTGACTTCATCAAACTTTGTGATGCAGCATGAATAGAGTTTGAGACGAGAAGAGCATAGATAGCTAGAGAAGGTTCTTAGGCATTCTTGTCCATCCACTTGGCAAGAGAAAAAGAAACCAACCAATCAAAACAACAAGTGGATGTCCTCGAATGAGTAAATTATGCAACCAACATGCTCACACAATAAAATAACAAATGAAATATGTGGCAAAGCATGCACAAAAAATTCTAGCATCTATCAAGCAATTGGCGATGACTAGGTCATCTATATACACTACAAAAGAAATACACTTCCGTGATGATACGTGTTTGTCACAGTAGGTCGCTTTTTTTGTCATGCATGTACATCCATGACAAATTTATGACAAAATCAAGATAGTCATACCTATGCTGTCGTAGAAGTGTTCCATGACATTACCAAAATTATCATCACGGAAGTGTGCACTTCCATGATGATAAATCGCGCGTAATAGAAGTGCTTTCGTCAAGGGTGACCGACACGTGGCAACCACCGTAACGGAACACCGTTATGCTATCGGGTCGGGTTTTGGATCCGATAACCCGTTAACAGCCCCGAGCAATGGGGATTTTCCATAAAATCATCATTGGCTGGAGGAAAGACGTGTCGGCTCATCGTTGGCACAGATGTCAACCACTCATTGGACGGAAGGCGCCTATGATACGTCGACACGTGGCACGGCCCAACAGAGGCCCATTCCCGTGAAAAGGCCGGCCCATTTGACTTGGTCAAAAGCTGGCAGGCCGGCCCATGAAAGCCTGTTAACGGCCTGTTCGAATACAGCCCATTTACAGCCCGCTAACTCAAGGCCCGTTACGCCCTATCTGAATTAGGCCCAGTAGCGTCATCTGGGCCATCCAATATGATTCCATCCCGTTTTCACTTCTGGCCCATGTATGGCCCATGACGTCTTTCGGCCCATATGAGGCCCTATGTAACTCTTGGCCTACTAACGGCCCATGGTGAAACTGGCCCGTAATGAACAGTGTATCACTTTACACCTATTAACGGCCCGTGGTGAAACTGGCCCGTAATGAATAGTGTATAAGTTTATACCCATTAACGGCCCGTTATTTCATTGGGGCCGTTTCCAGCCCATGTTATCTTTCGGCCTTCTCAGAGCCCATTTATTTTTGGGTTCATTTCCAGCATTCGTTTACTTACCGCCAGTTACTGTCATTTTCTGCTTGTGGGCCAAATTCAGCCCGTGGTTATAGTCGGCCCGTTTGTGGTCCGTTAATTTGTTGGGCCGTTTTCATAGCATCATCAAATACGGCCTATTAATGATGGCCCATTATGGTCAGCCCATGAAACGACGATTCCAACTCTAGCCCGTTTACGACCATAATGAGGCATGTTATTGGTCCACGTTTGGCCAATCGATCATACGGCCCGTATAAGGCCCATTGATGATACGGCCCGTAGAAGGCCCATTGTTTCTATGGCCCGTAGAAGGCCCATTGTTTCTACGGCCCGTAGAAGGCCTACTGTTTCTACAGCACGTAGAAGGCCCACTGTTTCTATGGCCCGTAGGAGGCCCAGTGTCACTACAGTAAATATTAGCCCATGGTTATTGTGGCCTAGTTTTAAAAAATAGGTTATTGCAGCCACTAGTAAACCGCGGAAAAAGAACTGCACTGACTACAAGCAAACAAATAAACAAAACAAGGAAATAAATAAGCGAGCAACTTATGCTAGGCTATCACGGCTATTACACATATTACATCCACTGGGCATCAAAGTTCGCCACCAGTGCAAATATAGGGAACACACCAGCATATAAACGCCGCAGCAAAACAAGTACAGAACTAAAACCACTTCAGAGGAGCTCAAGAAACAATATCCTGGGTACCCATAATGCTGGCAAGATGCTTAGCAATCTTATTAACTTTCTCTTGTTTGGCGCTTAAATCCTCCAGCGCTTGCTGTTGCACAAGAAAGTACGCATCTGAATTCTGCAGGGACTTCCTCAGTCCTTCGGCTTCTTACCGCAGCACAGCTGACTGATGCCTTTCAGCTTGTAGATGAGACTGAAGAAGACGAAGTGATTCAGGCAACGAGTTGGAAGAGCTTGTGCCAGCGGTACTGGCCAGTAACTCGAACACTACATCAACGCAGGACTGTGGGGTTTTCTCACTGTCTACAAGATCGTTTTTATCACCTTTCTTGGAGACTAATAGGGTTGTCTCACTATCTTGAACCTTATCTGCACTACTTTCTCTACCATTGCATAGTGGGGTGCTCTTCTCCAATATTCTGTTTGCATACTATAAGAGAAACAAGCAGACACATCACAGGTTTAGCTCGTAGTATATGAAACTCATTTTGGTAAACCGGTTCAGTAGTAAGGTGGACAGGATAACATCATGAAACAAACATATATCTATGTACTATGGTCACTGTATTGTCCATATCATTCTAGTTTATGTTCCATAATCAAGATAGAGACACAGTTCAACTCATATATTTTTAAGACACAGCAGCATAGACAAAATATAAGTGTGAGAAACTACACAGCATTGGCAGCACTTGTAATGTGCATCACATGGGAACATAACTGTTTATGCAACTTAAACTGAAATCAACATAGAGCAAGAAGTTAGAACAGCAATCCAGTTAAAGAAATAGGTTTAAAACATACCTGTTGCGCCATTGGAGTTTCAATTGGATCCTTCAAATTCGAAAGTAGTTGGTATGAGTAAATACAGTGATGCAACAGCAAATGAGTATGGACCATAGCTACGGAATCTGACCTGAGAACAGTTGCTCTTCTCCTTTAAACATGGAGTTTAGGTTAGCTGTGGTGGTCTTCGTGCTTTGGGCACTGCAGTAGCTTTACACACTGCTTGTGTGGGGGTACTCTATGGTGGACATGGTGCTTTGTCAACTATAAGTGGGTTACTATCCGCTGGGGTTGCGGTTAGATGGGTTGTAGCTGGTTCTCTGCCCAACGGTGTAAGTGTGCAATCTAGAAGAGTCTCGATTATGTGTGGTGGGGCTAGTTTGTGGGCCAGTACAACCATGGTTCTATCTGCATCAACGGGTAGCACTGTCTTTTGTGAAGAACGGGTTTTTGCTCCCTTAGATACTGCCATCACCCCCTCCAATTCAAATGGCTGATAAACAAGAAAAGAAATTGAACGTACAGACATTGTATGATAGATAGATGTGGTAATTCACATGTATGTTGTCTAACCAAACAGGACATCATGACACAATTTCACATATATGATGCCTAACTAAACATGATAGCATGACACAGTTTCAGATATATGATGGATAACTTAGCAGGATATAGTGGCATAATTCAACATATGATGAGTACCTAAACAGGATGACATGACAAAACTATATGATTTCTTTCTAAAATAGGTTGGGATAAAATAATTCACATACATGTTGTCTAAGTATACATGATGGCATGATATAATTAACATAATTAATTCATATACTAAGCAACTGGCACTCGCATGTATGATCTCTAAACTAAGCAGATAGAATTCAATAGTGTGCATATCATGTCTAAACTAAGCAATGCAAGACACCATATGCATCATATGAGAAATATAAATATTGCAACTTAGAGCATACACCTCGGGTGGGATATAGGATTGGTCATCTGTCTCTAAATCCTCCTCTGAGGAGCTCCCTGTAACCATCGAGATATATGCTTCAACAGGTACCATTGCCTGCTATGAAGACCTTGTTTGCACTCCAGATTTTTCCATAACCGGCTCAAATGGCTGATACACATGAAGAGTAGTTCAATATACATAGATTGTCGACAAATGGAATACGTGATGAAAAAAAGATGGCATGAGATAATTCACATATATGATGCCTGGCTCCATGGCGGTGCATAATTCACATATATGATAACTGGCTGAAAAACATGGCATTGCGTAATTCACATATCTGATATAGAAAGCAAACAGGAGGCATTCATACAAAGCATGTCTAATCTAAGCAGATGGCATGGCAATGCAAGATATGCAAGATATGAGCAATATAACCCAGTCAAGTTAGAGCATGCACCTCGGGGGGAGGGGAATATGACTGGTCATCTCTCTCTGAATCCTCCTCATAGGAACTATCTGTAACCAGCAAGAAATCTGCATCGACAGGTAGCACTGACTGCTCAGAAGACCTTGTTTTCACTCTAGATTTTCCAATGACCAACTCAAATGGCTGATGCACAGGAAGAGTAGATGAATGTATAAACATTGTTGACAAATGGAATACATTATGGAAAAAAATATGGCACGATACAATTCACATATACGATGACTGGCTAAACAGGATGGCATTGCATGATTCACGTATATGATGCCTGGCTAAAGAATATGGCATTGCATAATTCCCATATACTCCCTCCATTCCTAAATAATTATCTTTTTAGAGATTTCAAATGGACTACCACATACGGATGTATAAATACATATTTTATAGTGTAGATTCACTCATTTTGTTCCGTATGTAGTCACTTGTTGAAATCTCTAAAAAGATAAATATTTAGGAATGGTGGGAGTATGATATAGAAACCAAACAGGCGGCATTCACACAAAGCAAATCTAAACTAAGCTGATGACATATAAGATGTATAATGTAAGCAATGCAAGGCGCCATATGCATGATATGACCAACATCAGCATGTCAGGTTAGAGCAAACACCTCAGGTGGTAAACAGGCGTGGTCGGCTCCTTCTGAATCTCCATCTGAACAGTTATCTTCCTCTGGAATACAATCTGGAAATGCAGGAGGGGGGGCACTTTGCCCACCATGGAGCGGCGTCTGCATGACATTATATTCGCACGCAACGGTCTTCTCTTTTTCTCTACATGTTCAGTACGATTGTGTACAATATCTGACATGCATAATATAAAAATAGTTAGATGTTGTAAGGCCTAAGGGGTGCATGCAAAAATCAAGATTGATGGTAGCAAACGAGTGGATGGATCCAAAACTAATGATACCAGGTAGATTGTAGCTTCAGTTTAAAAAGATAGACAATGGATCATGTATTGTTTGTTGCCCACCCAATATGAACCACATAGAAGACCCCAGATGAACCAGATAGTAGACAAATACTATTCGTTTTTGGCTCGATATGAGACCCATGGGAAATTCAAAACTCAAGATTGAACGATAAAGTAGCAGGTAATAATAACCGATGTATAACGTAAGCAAACATGAAAGACTGCGACCTCTCTTCCGGAACTGTGTAGTCCTCAGGTTCATTTGCTCAGTCAGTGATGGTAATGCGGTTGGCGTGGCTGCCGGCAACGGGGAAGATGATCTGAGGCGGCGAAAGGAAGTCTGCAGGGGGATCTCTGCTGCAGTGAACGCTTCTGTCGATGGTGCACCTCAGGTGGGGTGGATGACGTCACGGCAGGAGCAGGACATAACACAGAGAGTTCTCTTTGACGCCTATCTGAAAATGAAGTAAATCTGTAAGGGCTCCATAGAATTGGAGGATTCTATAAACGCAGGGACAGGAAAAACACAGGAATATGATAGGAATGCACGCGCAAAATAGAGCATTTGGAAACATAGGATTTCAGTCAACCTGTGTGTTTGGCTCACATGAATTTGAAGAACAGAGGAATGGAGAAACAAAGTGATGCGACTAGTGTACAACCTCTTTGGCATAGCCTTGTGGACCTCAGCATCATTGGGTTGGACGTGGAAGATGGTGATGATGCTGGTGTGACTGTCAGAGGCGGGGAAGAAGATCCGAGGCCTCTGGAAACGGCGCCAAGGGTACTGCTCTGCTGTGATGGACGGTTCCATCGTTGGAGCAGCTCCGCTAAGGTGTACGGCGACGAGGCTGAAGCATGACAAGACAGACAATGTTAATCTGAAGTGGGACCCTAATATCATCTGCAATAGATGATGTAAAATACATCACCAAAAAGTGCTAGATGTAAAACGCATCAGCCGCTCTACGGCCGCTCCGACAGATGCTGTAAGTACTGTTCACTCTGAACTTAACTGAAGAAAATGAACTTCACAGTTGAAACTGAATTTTACTGTCGAAACTAATTGAACTAGTAACAGAGCATTGCAATAGATGTTTAGGGCGTTCGAGAACTAGTAGCAGAGAAGCAGTGATCTAAATCAGCAGACGCTCGAGCAAGAAACGCACTAGCAGAGAGCAAGTCATGCAGTAGCACCGCAAGCGAGTGCTAAAGCAGCAACTCATGTAGCTGCCGGAGGTCGTGCAGCTGCAGCAGCGCAAGCGAGAGCAAGAACAGAGCAGCGACACGAACGAAAGCAGGAGCAGTGCAGCAGCGCGACCGACAGCAAGAACAGAGCCGCAGCACGAGCGAGAACCGGAGCAGCTGCAGCTAGTGCCGTTGTGGAAGTCGCCACCGAGGAAGCAACAACATGGGGGAGAGACGCCGTGGATGATGTGGCTGGCGACGGCGCCGTCGATGGAGACACGCCATGTCTGCTCGGTATCGAGCACCGGCAGCGCCGTGAGATCGAATAAAAGATAAAATGCAGCGGTGAGTGTAGAACCTCCTTGGTTGCGCCGAGTTGGCCTCGGCTTCATTGGAGGAATTGGTGAGGGTGCTGCGGTTCCGGTGGGGCAGGTCAAGACGGCGCTGTGGGGATGGAGGTGGCATGATAGACGAGGCGAACGTCGGGGGAGCTCCTTGGAGGTGGAGGATGGGGCGGCTGATACGGCGGGACGACAAGATCGACGATGGATCCTTGTCCGGTGCGGTGGATGAGGGACGGCGAGCTGTTGTGGTGGACGACGTAGGCGGGGAAGAGTCTCCGGCTGGGCGGCAGTCGGGAGGCCGACGGAGGAGCGTGGGGTTTCGCGGGTTTTGGCGTCCTCGGTGTATGAATGGGGGGCGAAGGGGGAGGGGGGAGCCAAGCTTAGGGACGCGCTTGTCCAAAATGTAGGGTAAGTTACCAGCGTACCCCCACCGGTTTTGACACCGCGATGTGGAGCTTCATTTCCGGCTGAGGGGTAGAAGGGGATTTCGCGTGTCTGGGTTGCGAGAGCGATTTCGGATGAGGAGGGAGTTCTCGCGCGCGTCCAAATTTCGGGATAACAAGGCGCGGCGCGGGTTGAAGAAGCGGGAGTTTCAAAGCAGGTGAGACAAAAGATACTCAAGCTTGAAAATTTCGGGATAACAAGGTGCGGATTCCTTGTTCGGCAGAACAAACTTAACGTGTAAAAAACAATTCATACAATACACAAGAGAGTCATGTCCCCTTTTACTATATTTCTATAGATGCCATTGAAAAAACTACAAGAAAATGTAAAAAAAATCGGGAGAACAAGATTACCCTGCACAGTACCAAATCGATTCGCACTTCCCTCAACAAGAACAAAAAACAAATCAATTCCCACCAAAGAAAGAGTAATGTCCCTTTTTATATGATTACAGATGCCATGATCTCGAATTTCAATTTTTGAATCCACGTTATGTTGAATTCGAATATATCGTTAGGTGACCTTGCGGTTTATAATTGATGTAGTCATACATTTTGATCTTCCATCATATATGAACATTTTACTCCACCATGTGAACATATACATTGTCGTCTACCATATGGACTAAATTTGAATCAATTTTCCTTATTTGAATACGATTGTTGTCAAGTTATACAATAATTTAAATATTATCTTGATAACAAAAAACATACATATAGCAGTAATCATATTTCACTATGAACTACATGTACCATACGCTCTCCAATTCAAATATTTGTATCCATTTTATGTTGAATTCAAATCATAGTACATTATTGGTCTAGGTAGCGAGATGTTTGGGATAATCTAAACCCTATTTTCATACGTATAATTTTTGGCTGAATTGGGATAAGTTTTCGTATAAGCCTCTTGGAAACCGGAGATTCTCTCAACAAGCCTCGTGATTCCGAGAGGGAACATGTCACCTTTGTGTGCGAAACGATATATGCTACCTCCCCATGATTTTATTTACAGAGGCAACATAGAACTATATGAGTGCCCTGTTAAATTTTGGAATTATTTCGGGTTCATTTGGCGTTTTTATACATTAATTGAGTTGATGGGCTTTTAATGTGCATAATCTAAATATGAATTTCATGCACATGCTCCGGTGCACCAAAGTGGGTTGAAAAATCACATGTGTGTCCTTGGTTGAATTTCTAGGTCCCATGGAAGAAATGGGAATGGAATTCAAACATCTGGGCGTCATGACTTGGCCGAGAACATCGAGAAACTTTGATTTTAAATTCATGTAAATCCAAAACTCGCCTGGAAATCATGAAACTTGGCATGGTGTCATGTCATGGCACTAACATGTTGTGGTAAAAAATTGGGTCGATTTGGAAGCTCTTGGTTCTAAGAGGGAATGTGCCACCTTTGAGTGTGAAATGATATACACTGCCCCCCCTTGACTTTAACAAAGGAAACATAGAACTACATTAGTGTCCTGTTAAATTTTGGAATTATTCCGGGTTCGTTTGTCGTTTTTATACATTAGTTGAGTTTTTGGACATTTAATGTGCATAAGTCAAATTTGAACTACAAGCACATGCTCTCGTGCACCAAAGTTGGTTGAAAAATCACATTTGTGTCCTCGGGTGAATTTCTAGGTCCCATGCAAGAAATGAGAATCAAATTCAAACATCTGGGCATCGTGGCTCAGCCGAGAACATTGAGAAACTTGGTTTTAAAATTCTTGTAAATCCAAAACACATCTGAAAATCATGAAACTTGGCATGGATGTCATGTCATGGTACTACCATGTTGTGGTAAAAAAATTTGGCCGAATAGGAACAGATTTTGGTATAAGCTTCTTGCAAACCCAAGCTTCTCTCAAGAAGGCTCGTGGTTCTGAGAGGGAACGTGCCACCTTAGAGTGCGAAACGATATACGTTGTCCCCCTTGAGTTTATTTACAAAGGCAACATAGAACTACATGAGTGCCCTGTTAAATTTTGGAATTATTCTGGCTTCGTTTGGCCTTATTTACACATTAATTGAGTTTTTGGTCATTTAATGTGCATAATTCAAATTTGAACTACAAGCACATGCTCCCGTGCACCAAAGTTGGTTGAAAAATCACATTTGTGTCCTTGGGTGAATTTCTAGGTCCCATGCAAAAAATGAGAATCAAATTCAAACATCTGGGCATCGTGGCTCGGTCGAGAACATTGAGAAACTTGGTTTTAAAATCATGAAACTTGGCATGGTGTCATGTGATGGTAGGACCATTCCGTGGTAAAAAATTGGCCGAATAGGAACAAATTTTGGTATAAGCTTCTTGCAAATCGGAGCTTCTCTCAAGAAGGCTCGTGGTTCTAGGAGGGAACGTGTCACCTTTCTGTGCATAATTCAAATTTGAAATACAAGCACATGTTCCAGTGCACCAAAGTTGGTTGAAGAATCACATGTGTGTCCTCGGGTAAATTTCTAGGTTACATGCAAGAAATGGGAATGAAATTCAAAATTCTGGGCATCGTGGCTGGGTTGGAAACATTGAGAAACTTAGTTTTTTAATTCCTCTAAATCCAAAACATGCATGAAAATAATGAAACTTGGCTTGGTGCCATGACATGGCACCAACATGCTGTGGTAAATTTGCAGTCCGATTTGCGAAGGCGCACAAATTAACAATCAACAAAGTCATTTTGGAACAAGTGTTACGTTACAATCGGAAACACAAGTATTTTTGAAACCGTGGGCGTTCTACTTACTAGTACCATTTACGTGCCGCCACGCGTCCCCATTTTTTATTAGCTAGGAGGCGCCGTGCAGGGTAGCTATTTGAGTAGTACGAGAGGCGTGCGATCTTCCCCCTGTGCGTGCTTATCGGGAGGAGAGCCCTTTGACCTTCATCTGACGTCCACCTATCTCCCAACGTCTCCATTAATGGCGCCCGAGCCTCTGTTTAATGGCGTGGCTATGTATCACTCGACTGAGATTTAAGAGAGAAAAAAGAAAATCTGAAAGCACGGATCTTGATGTAAGATTCGACAGACCTATATAGCATCTACTGCGACTTATAGCAAGACTGCTGAATATATAACTTTGATTAAAATTTTTTTGATCAAAGAAGGGCTTGTCCCTTCCGATTTTCATTACTGAAAACCACCACAATTCACAAGAAGTTCAGAACAACTCCAGCCTAAGACGAAAGACTAAAAGCTACCAGATTGAAATCGCAACATCCCAAGAGGCCAACAAAGGCCAGACATCCACACTAGAACCCAACATTACAACTGATGACACAATCCACAACCTAAACCGATTATTACATCAAAAGAAACCAGGAAACTAAAGGAAGCCCAGCAGCAACTAGAAGAACAGTAACGCCAGGGTCGCCACAGAAAGAGTTTTCTTCATCCCAGCCTCACAACATTGATCTTCCACAGAAAGATAAGCATGATTAATTGTCTTACATAATTAGAAAGATAATTAAAAAAGTCACATGCGACTACGGCCAAAATACACAAGGGAAAAAGAAGAAGGAAGACAAGGATCTGGCTCGCTGTTCTCTACTTTCTTGATGCGTTGCTGCAGGCCACGGGAACTAGTCTCCGCGGCGAGCGGTGATGAGCTCTTTCGTGTCCTCAAGACACTGCTTGAGAACATCCATGGATTCCTCCACCAGCCTTTGGCGCTCGTTAAGGAGCATGTCATTCTCGTCCATAAGTTTCTTGATGATGACGTCGGTCCTCTTCAACAAGGCACTGGTCTCCTCCTGCTGGTCTGCACTTCGGACGATCTTCTCCCTCAGTAGGTTGCGCTCGTCCCGGAGCCTCTCATTTCCCTCCCTTAGTGCGCCGATAGCCTATTCAAACGAGGCTTTCATGTTGTCCGGCAACCTCGCAAAATGGGAGATCTGATCTATCTGGCCATGGACGATCGCATGCATGCGCCTGTAACAGTCGTCGCCTGCATGCGAGAAATTTTCCCAGGCCGCCGCGGTGCGGCGGGACGTCTCTGCCACATTCGTGGCGCGGTGGGACATCTCTACTACTTCCGCGGCGCGGCCGGACCAGTCTACTGCATCGACAGCACGGCGGGACCTCCGTGCTGCTTCAGCAGCGCGGCGGGACCTCTGTGCTGCTACTTTCGTGCGTCGGGACATGTCGGCCGCTCTCGCAGCGAGGCGGGACATCTCTCGTGCTTCCGCTTCCATGCTCGCCTCTCCCTGGTGGCAATCTCTCGACCCAGAACTCATGCTGGCCATGGCAGACGCAAGGGAAGGATGCTGAATGCCTTGTTTGTTTTTGTGGATGAGGATTTGAGGAGGAATGCGCAGTCATCTTGGCATACTAGTATTTATAACCGAGTACTAATACGCTCCTAAGTGGGAAACCGTTTAGGTTGTGATCGATGTGAACAGGTTTGCAATTCAATATAGCATGGAGTAATTTGGAATGTGACGAGACGCAAGCTCAAAAGTTATTGACGCTTCAAGTTTCGAAGTGCGGCACTATTCTCGGATGGAGTACTTCTTTTTCTACTCTCTCCTTTCCGGTTTTGTAGGGCTTATCTCAAAATTTTAGTTTTTCCATTTTATAAGGCTCAATTTGGTTGTTCCCCAACACATGTTCAGATTCCAAGGTGCATTAAATCATTGGATGCATGTATTAAGAGAAAATTGACCAATGCATGTACTTTATGCATGCATGCATTACAACTAATGCATTGATAAACATAATTTTTTATCGCCACCAAAACCCACCATTTCTTAAGCTAAAGTAGACCAAGTAATCCCTATATTAGTATATTACTAAGATAAACAGAAGGCACTATAGAAACATTTAGGACGTGAGCCTCTCAATCTGAATGTGGAGGGACACAAGCTTAGCCCCGGCCAGCAGCTTGGGTGAAACTGTCAAGAAGGTCAGCTCCTGCACGTCGACATCGCCGGGATCCTTGCTGCTTGTCACCTCCATTTCCACCTTGATGGCGTCGGTCGTGCCTTTGGGCTCCCCCGGCGGGCCGTTCGCCCATAGCTTGGCCACGTAGTGTGGAAGTGGGGACGCCCTCGCTCTGATGCAGACGACCGACACAACGATAGGCGCGCCGATGTCGAGCACGCCACCGACCAAGAAAAACGCGTGACGGTCCTCCTCCGCGAACAACAAGAGTCGTGGCTCCGACAGTGACACTTGCAGATGGAGCACCTTGCCATACTGGATCCTGTGCACGGGCATGGTATGTGCGGTGCTAATGTGGTGGTAGAGCGCCGGCGGCGGGCCTTCATAGCCGTAGACGGGCACGGGGCATTTGCAGGGCGTGAGCGTACACACGCTCTAGTGATCGGCGAGCTTGTGGTAAGTGACGTATCGGTGATCTCGCCCTCCTCGTGCACAACCATCTGTCGACTTGGGCCGGGTTATTACAAAGCTTTACCATCACATATTTTATACTACTTCAAGGTGCATTAAATCAACACATGCAAGTATCAAAAGGAGAGTCACGGCATGCATGCATGTGTTGTAATTAATGCATCGGTAAACGCAAATTATTGAAATATATCGAGTGCAGTGCTTTGATGTGTCGCGTCAGCTCGTACATCAACGAGAAGTTTGATTATCCTCTCCCTCCCCGACTTAACTGCACCTGCCTTTGGCTATATGACAGGTTGGCCACACACCTATCGGGCCCACCTGTCATACACGCAAAGGCAGTAGCGTCCCTCCCTCGCCCATGAGCGTGGTGCCTGGGAAGACTAGGAGAAGCTTTTGCTACATGCTCTCCCTCCCGCACGCGGTGGACATGCAGCAGTTCAATTGGTGTCAGATGGCCAGAAGCGTACTGTAGTACTCCTCCAGTGCAGTAGTACTCCATCATTGTTCGACTTCCCGAAGTGGCGAAGAGCCAAGCGCAGCCCGAACGCTCGTGTATATACTGCATCATTCTTTGCTCCTTCTTACTACTCCGACATGTGGGAGAGCCAGCATCCGGGTTGACGTGTCATGCACCAGATTAGAGCGCGGAACGGAAGGGGGGCATCACCCCGGTCGGAGCGCCAGTAATTCATGAATATAGTGAGTGGTCATATCACAAGTCTTTCCAGCAGTAACGCGCCGTCAAATCGCACAGCCCCACTCGCTCAACCTCCTCGCCTCTCTGTCAAACCGCCTACCTGAAAACTGCCGCGCGTACTGCCCGCGAAAAGCCCCGCCCTCAACTTTTAACTATGCGAAAATAGTTCGAGCTTGTTCGTTCTATATAAATACAGTAAGTACTGTATGTTTATTCACCCGTGGGGTTGTTCAATGAATGGAGGGGTGGGGAGCACAAGTGAACAATATTGTAGTACTAGTAGTAGTAGTAAGTAGGAGTCGTACAGTAGTCACCTTAAATAGAGAGTTTCGTTTCTTTAATGCCACGTACACAAATTGAAACGCTTGTTGTGGAGAGAAAAAAGATAATCACTCCACTATATATGGACGCAGGGGCCTGAGTGCTTGCTTTACTAGGGTTGCTTTCTTCATTCTCTCATCCTCTCCAGATATAAACAAGACAGCGGTAGCGACATTTTCTCTCTGCTCACCTCAGGTCACAGATCCGACCGGATCCCTTCAGCCGGTGTGTGTAGAGGACTAAAAGGTGCATCGTTCACGCGGTCATCGCCGCCGAGGGAGGAAACCCACAGCTGCCAGAGGTGCCCGATCCTCTGCCCGTGCCGTTCTCTCTGACACAGCGCCGTCTCGGGAGGTCCTCTGACCCTTCTTCCTCCCTGCCGTATCGTCCGCAGATCCGACCTGCCCCCGCCGACATCCCGGCGACCCACAGGTATAAGTTCTTCGAAAGCGGCCTTGCTCTACTGCCCCAGCTCCCCACGTGTCTGCATGTGCATCTTTTTCTACTCCCATCAGCTCTTCCAAAGCCACCTAAATTTTTAGTATTATTAGAAGTAAGCTACTCCATGCATTCGAATCTAGGGCTTTGTTCAAACAACGAAGAAAGGGGGGAAAGTTGTAGCATGAATCTAGGACTTGATTCAAAGAGGAAATAATATGGTGAAAGTAGTGGAGACCGGATACCCAACCTGTCTCTTGGCTAAAAAGGGAAATAATGGGAAAACAGAGTACAAACTGGATAAGGAACAGATCTATTATTGCTTGAAAAAAGGATAGGAAGTGGAGGCTGGTGGACAAGTCAACAGAGTATGTCCAGGATTAGATTTGCTGCCATCACATAGTAAAAGGTCTCCAGGATTAGATTTGCTGCCCTCACATAGTAAAAGGTCTCAGGATTAGATTTGGTGCCCTAGCATAGTAAAAGCTCTCAGGATTAGATTTGCTGCCCTCACATAGTAAAAGGTCTCCAGGATTAGATTTGCTGCCCTCACATAGTAAAAGGTCTGCAGGATTAGATTTGCTGCCCTCACATAGTACAGGGTCTCTAGGATTAGATTTGCTGCCCTCACATAGCATGAACAAACTCGACATCACCACTTTATGCCTCCTTATAGGTACATTGTCCTGATGCATCCACTGTCGCATGTCCTTATACCAACCTTTTGCTGTTGTTAATGTAAGGGCTTCATGTAAAATGAAGCGATCACACTATTACCTTAGGGACATGTCTAACCAGTGTTATTGTTAATCTAATGCCTCCAGTGATAAGATGCAATTAAACTGTGTTACAAATGGCACTCCTGCTGTTTTCCCCAGTATGATAAGTAAGTTGCTCCTTTACGCTGCTGAGTGTCCTGGTGTCCCCACGGTCCCATGCCCTTAAACCAACTCTTTAGCTGTTGTTGATTTACTGTGTCTGGTAAACAAGCTATGCCACCATTAAAGTAATCCCATATTTGAGGAATCTCATTGTTGATCATAATGCTTCTGGTAACATGAAGCATTGCTGACGTTTTAAAATTTCTACTGTCCTTGCATGATTGCCATGAACATGATTAAGATGCTTCTTTTCATTTTGTATATGATTCATATATTCTTATTGACCAGCAACTGTTTACTTTCTATCTTTTTGTGCAGATAGGGATATCCATTTCACATTGTTGCTATTGTAACCTTTTGGTGAACTGCACAAAACACTTTTTTTTGGAATGAGTGTCTTGTGAAGTTCAACTGAAATGCCACGTGGGCAACATCTCTCAATTTTGGTGGAACTGCACAAAATGGTGATTACAGTTTCCAAAATCTCCGTCTAGTTCTGCTGGTAATCTCGTGCAACATTTTATTAGCCTTTGCAAGATGAGCCGTCACTGTCACCACAATGGCACTTTATTTTAGTGGAACTGCACAAAAGGATAACAAAATTATGGTTGCACCTTACATGAGCCGGACAGCCAACCTTAATGTTCCTCAATTTTAGTGCAACTACGAAAGAAGAACCTGCCAGCTCACGAGAGCAAGTACTTCTTGCTAGCTGAATGATGCAATCTTTGCTTCATTTCAGGTGAACTGCAGAAAAAGGCGCATGAATTGAATCATGGAAGTCCAGGCAGGCTTCATCTGAGTGGAGCTGCAGGTTGAGTAAAGGAGGCCACTATTAAAGTGAAATCATGCTCTCCTGGTTTGTGCTATGCAAACAGGAATACTCAACTACAGATGTTGTGAAGGTCAAGAGCATTCGCCAAGTTCTTCGATTGTATGACATGGCTAGCGAAGATGGATTTAATCCCGATATTCACTTTATCAAAAGGCTCTAATGGGTTGGTTCTGAATCTTGCAAGCTGGGAATCAGTGAGACGTGTAGGAATCTTTGTTGTACTTATTATTTGAATCTTATTTGTTGGTTCTGAATCTTGCAAGCTGGGAATCAATGAGATGTGTAGGCATCTTTGTTGTACTTATTATTTGGATCTTTTTTGTTGGTTCTGAATCTTGCAAGCTGGGAATCAATGAGATGTGTAGGCATCTTTGTTGTACTTATTATTTGGATCTAATTTGTTGGTTCTGAATCTTGCAAGCTGGGAAACACGGCATGATGATGCAGAGGACAAGAACCATAACAAATAGTTCAAACTTGGTAGTATTATCTTTGTGAAAGTGCGACAAATGTGTTGATCGTCTGCGTCCTGAGAATAATAATTCTAATTGTTGTGCATGTTGATCCTGTGGCACTGATAGAATGAGCGAATGCATTGCTTGTTTTAAGTATAAATTTCTATTAGAGCTAATTAAATTTAAGTAAAGTGACCACTAACTCCTGTTATTACAGTACCAATACAGACCCGCTCGTGAACGGACATGTGGCCGAGGGTGCATCTTCTGCCCGGCGTGCAGTGGACGAGGGAGGAGTAGTAACTGTTGTCACATGTACACACTCAGCTTACTATTGAATCCAGTTCCCCAGGAGCTGAAAAATGAACTGCTGGCGCCGCCTACACACTCGTTCACTCGAAGAGACTCCAATGGTGACCCGAGGGGTGAGCCTGCTGGATATGGACTTCGGCAAGGAGTTCCCCTTTGAGTTCTCCGTTCAGTCCTATGGCTGCACCAAGTTGAATGTGATGTACACCAACGATACGGACTCGGTGAAGCTCTGCCTCGCCTCAGTCCTATGGTTGCAGCAGGTTCTGGAGCATTCGCCCCTTTCATCGGCAGCGCCGACTGCACCTTCGCTATGGTGGAGAGAAGGAAGAACGCGACGATTCGGCCATCTGGTGCAACAAGCTTGTCGACATCTAGAAGCGATACAAGATCATCAGCAACTGGCAGGAGAAGGACTCCGTGGTTGACCTCGCTGAGACCATCATCGACCCCTGATACGCCAACATGAAAGAAGACGACCTGAACACGTGGGAGGTACCTCTGAATCTAGCCTACATAACCTACGCGGCCAAGGACACATACGCATGCTACGACATGTACAGGCAGATCTTGGACATGAGGGCGTGTCTGCTTCCCGTAACCGACGAGTACACGGACAGCCGCAGTGTCATGATCAAGCGTGCCAGGAAGGTCTAGATGTTGTACTTTATCTGTTTATAAGCACCTTTATCATCTGATTGTTTCATGCATTAGCCTATGTGTCATAATTATCTGTTTTGTCCGAAATATTTCTTTTAAGAACCCATTAACCTGATTGCTTTTTTAGTGGCTATTTGCTTATGTATGTAAACTAGTTCACTTGTCCATAAAAAAAACTAGTTCACTCGGCTGCCGTGCTTTGAATCTCCTTCCTCCCAACATATTCCCCTCCTCAGGTGGACCCAGCAGGTCTCTGCATTTTCTCCCACTTTCTTTTTGATGTAAACTGAGTTTTCTCCCAGTACTTTCCCCTAGAACCAACTCAACTGTCCCACGTCTAGCCTAAAAAATAATAATACCCCACGTACTATTAACTCATCAAATTAAAATGATATTTTATTTCGTAAGTTGAAAGTTCTTACAAAATAATAATAATAATTGTTTATATATAACTTGGCAAGTTAAATCCTAGTGATTGCGTACATAAGCTTGCAAAGATTTTATTGACGTGCAATCATGTATTTATGTTTTTATAACATTTCTCCGTCTACCCCAACATGATATTTTCACCTAGCCCAGCAAGTCTGCGGATTTCAAGAAAAATGCAAATAGGATTTAAACGGGCTGCTTAGATGCTACATCATTGTTTCACACAGCCCACCAAATGGACTAAAAAAATGTCCCCCCCGCTAACAGGTCGGACCCACCGGCTATATCTTCGCACGCAAGGAAGTGCTACCTTATTACGCGCAAAATAACGATGTCCATCCAACGGCCGTAGTGCTTCTTCAACCTCTGGTCTCCTTGCTCCAGCCGTCCAAAGCAGCGTCGGTCGTGCCGCATGCTCCTGCCTCCCGTGGCCGGCTGTGCTCCCGCGGAGGCCTCACCGCCCCCTACTATTCCCACCGCTAGCCAGGCCCTGCGGCGACGGCAACCTCACACCGCAGCCGAACCAGTGAACCCTTGTACTCCTCTCCGCGTGGGCTTGCACTGCCGCGTCGTCCCCTTCCTAGGCCTCGCCGTCGTCCACCGCCGTGGTGCTCTCCGCGCGGCGTGGTCAACGTGGTCAAGGAATGACTTCCATCAGAAGAGTACTGTACGTGGAGAGGCTGACAGCTGGGTCCACGGCCACACCCCAGTTTTTTTTGTGATTTTTCAAGCAAGTCACTTTGTCAGGCCTGTTGGGCTGCAAATCTTTCAAGACGAGGAGAGCTTTCATTCGGCTGGACGAGAAAATGGCCCATCAGTAATGAGAAATGGGCTGTACATTTTTAAAACACATCAAACCGGCAATTAGTTTCAAATATCTTTTTTTCATTTCAAGATTTTAAATTACATTAATTTTTATGCGTGGAGAATTTGTTGGATTTTATATTGATATACATTTATTTTTAAAATCAGTTTGAATGTGAGTCGAAATTTCAGGATCAAAAACAGTTCGGACCGCACCGAAATATGCAAAATTTCGTATAATTTTTTAACCGTGGCCACAATTTGGGCTGTAATGCTAACAAAAAGAATATGGGCTCCAAAAAAAACCTTAAGAATTAGCGAATGGGCTGAAAATTATTAGAAATAATGGCAGATGGGCTATATGCTGTTTTCCACAGATTTGAGGCTTTCCTAAAAAAAGGTTGACGCACAAGCAGTGACTGTTGGATGTCCATCCAACGGCCGTCGTGCTTCTTCAATCTCTGCTCTTCCTGCTCCAGCCGCTCAAACAAGCACCGGCGGGACTGCCTGCTCCCTCCTCCCCGCGGCCGGCTGTGCTGCCGCGCAGGCCTCACTACCCAATCGTAATCCCATCGCTGGCCTAGCCATCCCTCTACTCACCCACACCTGTTGTTATTCTCTGGCGACGGCAGACGAACCAGTAAACCCTCGTATAGTCGTACTCCCCTCTGCGTGGGAAACAAAAACAACGGCCGAGTCTTCCCTGCCTCCGTGTCGTTCCCTTCCTAGGCCTCGCCGTCGTCCACCGCCCTGGTGCTCTCGGCGTGGCGTGGTCAGCGTGGTCAACGACCAACATGCATCTGAAGTGGACTGTACATGGAGAGGCTGACAGCTAGGTCCACGGCCGCACGCAAGGAAATGCATCCTTATTACGCTCAAAATAATGATTTCCTCCACCTGACATCTGGGACCCACCGAAACGGCCTCTGTATTTCGTGAAAAAAACGTTACCACCGCTGACAGCTCGGACCCACCAGCTATATCTTCGCACGCAAGGAAGTGCCTCCTTATTACCCACGAAAAAATGAATACTCCCCCTGCTAGCTGGGACCCAGTATAGTGGGACTACTAAGTTGACGGGGACGAAGGGCTTTGTCAACTTAGTCAATATGCACGACTCTAGCTCGACTGACCATACGATGTCCATCCAACGGCCGTAGTGCTTCTTCAACCTCTGCTCTTCTTGCTCCAGCTGCCCAAAGCAGTGCTGGTCGTGCCGCCTGCTCCTGCCTCCCGTGGTCGGCTGTGCTGCCGCGGAGGCCTCACCGCCCCCATACTACTCCCACCACTGGTCAGGCCATCCCTCCACTCCACTCACCCACACCCCCTGTTATTCTGCGGCGACGGTAGCGCAGCCGAAGCAGTGAACCCTCGTACTCCTCTCCGCGTGGGCATCCACTGCCGCATCTTCCCCGACTCCGCGTTGTCCCCTTCCTAGGGCTCGCCGTCGTCCACCGCCGTGGTGCTGTCGGCGCGGCGTGGTCAATGTGGTCAACGACCGAATTCCATCGGAAGAATACTGTACGTGGAGAGGCTGACAGCTGGGTCCACGGCAGCCACAAGGAAGTGCCTCCTTATTACACAGAAAATAATTATTCCTCCACCTGACAGTAGGGACCCACCGGACGCCCACCAGTATATCGCGAAAAAACGTTTGCCCCTGACTGCTGGGACCTACCCGACGGGCCATCGTATTTCGCGAAAAAACGTTCCCCCTGCTGTCAGCTCGGACCCAGCGGAAGTGCCTCCTTATTACGCACAAAAAATTGAATACCCCCTGCTAGTTGGGACCCACCTTGGTGGGAGGCTGACTTGTGGGCCTACTAAGTTGACGGGGACGGAGGGCTTTGTCAACTTAGTCAATATGCACGATTCTAGGTCCAGTGACCGTACGATGTCCATGCAATGGCCGTAGTGCTTCTTCAACCTCTGGTCTTCTTGCTCCAGCCGCCCAAAGCAGCACCGGTTGTGCCGCCTGCTCCTGCCCACCGTGGCCGGCTATGCTGCCGCGGAGACCTCACCGCCCCCATACTACTCCCACCGCTGGCCAGGCCATCCCTCCACTCCACTCACCCACACCCCCTATTATTCTGCGGCGATGGCAACGCAGCCAAACCAGTGAACCCTCATACTCCTCTCTACGTGGGTATCCACTGCCGCATCTTCCCCGGCTCCGCGTCGTCCCCTTCCTAGGCCTCGCCGTCGTCCACCGCCGTGGTGCTGTCGGCGCGGCGTGGTCAATGTGGTCAACGATCGAATTCCATCGGAAGAATACTGTACGTGGAGAGGCTGACAGCTGGGTCCACGACAGCCACAAGGAAGTGCCTCCTTATTACGCGGAAAATAATTATTCCTCCACCTGACAGCAGGGACCGACCGGACGCCCACCAGTATATCGTGAAAAAAACGTTTGCCCCTGACTGCTGGGACCTACCCGACGGGCCACTATATTTCGTGAAAAAAATGTTCCCCCTGCTGTCAGCTCCGACCCATCGGAAGTGCCTCCTTATTACGCACAAAAAAATGAATACCCCCTGCTAGCTAGGACCCACCTTGGTGGGAGGCTGACTTGTGGGTTGTCAACTTAGTCACTATGCACGATTCTAGGTCCAGTGACCGTACGATGTCCATCCAACGGCCGTAGTGCTTCTTCAACCTCTGGTCTTCTTGCTCCAGCCGCCCAAAGCAACGCCGGTCGTGCCGCCTACTCCTGCCTCCCGTAGTCGGCCATGCTGCCGCAAAGGCCTCACCGCCCCTACTATTCCCACCGCTGGCCAGGCCCTGCGGCGACGACAGCCTCACACGGTAGCCGAACGAGTGAACCCTCATACTCCTCTCCGCGTGGGCATCCACTGTCACGTCTTCACCGGCTCCGCGTCGTCCCCTTCCCAGGCCTCGCCGTCATCCACCGCCCTGGTGCTCTCGATGCGGCGTGGTCAACGTGGTCAAGGAACAACTTCCATCGGGCATGGACTGTACGTGGAGAGGCTGACAGCTGGGTCCACATCGGTAGCAAGGAAGTGCCTCCTTATTATGCGGAAAATAATGATTCCTCCACCTGACAGCAGGGACCCATCGGACGGGCCACCGTATTTCCCCCTGACTGCTGGGACCCACCAGCTACACCTTCACACGCAAGGAAGTGCCTGACAGTCAGGACCCACCTGGTCGAAGCGTACGTAGCATTGTCATTCTGGTCGCGAACGTGTACGTACATATATACTGGTGGATGTAGAGGCGCACACGTGTCGTAGTAGAGGCGGCCAGGGTGCAAGAAAGAATATACGGCCACATATGTGTACATACGGGTAGGGTCTCGAACGCCTACTCGCGCATACGTACGGCGAGGGCTCGTGTACATGGCTGGGTCGGAATGGAGAAACAGCGTCGTCGTCGTGTTCATGGGTCAGAACGGAATGTGTGGTCGTGTTCATCGGGAGGACTTGGACGGAAGAGGTGATGGAAACGAGGCCTGGCGCACCGCACAACGGAGGAAATAGACCTCCTACGGTCGAAACGGGGGTCCTGTTGATCGGGAGGGGTGTGGCGTACCGGAAAACGGAGGAAGCAGACGTCCTACGGTCGAAACGGGGGTCCTGTTGATCGGGAGGGGTGTGGCGTACCGCAAAACGGAGGAAACGGACCTCCTACTGTCGAAACGGGGGTCCTGTTGATCGGGAGTGGTGTGGCGTACCGCAAAATAGAGAAAACGGACTTGTGTCGGAGCGCTACGGTCGAAACGGGGGTCTTGTTCATCGGGAGGGGTGTGGCGTACCGCAAAACGGGACTCCACGGGATACTGCTCATCTCCACCG
The DNA here is from genome assembly GCF_002162155.2 of Triticum dicoccoides. NCBI lineage: Eukaryota > Viridiplantae > Streptophyta > Magnoliopsida > Poales > Poaceae > Triticum > Triticum dicoccoides. The sequence goes on along the minus strand of NC_041390.1, from coordinate 201,579,678 downwards.
TCGACCCCCTCCAGCCTCCACGAGCTACTATTCATCCACCGTCGACCTCCTCCAGCCTCCACGGGCTCCTGTTCATCCAGCCTCCATGGGCTCCTATTCATCCAGCCTCCACCGCATGCTACTCCACCGGCTACTGTTCAACCACCCCTCCACCGTCTACTATTCATCCAGCCCTCCACACCACGGGGTCCTGTTCAACCACCCCTCCACAGGCACCCCCACCGTCTACTGTTCATCCTGCCCTCCACACCACGGGGTCTTGTTCATCCACCCCTCCATGGGCACCCCTCCACCGTCTACTGTTCATCCAGCCCTCCACCACACCACGGGGTCCTGTTCATCTAGAGGCAACACCACCGCTCATTGTTCATCCAAACCCCCCCGCAACGCTTACTGTTGATCCCATCAATCGGCTTCAGTTAACAATAGTATCGCTCAATCGGGTTCAGTTAACAGCCATCGAGCGATCGCTCGGGTTCAGTAACGCGTAGCCTGCAGTGCAATCGCTCGGGTTCAGTTAGAGCCCAACGCCTCGCTCGGGTTCAGTTAGAGCTAACGCCTCGCACACACGCGCGTACGTGTACGAGAGCAACACGCATCGCTCGGCCCCCGACCTCCCACCGTAACCGGGAACTCCACAAAATTTTCCTCCCCCTCGCTTCTACCACGGTTTTTTCCGTCATGGACGGCCCAAAGAATGTCATGCAGCTGCGTCTCCGGCCCGCCCAGGATGAAAAGCCCATTTTCTGTCATGATTTTTTTTCATAGAAGTAGGATCCCACCACATCTATGATGATACCGGGTTTTGTCACAATTATCGTCATAGAAGTGTCATATGTATGACAGAAAAAAATTTCGTTCGGCCCAAAATGTCACGGATGTGTCTTTTTTTGTAGTGATATGAGTATATTGACTTAGGAGTCAAATGAGAACATTTTATCATAGGTCATACTCATCGTTTAAGCACAAGTGGGGTTACCACTTTTACATAAAGCGTTGTTGTGTTCACACCATGAGAGTTGCTTTAGCTCAATTCTTAGAGTAAAGCTCCCCCTAGATGTGAGATCCCCCTAAGAGGGATGAACTAACCTTGGGTTTTGTCGATGATGACTTCATGTAAGTGTTGAAGATGTGGATGCTCTAAGTTGATGTAGATCATTCGGAGCTATCCTTTGGAGTGAGTTGCACTTTCAATACCTACACGGGTTAGTCCCACAAGGAACAAACAAGGATATCCATAGACATAGAGTGATGCACACACAAGATGATGTCTGTGAGAGCATTAGGTTACATTGTCCCTTGTCTTACCAACAAGAGGGTTTGTGACTCCTTGAACTAGTGCAAGATGTGGAAGTTGATTGCACTTGTTCTTGCCAAAATGATAAGAGTGAAGTATGTTGGCGGAGTCACCCTCAAGAACTCTCTAGTTCTTCTTCTTCGGGATCCACACCATCTTGATGGGAATCCTCGGAGTTGTAGTTGTACTTGATGAAGTGTAACTTGATGTAGTCTTGCGAACCCACTTGACCAAGGCCTTAGGAGCTTCTTCAAATGCATCAATTTCCTCTTGAAGCTTGTCCTTGCCTTTTTCCTTGTGGTCTTGTGGTGGAAGATCATCTCGAGCTTGTGTCCCTTTAAAAAAAGTAGGATCATACTTCCCTTGTTGAGGAACAAACTTCGTCTTGGGGTATTAATCTTCTTCCCACTCAACTCCATTGGCATTGAACTTTCGTTCAAAACCAATACCTTGACTCTTCCGGTGCCTTCCTTGCTTGCGTACAATTTCCTCGAATTGCTTACTCCCGGCAAGGCTCTTGTAAACACCTTTCTCTATGATTCCCTTCAATAAGCTATTTTCTTGCTCAAGTGTAACTTGGATAAGAGAATCATTAGTGGAATCAAGAGAACTACTAGAAGCAACAATATTAGGTTTAGCATGCTTATTGTTACTACTAGAGGAAGAATCCTTCTTGTTCTTGTTACTAGACTTGACTTGAGGCATGTAAGTGGATAAGAGTAAACACTTGGCAATGTAAGAAGAACTTTTCTTGCGAAGATCATGATTGATTGCCTTTAAGAACTCATGCTCTTGCTCAAGATTGAGCTTATCAAAATGTCATGAGTCCTTAAAAGTTCTCGATGATCTCCTAAGATAGTTTCATGAGCTAACTTAAGAGTGTTTAGTTCTCTAGTTAGAGACTCAATCTTCTCCTTACCATTGTCATTCACTTTATCTTGATTAGCATGATTAATTGATGTTTCATCATAGTATTCATCACTAGAGTTGTCAACAAGTAAATCATCATCACCTAACAAGACATCTTCATCACTACTGAAATCAACATACTCGAGGTGTGATACCTTTGGACCTTTGGCCATGAAGCATCTTCCAATTCCTTCATTTGGTGAATCAAATATGTCGTAGGAGTTGGTTGACACAAGTGCTAGACCGGCAACACCTTCATCTTGAGTGTATTCGGAGTCGGAGTGATAGCTTCTCTCGGAGTGATTGTCGGAGTAGGAGTCGGATACCCATTCACCAACATGAGCTTGATGTCTTCGTTTTGTGTATCTCCTTGATGACTTGTCCTTCCTTTCCGAATCCTTGCTTCTCCGAGAGGCTCTTCATTCATAACGATCATCCCTACTGCTTATCTCCCTCGATGGTGATTCTTCTCTTCTACTTCTTCTTTTGGGAGAATCTTCTCTTCTCTTGCAGGGGGTCGTACACTCATTGGAGTAGTGTCCGGGTCTTCCACAATTGTAGAAGTTTCGCTCTCGACTAGAAGATCTTTTGTCATTATAGGACCTTGACTTGGAACTTCTCTCTTTGCTTCTACTCTTGTAGAACTTGTTGAAGTTCTTCACCATTAGGCTCAATTCTTCATTGAAGGTTTGTTTCTCACTCGATGATGTGGGAGCTTCACATGAGGCTTTGTAAGCACCACTTGACTTGTTATGGAGCTCCTTCATATCCTTGCGTGACATCTCATGAGCCACAATTCTTCCAATGACTTCCGTTGGCTTGAGATCTTTGTAATTTGGCATCTTTTGGATCAATGTACATACGGTATCATATTTTCCATCCAAGGCTCTTAGATCTTCTTGATGATGAATTTGTCGGTCATCTCTTCACTTCCTAAGCCGGCAATCTCATTTGTGATAAGAGCAAGCCTAGAGTAAATTTCAGAGACACCTTCACCATCCTTCATTTTGAACTTGTCAAGTTGACTTTGAAGCACATCCAACTTGAATTCCTTGATGGAGTCGGTACCTTTGTGCATATCAATCAAAGTATCCCAAATTTCCTTTGCATTCTCAAGACGGCTGATTTTGTTGAATTCTTCGGGGCACAATCCGTTGAAGAGAACATCAGAAGCTTGAGCATTGTATTGTAGCATCTTCAACTCTTCCACGGTAGCTTCACAATTCAGTTCTCTCCCATCAAAGAATTCACCTTGCAAGCCAATACACACAATAGCCCAAACGGCAGGGTTATGTCCAAGAATATGCATTTTAATCTTATGCTTCCAACTAGCAAAATTAGTGCCATCAAAGTAAGGACCTCTACGATGGTAATTTCGCTCGCTAGACGCCATACTCTCCTAGGTTGTGAAACCAAGGCTATGACCACCAAAAGCTATGGAAATCAAAGCAAATGGAGACCAAAGCTCTGATACCACTTGTAGGATCGAAAGTATGTCTAGAGGGGGGCGTTGATTAGACTACTTGACCAAATAAAAATCTAGCCTTTTCCCAATTTTAGTTCTTGGCAGATTTTAGCAAATTTGGACAAGTCAAGCAATCTTAATAAAATTCAAGCAAGCAAGTAAAGAGTATATGACATGTGGAAAGTAAAGCATGCAACTTGCAAGCATGTAAAGGGAAGGGTTTGGAGGATTCAAACGCAATTGGAGACACGGATGTTTTTGTCGTGGTTCCAATAGGTGGTGCTATCGTACATCCACGTTGATGGAGACTTCAACCCACGAAGGGTAACGGTTGCACGAGTCCACGGAGGGCTCCACCCACGAAGGGTCAATGAAGAAGCAACCTTGTGTATCCCACCATGGCCATCTCCCACGAAGGACTTGCATCACTAGTGGTAGATCTTCACGAAGTAGGCGATCTCCTTGCCCTTACAAACTCCTTGGTTCAACTCCACAATCTTGTTGGAGGCCCCCAAGTGACACCACTCTCCAAGAAGTAACAAATGGTGTGTTGATGATGAACCCCTTGCTCTTGTGCTTCAAATGATAGTCTCCCCAACACTCAACTCTCTCTCACGGGATTTGGATTTGGTGGAAAGAAGATTTGAGTGGAAAGCAACTTGGGAAGGCTAGAGATCAAGATTCATATGGTAGGAGTGGAATATCTTGGTCTGAACACAAGTGTAGGTGGTTCTCTCTCAGAAAAATAAGTTGGAAGTGTAGGTTCGTTCTGATGACCCATTTTGGTAATAAGCTAACCAGAGAGTTGTTCAGGTAAACTCGGTGAGACAGATCGCTCATTTCGGTGAGACCGAAATGTTAGAAAGGGAAAACAGAGAGTTTACATTGCAATCTCGGTGGGACCGATCGCTCATCTTGGTGAGACCGAAATGTTACGAAGGGAAACAGAGAGATTACAACCCCATCTCGGTGAGACCGAGATCCCTATCATTAAGACTGATTTGCCAAGGGTTTGTGGCGGTGGCTATGACATTTGAAACTCGGTGGCGCTGGATAGGAAGAATCGGTGGGGCCGAGTTTGACTTTTGATTTGGGTCATATGTGGATGTGAGAAAGTGGTTGAGGGTTTTGGAGCATATCACTAAGCATTTTGAGCAAGAACCTCATTAAGCAACACCTCATCCCTCCTTGATAGTATTGGCTTTTCCTATAGACTCAATGTGATCTTGGATCAATAAAATGGAAAATGTAGAGTCTTGAGCTTTGAACTTGAGCCAATCCTTTGTCCTTAGCATTTTGAGGGGTCCACTTTTCTCATCCATGCCATGCCAATCAATGAGCTTTCCTGAGATATTAATCTTGAAATAGCATTAGCTCAATGAGCTATATGTTGTTAGGAATTACCAAAACCACCTAGGAATAGTTGCGCTTTCAGTCGTGTTCATGGGGAGCCAACCGACTCGGTCGGAACGGAATGCGTCGTCGTGTTCATCGGGAGGGCTTGGATGGAACAGCCGATGGAAACGAGGCCTGGCGTACCGCAGAACGAAGGAAACAGCCTTGTGTTCGACCGGCCACGTTCGAAATGGGATCCTGTTCATCGGGAGGGGTCTGGCATACCGCAAAATGGAGGAAATGGACCTCCTATGGTCGAAACGGGGGTCCTGTTGATCAGGAGGGGTGTGGCGTATCGCAAAACGGAGGAAACGGACTTGTGTTGGAGCGCTACGGTCGAAACGGGGGTCCTGATCATCGGGAGGGGTGTTGCGTACCGCAAAACGGGACTCCACGGGATACTGTTCATCTCCACCGTGGACCCACTCCAGCCTCCACGGGCTACTGTTCATCCACCGTCGACCTCCTCCAGCCTCCACCTGTGACTGTTCATCAACGGGCTCCTGTTTATCCAGCCGCCAGTGCGCGCTACTCCACTGGCTACTGTTCAACCAGCCCTCTCCACGGGCTCCTGTTCAACCACCCCTCCATGGGATACTATTCATCCAACTCTCCACCGTCTATTTTTCATCCTACCCTCCACGGGGTGGTCCTGTTCATCCTGCCCTCCACGGGGCCCTGTTCATCCAGCCCCAACCGGCTTGATCGATCGGGGTCCTGTTCATCCAGAGGCAACACCACGGGGTCCTGTTCATCCACCCCCATCGGGAACTGTTCATCCAAACCCCCCAGCACGCTCACTGTTCATCCAGAGGCAGCATCGATCGGCTTCAGTTAGCAGCCGTAGCGAAGGAATCGCACGATCGGGTTCAGTTAACAGCCATCGAACGATCGCTCGGGTTCAGTAACGCTTATCCTGCAGTGCAATCCCTCGGGTTTAGTTAGAGCCCAATGCCTCGCTCGGGTTCAGTTAGAGCCCAATGCCTCGCACCCACGCGCGTGCGTGTATGAGAGAAACACGCATCGCTCGGCCCTGACCACCCACCGTAACCGGGAACACCTCGATATTTTCCTTGCCCTTGCTTCTACCATGGTTTTTTCCATCATGGACGGCCCAAAGAATGTCATGCAGCTGCGTCTCCGGCCCACCCAGGACGAAAAGCCCATTTTCTGTCATGATTTTTTGTCATAGAAGTAGGACCCCACCACATCTATGATGATATCGGGTTTTGTCACAATTATCGTCATAGAAGTGTCATAGGTATGACAGAAAAAATTTCGTTGGGCCCAAAATGTCATGGATGTGTCTATTTTTTGCAGTGACCACCGCGGCTATGACCATTAGCTCAGCTGTTGCGGCGACGGCTGGTGCTAGTGGTACTGCACGCCCGTCGGCTCAAGCTTTGATAGAGTTATTGGAGGCATTGGCGACTCTGATGGGGGTGGAGGTAACCCCGGACAACCAGGAACACCACAAGGTGGATGTGGCGATACTACTAGGGAAGTGCGAAGCTACAATGTGGATGTAGCTTTTTAAACAAGCGCTACTGCTAAAGTTCTGTGTATAAGGTTTTTCCTAGTAGTGCGAAGCCAAGGAAGTGCTGGAGGCTGAGAATGCTAGGATGGCTATGGAATGAGCTGCTTTGGAGGCCCAGGCACAGCGGATTCAGGCAGACTCTTTCCATCTCATCTTGGATTGAAACGCCTCAAACGAGGTCATGAGGAGGAGGCACTAGAGTCGTTTACCCCTGGTTTATGATGCGAGAAATCTCTCCAACATGCCCGGTGCAGGTACCAGCGAACCACCGATGGTGAACCGGGCGGCCGAAGTGCCTGTGACTGGAGCGCCAGTTCTGCCACGCGCGATGGATCCGCCTCGTTTGGATGTGACTCCGCCTCAGCACGTGTCGACACCGCTGGGTCATTATTATAATCCTTTGGATAATATGATCACTGTACGTCATGATTGGTGGCTCTTCCAGTGGAAGGCGAGTCTCTAGCCGCGATAGAGATGCGGAGGGCCAGCGAGCTCCTTCAGACAGTTGTAGCTCAACAGGCAGCTTATTCGTATAGCCGTGAGCGGATTCATTCAACCCCACATCCAAGTCGGAGCTATAGCAGGCATATCAAAATGCCCACAGTTTCAAGAAGTGAACAACATCGTAACCAACCTCGTGGGCATGACCCAGCGCGCGGTGGCAATAATGCCCAGGCTTTGGTGGATCAGGGCAGAGCGCATCGAGAGGCGGAACTGGCGGCTCAACAACAGTCTCCAGTTTATCCATCAGCTTCGGTGGAGGCACGGGTGACCTCTAGACCTTGGGTGTACCATGTCTAGTACCAGCTCTGCGCAACGAGCGTTTACCTAAGGATTTCAAGGGCCCTAGGAAGGTGCCTAATTACACGGCTGATCAGCCCCATGAGGCTTGGATTGAGAGTTATGAGATGGCCATGGAGATGTTGGATGTTAGTGATGCTGCATGTGCTAAGTCCTTCACCATGATGTTGGATGGGCCGGCTCATACTTGGTTGAAAGGGCTACCCGCTAACTCCATTAGGTCATGGGCAGAGTTAAAGGCCCGTTTTATCCAGAATTTTAAAGACACATGCAAGAATCCTTTGTTAATCCTGGATTTGGATTCATGCGTCCAAGGAGAGGGCGATTCAACAACCCATTGGGTACACCAGATCTCAGCTGTTATACATTCTTCATATAGTATCAATGACGGCTCAGCAGTCCTGATGTTGGAGACGAATTGTCATTTCCTCCCGTTGAAGCAGAAGCTGGGGCGGCTTAAACGCCACTGCAACGACATGGGGGAGTTAAATATGCTGACTCTGATAGTACAAGGACCCCGAGTCTGATGATGAAAAGCCGGGTAAGGGAAAGAAGAGCAGCAATACGAGAGGGCAGCAACATAACCTGGCAAGTCAAGGTGGCAATGGTAAGTGCAAGGCTAATGGCATCTTGGATTTTGTGGCTAACACCAATACGCAGAGTAATAATCAGCGTCGCAAGGGAAAAACCCCACCTCGGTTTGGAGGACCTAAATTCAACCTTGAGGCGATGATGAATCAGCCTTGCCAAAGCATGGTACGCACGAAAAGCCGGTCACTCACCTCTGAAAGGATTGCTTCATTATGAAGGAGTATAGAAATTCCATTTTTTCCAGAACAATCATGGACCGAACGGCGGCACAGTATCCGGCTCTCACGGTCCTGGTTTTGGTGGTGGCGGTTCAAATTCCGGTTTCCAAGGCCAAGGCAATAAGGGTGGTTTTAATCAATAGTCTGGTCAAGGGAATCAGCAGGAGTAGTCTGGTTATCAGAGTAACCCAGAGCAGTTGAATAGTGGACAATAACATGTCTTCACCACGAGTTTGTGAAAACAGGATCAGAAGCTCCATAAAAGGACAGTGAACACAGTTGAACCGGCAATTCCCCTTTACTTACGATGGTCTGAACATCCTATCTTTTGGAGTCGTGAGGATCACCCGGCTTGGTTTGATAATCCGGGCCACTTAGCTCTGGTGGTGGCACCTCAGGTTGGAGGGTACAAATTCACGAACCTACTTATGTATGGGGGCAGCAGCATCAACATTCTTTACTGTGAAACATTTCATCGCATGAGCTTGACTAACAAAGATCTTAAGCCATCAGACACTGTTTTTCATGGCGTGGTGCCTGGTAAGTCAGCATATCCAGTGGGCAAGATATCTTTGGAAGTGGCCTTTGGTGATCAAAGACGTTGAATTTTGAGGTGGTTAAAATCAAGAGCCCTTATCATGCTCTGTTTGGACGGTCGGCTTACTCTAAGTTCATGGCCAGGCCTTGTTATGTTTATTTGCATCTCAAGATGCCGAGTTACAAGGGTACTATTACAGTGCATGGGAGCCGGTATATAGCTTTGGAGTGTGAAGAAGGTGATGTTGCTTATGCTGAGTCTGTTTGTGCAATAGAGGAGTAGAAATTTTACAAGGATAATGTTGACCCGACCGATATGACATCTTTGAAGAAGCTAACCACAAAGCATGACACCCTGTTGAAATTTAAATCAGCTGATGATACTAAGATAGTTAGCTTTGTTCCTGGCGATTCATCCAATCAGTTCAGTATCAGTGCTAATTTGGATCAGAAATAGGAAAGAGAGCTCATCAAGTTCATCCATGAGAACCGGGACATCTTTGCATGGAAACCTTCAGACACACTAGTACATCGACATGTTAAACAAACGGTTTTAACCCCTTTCCACGACGGCATTTGGAATCATCGCCAAGTGAGTCTAGGCGATAGAGGGGTCCTTCCCACACGACCCAGAAATCATCGGGGATAGGCACTCCTGGGACCCAGACTGAGGCCGTGTGCTATCGGGCGAGGCAACGAAACCCAATCATTTCCGTAGGTATGTACATCCCACATGGTGAATCCCAAAAAATCATGTCCGTAGGTATGTACATCCCACACGGTGAATCCCAGAAAATCATTTCCGTAGGTATGTAAATCCCACACGTTGAATCCCATAAAAACATTTCCGTAGGTATGTACATCCCACACGGTGAATCCTAGAAAAACATTTCCGTAGGTATGTATATCACTCACAGTTCTTTGTGTGGAAACGTTTGTGCAAGGTGGCCTAACGCAAAGAGTTCGCTGCCGGAATCCATGTGTGATTGTTAGTTGATCGAACATGCCTACTTTCTAGAAACTGTGCGGGTTATTTGAGTTCATCGCCCACGGTGCTGTCTGAGTGACCGTCTGCAATAGAAAACCCCAATAAGCAGGGTAATTAGCCTATTATTGATAATCCATGTACTAATCAAACTGATATTTCTTATAAAAGATGCCAGATATTTCATATCCGTATAAAAGCAACCAGGATTTCATAATCGAATTACATCAGATAGCTTCGGCACTCAGTTACGCCATTACACAAGAGCACCAAGTTTCACATGCAGCATAAAAAACCTTTGGAAAGTAGCATCATACACGGTAAATAGACAGATGAATCTCATCTGGGAAACTGTAGAAGCGGAAGGCAAATATTGAACCTTTAGTGATGTTGAATGTCCTTGCAACTTTAGGCAAGTGGCTATGGATAATTGCCCACCCAACCTTAGACATCTTCAGCAAGACTTCATTATTGTACCATGGGTGTTGAATGAATACCTTCCTCGCGTCTTGACCATGCAGGTGGTTTGAGAGGTAATCATCAGAGAACTACTTTGAAAAGTACTGAAAACAAAGCTATGCATAAATCGCTATTGTAAATTTTGAAATGGCGCAAGGGGTAAAAACAAGGTAAAAGAGTTGGTACCATCCTATAGTTGACTGATGTCTTCTTCATCCCAACCATCTTCCTGAGTTTCTTGACTTGATTGATATTCATGGACATCTCATTTCCCCATATGCAAAATGGGTCGAACAGTGGGTCTAAGCCTCCGATAGCAGGACCTACATGTGCAAGACTAAATTGTAAGAAACCTAAATATTAAAATGATTCATGCAACTGCACAATAATGTGCTATTAGCCAAAGGACCCTGCTTGAACAAACCTCGATGGTAAACCACAGTCTCTCCCATTGTTTTCCTGCAACACACATATGGAAGATCTTGATCAGGTTAACTGAGAGTTGCCATAGTATCAGTAGAATATGTATTTTTGAGTACAGCCAAATTCAATTGGTGTCATATGCATAACAATACAAACTTGTACCCACAGCAAATGAAAATCAAATTGCGTAGACCAAACAGTTAAATGGAGATCAGACCAAATGAACCAAAATAGTTAACTGAGCACGACATTGCAGAATAGAAACATGTACTAGAAGATAAGACAGTTAACAAAACAAAGAATGCTTGAGAACAGTACTACACAATGTAGCAATTGTTGTACCAAAGTGTTAACTGAATATTACATTTCAGAGGACCAAACTGTTAACTGAACATCAGATTGCATATTAACATTACTGAGGACAAATCACTTGAAGGCACTAGCGGTGGCCTCGAGAAAACATCATGAACTGTATTTTAAAGTAGACAACTGTGTGGCAGTGTCGACGGTAGCCTTGAAGACGAGGTGCTCCTCCATGATCTGGCGGTCGACACACATGGCAGCCATAGCGATCTCATTCGCACGTGTGCCGCATGCTATTGAGCTCCACATTATACTGTATGTAAAATTGCTATGGGCGGTGCTTAATTAGAGGAGGGGGGCAGTGATTTCGGTGGAAGGTGTCGCTCCGTCGGTCGGGGCATGTGGGACGGGAAAGGAGGAGGATGGTGTGGGTGGGGTGTGGATTACCTGACCATATCGACGAGGCCGCGCAGCAAGAAGAAGGTTCGGCGGCCAGGAGGCTGCGCAGCAAGAAGAAGGGTCGCTGGCGAGGAGGCGGCGCTTCAAGAAGAAAGGTCACCGGCGAGGAGGCGGCCCTGCAAGAAGAAGGGTAGCCGGTGTCATGGGTTTATCATGGCAGATGTCCTCGTGAAAGGACTTAGTCGTGGAGCCATCGCAACGGGTTAGCTTAAAGGGGTTAAACCGGACAAGGGGACACGCGGAGTTTATACAAGTTCGGCCCCTTCGATGAAGGTAAAAGCCTACCTGTAGTTGGGGTTTGTTTTGCTAGGGTTTCGACGACCAGGGAGCGAATCCGCTTTGACTGGCCTTCCAGTTGTTGTTTTTTCGTCCTCAAACCGTGGCCGGGTCATCCCTTTATATACACAGGTTGACATCCGCTGGTTTACAGAGTCCCAAAGCCGGATCATAGAAGTGTTTGGCTCGGTCTCTATTCCTCTAACTTACAATAGAAGTTTACATGATAAAGTCGGTTCACATCTACAGGCTTTAATCTATCTTTGGGCATTGGGCCTTCTTAAAGCACCAGTATCTTCTCATCTTCATGGGTTTCAATCTTCATGGAGCTAATCCGGCCACGCCTAGCCGGTTTACCTCAAGTAACTATATCCCTAACATTAGGCCCCAGATTGATTTGAACCTGTTCATGTCAATCTCCAATACTTAGAAAAATTCTTGCTCTGGCACCTTTGTATAAATCTGGTAAATCGCCGTGACGTCATCCTTTAAATCCACAGCCAATTGTTATGATGTCATCTACCCGTTGAAGCCGAAGACGCCCTTCATTAATGATCGTTTCAACCCTCGAGGCGTCATCCTTAATAACTATCCATTTCCAGCTCCTCGATTTACGCACCTATCACTAATCGGCTCACCTTATAAATAAGACCATGGGCCCTTCTCTTTATCCCCTTCGTCTCCGCTTCCCTCTTCTTCCTCCTTGCGACATCGCTGTCCCTGAGCGCCGCCGCCGCTACTGAGCTTCGCCACCGTTCCTCCGCCGGCCGCTGCATCAACCTGGTTGTACCAGAAAACTTCGATGCTCCTTTGTTGCTTCATCCTCTGTGAGTTCTTTCCCTTTCCCCCTTTGTAGATCTATTTGAAGGTTCATTCGTTCTTCGTAGTTTATGAAAATTCATCGGGGCTCCAGTACGGCTCTGCTCCTCCTCATCTATGGATTTAAAAACTTCATGCTTGATATATTGTGCGTAAATAGCTTACTTTCCGCTACCAGAACAAAACTTTTGTACGCAAAAACCGATCTGAAGCATTACGAACTGCTGTGGGTCCAACCCTTGTTAGGTCAAAATATTTTTGCTTTCCTATCTTCAGTAGATCCAAAATTTCCATGCCCTCTTGCGGAATCTATTTCTCCTTACTTAGTCATTTTACCTTGGGTCTGTATCCTCTTTATCATGTAGGCGGTTTACCCTTGTAAAAACAATCTATCTCATAACATTAGTCCCTGGTAAACCGGCAAACCCCCTTTACATTCATTGTAACAGTCTGGTTTATCAACACATGTATACCCTTGAGATGACCTTGTCATCCATTATTGTATCAGTCTCCGGCGCAATTTCACATATCTGTACATCTTTATTCCATTGCATCTTGCGTACCACCATGAATGATTTGGAACTGGCATTTATTTTTCAGCATTTCGTTTCACAATGGCCAAACAGTTTTGCACTTGCAACTAGGCTCCTTCCCGGGTCACCGAAGAACAGTTGAACGGAATGGTCAATATCGGCACCTTGCCCAAGAAAACTGAAATTCGATGGCGAGTTCCAGGAATAGAGAATCGTCCTACCCTGAGGCAGGGTGAGGTAGTGGTCTTTGTCGACCACATAGGCCGTGGTTTCAAACCGCCCGGGTCGAAGTGTTTCCAAGATGTGCTTGCCAGTTTCCAACTCCATCCTCAAGATATCAGACCCAACTCGGTGTCCAATCTATGAAACTTCCAAGTCTTCTGTGAAGTGTACTTCCAAGAAGAACCAACTGCTGAGCTGTTCCGGGACTTTTTTCATCTGAACCGGCGTACAGAATTTGTAAACGGTCCCAACACTAAACTTGGTGGTGTCTCTATTCAAAAGCGGAAAGAAGTTGAATTCCCTCATGCCAAACTGCACAGTCACCCTAAGGAATGGAACCAGACTTGGTTCTACTGCATAGATACCTCTCCTGAAGATGAGAACCCTCTTCCAGACTACCGTGATCACCGGCTTTCCAACACTCGTCCATTGTCGCACCGTTTAAGTTCTGCGGAACGGGCCAAATATGCCCCTCAACTTGCCAAGCTCCGGGCCTTTATGGCCAACGGTTTATCAGGCATTGATTTTGTGCGTTGTTGGATATCTTGGAGCATCTTGCCACTAAGCCGCCGCCCCAATTTAATGTGTGAGTACACCAGCGAATTAGAAGACCCTGAACGCCACATCAACATTCAGTGAACCGATGAAGAGGTCACTGAAGGCGTTAAGAAAATTTTGAATCAATCGGAATCAGTCTGTCGCCAAACCGGCTTGAACCCGTTGTACACTCAAAATAAACCGCCTGCTGTAAGCACTATGCTTCCTTTTTATCTTTAATATCTTTAAATTGTTCAACTTGTAAACTTTCTTCTGTTTGTGTATAAACAGGGTGATGATCCGTTCTGGAAGCGGAAATCCGCAGATAAAGTAGCAAAGCCATCCTGTCCCAAAACCAAAGCCGTCAAGCGAACCTCAAAGCGGAAAATAGCCGAACGTATCAACATGGAACTTGATGAAGATGCAGAGGAACCGGAAGTTGAGGTAGAACTTGACTCCCTTGGCTCCCTTTTCATGCATCTCTGTCACATCCCTGGTCCTGTTATGCACTAGGCTAGACCTCATGTGAGCATCATGTTTAAATTCAAATGAAATTGAATTGAGGAATTTTCAAAGCCTCAGAAGACCTCTAAAAATGACCAACATTTAAATTTCATCAAATGAGTCCAAGAAAATGTTCCTGTTATTCCATGGAAATATTGGTGAGAGGTAAAATTTAAATCAATATTTTTGGAGTCACAGAGATATTTATTTTGGCCATTTGAATTAATCCAATAACTATTTGCTATGGATTTATATTTAATATATATTAAATATGACTCCAAATAATTCTGGAAGTTTGTGAGTGGCTTTGTATATATTTTAGTAAGCCACATAATAAACTACAGAATTTATTAAAATGGTTTAGAGTTTAAAACTAAATCAAAACAAACTACAGAAAATAGAAAACAAAATTAAATAGAAATAAAAGAGAGAGAGAGAGAAGGACTTATCTGGCGCTCACCTGGTAGCCCAGCCGGCCCAGCTCCTGTGCGGCCCAGCCCATCTCCACTTCCCCCCCCCTGTCGTCTTCCTCCTCGCCAGAAGGACCAAGGCGTGGCGCGCGCGCCCGAGAGCCCCGGCCACCTCCTGCTTACCTGCTCGCCGCTGGAGGCACCTGAGGGTGCCACACACTCCCCTCGACCCTCTCCTACCCTCCCCGTGCCCCTCTCCTCTCTCTCCCCGGAACACTCTCCCCCTCCTCTGTTCTCCTCACCCGAACGGAGCCGCCGCCACCGACGAGAACCACCGTGGCCACCGGCCACCCCACGCCTCACCGACGCCCCAGGAAGCTCCGCCCCGACCCCCTCTTCCTCCACACCGATCCACGGCCTCCGGAAGCCCTGCAGCGTCGCCCTCAAGCTCGCCCCCAACCTTTGGCCGCCGGCGAACTTTCGAGGATTCGCGAGCTCCAGCCCCTCCCCGACCTCGCCGTTGCCTCCACCAGATCCGCTGTGAGCTACTCTTCCATTCCCCCTCCTCCTCGCGCTCGTTCCCATACTCTAGCCGCCTTTTTCACCGGAGCCGATTGCTCCTCGCCGTCGGCCATGGCGTGGCCGTGGCCACAGCCACCGCCGCTCGCTCCCGAGCCCACCAGCGTGCTCACCGCGCTCCTGCGAACCCGAAAACACCCACGGGTGCTCCCTGCCATGCCCTTTAGCGCCATCTCCGCTGTTGCCGAACTCCGGCCGCCGCCTTTGAGCTCGCCGCCGAAGATATAGATCGCCCCCGGCATATCTGACCGCACCACTCGACGCGCGGGATCCTCAGCGTCACGTAGATGCCCTCCGCCGGCCATTTGGTCGCCGGAGGAGGAATTCCGACCCCCTCCGCCGTCTCGGGCTTCACCGGCGACGAGCCGGGGACCAAGTCCGGCGGGTTTGACCCCAGTTGGACGCCCCTGACTCAATGACAGGTGGGCCCCAGCCCTGTTAGGTAATTAGGATTAGTACTAATTAAATTAATTAATTAATAATTTTAATTAAGCCACTGTCTCACTGACATGCGGGCCCCGCCCGGCTAACCAAGTTAGTTAGAGTTAATTAACTCTGTTAGTCACCTAAGTCACTGACCAGTGGGCCCCACTGGTCAGGTTTGACCCGGACCAGCCCAGTTGACTCTGCTGACGTCACCGTGACGTGATGCTGACGCCATAAATCATTTCTGGATTTATTTTATTCAGAAAATTCCAGAAAATTGTATAAACTTCTAAAAATCATAGAAGTTCAACCGTAACTCCAAATTAAATAATTTATATATGAAAAATGATCAGAAAAATTCAAGGAATCCATCTGTACCATTTTCATGCATGTTAGAACAACTTATAGCAGCTGTTTAGCACAAATCAATTAAATGGCATTTGAATAATCACATATGGAGTTTGAATTTGAATCTTGTATTCAAACCAACTTCATTTAATCTGTTGCTAGTTGCATTAGCTCAAAACACATTCATATTGCCATGTCATGAGCATGCATCATATTGTGCATTGCATTGATTGTATCTCTTCTTGTTGCCGGTATCTGTTCCCTCCCGGTAGATGATGTTCCGACGTTGTGATCGTTGACACTGATGAAGACTCAATGTTATCTTCAGAAGTGCCAGGCAAGCAAAACCCCCTTGTTCATTCCGATACAATCCTACTCTCTCGCTCCTGCTCTCTTTTACTGCATTAGGACAACACCGATTCATCTGTTACTTGCTGCGGTAGCTGAACTCCTTTATCCTTTGCATGACCTGTCATTGCCACAGTAAATAGATGAAACCCACTAGCATGAGTAGGAGTTGTTTGAGCCCTGTTGTGCCTACTCATTCTTGCTTGTTTGTCATGCCTGCTACTGCTTAGAGTTGAGTCAGGTCTGATTCATCGGGGATGAATCAGAGGCGTGTGAACATGTCCTACTGTGTGTGAGCTAAGTGTGTGAACACGTTTTGGTAAAGGTAGCGGTGAGAGGCCATGTAGGAGTACATGGTGGGTTGTCTCATTGCAGCCGTCCTCAGGAACTGAGTTCTGTGTTTGTGATCCATGATTCAGCTACTACCATACATTGGGCCCTGAAATATGACCCCGCTCGACTTCTTATTCACCCTAGTCCTCTGTCCAGGAGTTGCAAGTAGTTTCTGGTGTTTGTAGCTTACTGGAGGCCGTGGACAGCGCTGACCGTAGGGGTGGGCTGTGATGGGGTAGGTACGTGGCACGGTGTACCGGATGCCCGTTTGGTATCTCGGGAACCCTGTTCACATCGTTTGGGGCTGTGAGCGAAACTCCGGCCAGATCTCCTCATGGATGGAAGCCGAATAGGCGATAAAC
Source organism: Triticum dicoccoides (assembly GCF_002162155.2). Lineage (NCBI taxonomy): Eukaryota > Viridiplantae > Streptophyta > Magnoliopsida > Poales > Poaceae > Triticum > Triticum dicoccoides. The sequence goes on along the minus strand of NC_041390.1, from coordinate 201,562,602 downwards.
CTGGACTAGAGACTTGAGTGTTTAGGTAGGTCGTGGTCTACACCCACGTCGGCTTTCGCTTGAAGTCTGCCGAGCACATGTCATGTGCAGACGCTAAGTGGTGGAAACATGTATGAAGAAGTACACCCCTGCAGGGTTAACATCATCTATTCGAATAGCCGTGTCCGCGGAAAAGGACTTCTGGGTTGCTTATATCAGTTCATAGACAAGCGAAAGTGGATACTCTAAAATACGCAAGATAAGTGTGAGTGCTATGGATGGCGTTCTCGTAGGGAGGCGGGAGCGGATCCATAGTGGTGTATTGATATGGTGAATATGTGGACTCGTGTGCGCCACCTCAAAAGAGTTACATTGCAGTCGTAGTTCAGGATAGCCACCGAGTCAAAGCTGGCTTGCCGCAGTTAAACCCCACCATCCCCTTTGTTGATAATGATGCATATGTAGTTAGTTCTGATGTAAGTCTTGCTGGGTACAATTGTACTCATGTTTGCCTATTTTATGTTTTTGCAGAGAGACTTCGGTCTCACTAGTAGTTTCGCGTGGACTTCGACGTTTAGCTTGTTACCTCAGCTACGATCTTGTGCCTCGGTAGGATTGGTAGATAGTCAGGCTTCTCAGCCTTTTTCATTTATAGATGTCTGTACTCAGACATGTTAAGCTTCCGCATGTGCTTTGACTTGTATGCTCTGATTGTTGGGTCATAAGACCCATGTTTGTAATATCTCGCTCCTCGGAGCCTATTGAATATTTACTTGTGTCGTAGAGTCATGTTGTGATGCCTTGTTGAATTTGCACATATCGAGTATATTGTGTGTATGATTGAAATGCTTGGTATGTGTGGGATCTGACTATCTAGTTGTTTATCCTTAGTAGCCTCTCTTACCGGGAAATGTCTCCTAGTGTTTCCACCGAGCCATGGTAGCTTGCTACTGCTCCGAAACATTTAGGCTGGCCGGCATGTGTCCTTCTTCGTTCCTGTGTCTGTCCCTTCGGGGAAATGTCACGCATTGAGTACCGGAGGCCTGTTAGCCCGCTACAGCCCGGTTTACCGGAGTCCTGCTAGCCCAGTGCTACAGCCCGGACCCACTTGCTGATGACCGACACGTTCGATGCTGGGTCATGGATGCCTGTCCCTGTAAGTCTGTGCCACTTTGGGTTTACGACTAGCCATGTCAGCCCGGGCTCCTTATCATATGGGTGCTAGCGACACTATCATATACATGTGCCAAAAGGCGCAAACGGTCCCGGGCAAAGGTAAGGCGACACCCGTGGGAATACCGTGCGTGAGGCCGCAAAGTGATATGAGGTGTTACATGCTAGACCTATGTGGCATCGAGTCGGGGTCCTGACAGCGTTGGTATCAGAGCTTGACTGCCTGTAGGATTACCAAGCCAAACTGGTCGAAGTTGAGTCTAGAAATTCTTTAGTTATATAAGGGAATTGATTGTGGGATGGAACGTAAGGCTCTTTTTACTCCTTATACTTTATGCCCTTCTGATCTGAGTCATCTTATCTTTTCTACGGGGTTAAGGAACTAGGCTATCTCTTCTTTCTATCAGGATCACGTGTTACTAATCCGTAGACTTATAAGATTGTTGGATTTAAGCTTGAGTTCAGTTCCTACTACTTCTGTATGTTAACTGTTGATCTCCAAACCTTGATATTGTGCTTCTGAGTGGTTATGCCACCATTTTTGTGAATGTCTCAAATCTTTTTTGAGCATTTACAGCCGTTATGCTGTCCGAGTCATCCCAGGTTTCCAAAGAGTCTGACGCATTTGCAAAATCCTTTTCCTCTGGTTTCAATGTCTTTTAGGCCAGGTTAATCACACAAATTAGTGAGTTGAGGTACTTTATTGCCTCGACATATATGTTGGAGCTGGTATTATGACCCTAGGTGTCTTAGGGGATCATATAGTAATTTAGCCATGATTTGTGTCCCAGTGTGATGATTCTGGCCATCATTCTCGTAAGCATCCCGTGATGCCACTTAGTTAGTAGGCATTCTACTCCTTGGGTTTTCGAACCAAGATTCACCCTACTTGCTTCATGTTGATAGTGTTGCTAGTTCCTTTAGGATATTAGTAACCTTTGCAATAGTCCTCGAGGTCCGTGGTATATCGTTCTTCCAAATACCATGAACCATTCTTGGCAGGAGTTCTTCTGAACCAAAATATGACAACAAGAGTGCTCCCGATGAGTTCTCCATGCTATGTTGTGACTCTGCCAGCTCAACCTTTCTGCATGGATTGTCCGAAAGAAATATGTCGAACTTGTTCGACATGCTAATCCATGCATCCACAACTCAGAAAATCGTATGTTCCTTGAGTTGTCCCTCTTTAGTTGTCTTCTGACCCTCGTCTATCAATTGATAGTCAAGATTATGTGTGCATTCGTTCATCGATGCCTATTACTCTTGTGGTCTGTCAAGCCATTCTATTCCGGAATGACTAGGAGAAACAAACTCCAGTACCTCTTCCATATCCAGGATTGGGTCAAAGAAGTTGTGCTCCGCAGATCAAAATGCCAATCCAGCTTTTGCTCTATTCTACCTTGGAGTATTACCATCTTTATATCGGGATTGTTATAGGAATTGCACACCATCCTATGAACTCTTGGTACAGTGATACTTCTTGCCATCATTGTTCATTCCTCGGTTCCTGTGTTATTGTAACCGGAATGCCGACAAGTGAATCGTGGTGTATGAAATCAATACTGCTAGCAACTCCGTTGCTTGGTAGTTAAATGGACAACAACCTCATTCTTAGCGTGCTGATTATTGAGTCATCATTCTAAGATTGATCGTGCTACCTAGTCCTTATTCCTGGTGCACTTTTCAATCAATGAGTTAGGATAGTGTCAATCCTTGCTTGTTTGATTATATCGTCTTGCCCTGAATAACAAGATTGTTCTCAAGCTTAGTAACATACCGGTGGTTCGTGATTTTCCGAAGATCTTCTCGAAAGTATTACCAGGTTGTCACCTGACCGCTATGTTGAGCTCGTGATCAAGTTGGTTTTCTTATAAACCACCCTTTCTCCAAGAATCTGTGTTGGATATCCCTGAGCTAGTTGGTTAAGCTAGACAACAACTTGGAGAATTGGAAGATAAAAGCTTGCCTAACTTAGTTCGTTCCAAAGGGATATTCTTGTGTAGTGTGTGCTGAAGAAAGATGATATCTTCATCGATTGGTCCCTGTGATCAGTTATTGGACCTATTGCCTTATAAAACTTTGATTTGGGTGTGGGCTATCCCCAAATCAAGTCAGAACCAACAATGTTCGTAATGTTGTCTTATTCGTGGGGTTTTCCTCGAGCATACACCATTATATTCTTTGGTCTGACCAATGCTATCACCGTGTCCACTTAGCTATGGAATTCCTTTTAAAAGGAAACCCGGATGAATTGTTGTTGATCCCATTGACAACATCCTTGTCTTCTCCATAATTTTGCTGAACATTAAGCTAGTGTTGGAAAACTTTTGAAAGCATTTTCCTCATGCTAGCTCATGGGGTATGTGTTTGATGAAAGGAGTGACTTCCTCTTATACACGTGCATTTGGTGAAAGTTGCCGCCGTGAATTTGAGAAAGTTAATGTTGTTTCCTTTGGAATCATCCCAAATCAGTCATGCACACGTGCGAAGAATTCTGTGGTTTGAAGACTTGCAACCTTCATTCCATATGTGTCCCGAGCACACCAAGCCACTGATTGATTTGTTCAAGGAGAAGAAGTTCCCTCATAAGAGCTAATCATATGACTTATGCGAGGACTTCGTTATCCACGGTGATGGTTCCCAACCAGAACTCGGTAGTGTTTTATTGTAAGACTACCACGTGGTCATGTTTGTCTAGGACAACATGTTCACATGTTTGTAGCAGAACCAGCTCATGTTTTGGAGCTTACTATCGTAGTTCATTCCCCGAGAATCTCGCAACGTCATCTCGTCGATTTGTGTTGCAAACTTTCATTTTTCTTCCTAGACTCGATGAGTCTGGAATATCCTGACACCAACCAGATCTGAATCTCAGGCAGGTATGATGGTTTGGAACATTTCCCAAAAACTATAATATCGGTCCCTCGGAAACCGGTAAAGTGGATGTCGTGGCCAACACACCCAGCCGGAAGACCTGTTATTATAATATCTTGATTGAGGAAGTTGGCCACCTCCCCATAAGGATCTCGTAGGACTTATTCTAGTAGTTGTTCCTTATGGATTTTTGTGTTCCCGAAGTCTGACCTTTTACTTGATGTCTAGATATCAAACCATATCTATGGGTGGATTACGCTAGCACATCAAGGAGAACATTAGAAGCGGAGTGCTAAATGTCTCTCGGTCGATCATCCAGATTTTGTTCCCTTGGCCTCGCTAAGGTGAAATCTGAGAAAGTGTTATCCTCCTTTGCATCTGCATCGTCCGTCAGTATTCATCGTGGTAGTACGTTGTGTTGCCAGGATCCTTGACACGGATGTTGGTAAAACCTTGATGATTATGGAAATGCTCAAGTTCTTGAGAGCACGCTCAAGCGCTAGGTGATATCATCGGCACTAACTGGGATTGCTCTCAGTTTCCTCGATTATGCTATAACCTTCAAACAGTGAATTCACTCTCTATTGTTGGGTTCTTCCCCAGTTACCAGAATCATTCCCATCATTTGCATTTTGTTCCCAGCTTGCACCGCCAATGTGCCATTCTACCATGGGTCTCTTCCATTTCCGGTGATAAGCAAATTCATCCATTACGTTGTCTTCAACAAGGTAATCCACATCATCCAAGTCCGAGTATGCCATTCTACCGACCCCCTCCAAACGATCGCTCGAGAATTGCCTTAGGCTGGTTTAAAGAGTTTCAATGATCTCTGAATCAAAGGTAATTCTTTTTGCCACTTAAGGGGATATTTCTACGAGTCACCTTCCCTAAGGTGCATTGTTATGGTATCATGGCAATTCAACTCCTCGCTACGTTGACAGCCGGTCACCACATTCTTAAGTCTGGAATTGTTGTCTACCTAGTGAACCCTCATCATCTGTTCCACTCCATTCCTCTAGAGGTGTGCTTCGTCTCTCAGCTCGAGAGATGTTGCTATGTCTCGGCCCATGAGTTGATCCTGAGTTGTTCGATCTTCGAGAAGATCGATCCTTCTAGAGTCCCCTTCTCCTCTCGTCGTCATATTGGCTGGAGTTCTCAGAGCAAGACGACAAGACAAAGATGGTGATTGAATCAGCGTCCATTTGAAGTGCAACCTGGATCGTGAAGATTGTGCTAGTTTGCGTTCCCCCTTCACCTTACCCGAAGCTTGAATCTCGGGACGAGATTTTTGTTTAGTGGGGGTGAGTTGTCACATCCCTGGTCCTGTTATGCACTAGGCTAGACCTGATGTGAGCATCATGTTTAAATTCAAATGAAATTGAATTAAGGAATTTTCAAAGCCTCAGAAGACCTCTAAAAATAACCAACATTTAAATTTCATCACATGAGTCCAAGAAAATGTTCCTGTTATTCCATGGAAATATTGGTGAGAGGTAAAATTTAAATCAATATTTTTGGAGTCACAGAGATATTTATTTTGGCCATTTGAATTAATCCAATAACTATTTGCTTTGGATTTATATTTAATATATATTAAATATGACTCCAAATAATTCTGGAAGTTTGTGAGTGGCTTTGTATATATTTTAGTAAGCCACATAATAAACTACAGAATTTATTAAAATGGTTTAGTGTTTAAAACTAAATCAAAACAAACTACAGAAAATAGAAAACAGAATTAAATAGAAATAAAAGAGAGAGAGATAAGGACTTATCTGGCGCTCACCTGGTAGCCCAGCCGGCCCAACTCCTGTGCGGCCCAGCCCATCTCCACTTCCCCCCCCCCTGTCGTCTTCCTCCTCGCCAGAAGGACCGAGGCGTGGCGCGCGCGCCCGAGAGCCCCGGCCACCTCCTGCTTACCTGCTCGCCGCTGGAGGCACCTGAGGGTGCCACGCACTCCCCTCGACCCTCTCCTACCCTC
>NC_041390.1:201454998-201556086 GCF_002162155.2 Triticum dicoccoides | reverse complement strand
TCCTCCCCACCGATCCACGGCCTCCGGAAGCCCTGCAGCGTCGCCCTCAAGCTCGCCCCCAACCTTCGGTCGCCGGCGAACTTTCGAGGATTCGCGAGCTCCAGCCCCTCCCCGACCTCGCCGTTGCCTCCACCAGATCCGCTGTGAGCTACTCTTCCATTCCCCCTCCTCCTCGCGCTCGTTTCCATACTCTAGCCGCCTTTTTCACCGGAGCCGATTGCTCCTCGCCGCCGGCCATGGCGTGGCCGTGGCCACAGCCACCGCCGCTCGCTCCCGAGCCCACCAGCGTGCTCACCGCGCTCCTGCGAACCCGAAAACACCCACGGGTGCTCCCTGCCATGCCCTTTAGCGCCATCTCCGCTGTTGCCGAACTCCGGCCGCCGCCTTTGAGCTCGCCGCCGAAGATATAGATCGCCCCCGGCATATCTGACCGCACCACTCGACGCGCGGGATCCTCAGCGTCACGTAGATGCCCTCCGCCGGCCATTTGGTCGCCGGAGGAGGAATTCCGACCCCCTCCGCCGTCTTGGGCTTCACCGGCGACGAGCCGGGGACCAAGTCCGGCGGGTTTGACCCCAGTTGGACGCCCCTGACTCAATGACAGGTGGGGCCCAGCCCTGTTAGTTAATTAGGATTAGTACTAATTAAATTAATTAATTAATAATTTTAATTAAGCCACTGTCTCACTGACATGCGGGCCCCGCCCGGCTAACCAAGTTAGTTAGAGTTAATTAACTCTGTTAGTCACCTAAGTCACTGACCAGTGGGCCCCACTGGTCAGGTTTGACCCGGACCAGCCCAGTTGACTCTGCTGACGTCACCGTGACGTGATGCTGACGCCATAAATCATTTCTGGATTTATTTTATTCAGAAAAATCCAGAAAATTGTATAAACTTCTAAAAATCATAGAAATTCAACCGTAACTCCAAATTAAATAATTTATATATGAAAAATTATCAGAAAAATTCAAGGAATCCATCTGTACCATTTTCATACATGTTAGAACAACTTAGAGCTGCTGTTTAGCACAAATCAATTAAATGGCATTTGAATAATCACATATGGAGTTTGAATTTGAATCTTGTATTCAAACCAACTTCATTTAATCTGTTGCTAGTAGCATTAGCTCAAAACACATTCATATTGCCATGTCATGAGCATGCATCATATTGTGCATTGCATTGATTGTATCTCTTCTTGTTGCCGGTATCTGTTTCCTCCCGGTAGACGATGTTCCGACGTTGTGATCGTTGACACTGATGAAGACTCAATGTTATCTTCAGAAGTGCCAGGCAAGCAAAACCCCCTTGTTCATTCCGATACAATCCTACTCTCTCGCTCCTGCTCTCTTTTACTTCATTAGGACAACACCGATTCATCTGTTACTTGCTGCGGTAGCTGAACCCCTTTATCCTTTGCATGACCTGTCATTGCCACAGTAAATAGATGAAACCCACTAGCATGAGTAGGAGTTGTTTGAGCCCTGTTGTGCCTACTCATTCTTGCTTGTTTGTCATGCCTGCTACTGCTTAGAGTTGAGTCAGGTCTGATTCATCGGGGATGAATCAGAGGCGTGTGAACATGTCCTACTGTGTGTGAGCTAAGTGTGTGAACACGTTTTGGTAAAGGTAGCGGTGAGAGGCCATGTAGGAGTACATGGTGGGTTGTCTCATTGCAGCCGTCCTCAGGAACTGAGTTTTGTGTTTGTGATCCATGATTCAGCTACTACCATACATTGGGCCCTGAAATATGACCCCGCTCGACTTCTTATTCGACCTAGTCCTCTGTCCAGGAGTTGCAAGTAGTTTCTGGTGTTTGTAGCTTACTGGAGGCCGTGGACAGCGCTGACCGTAGGGGTGGGCTGTGATGCGGTAGGTACGTGGCACGGTGTACCGGATGCCCGTTTGGTATCTCGGGAACCCTGTTCACATCGTTTGGGGCTGTGAGCGAAACTCCGGCCGGATCTCCTCATGGATGGAACCCGAATAGGCGATAAACCTGGACTAGAGACTTGAGTGTTTAGGTAGGTCGTGGTCTACACCCACGTCGGCTTTCGCTTGAAGTCTGCCGAGCACATGTCATGTGCAGACGCTAAGTGGTGGAAACATGTATGAAGAAGTACACCCCTGCAGGGTTAACATCATCTATTCGAATAGCCGTGTCCGCGGAAAAGGACTTCTGGGTTGCTTATATCAGTTCATAGACAAGCGAAAGTGGATACTCTAAAATACGCAAGATAAGCGTGAGTGCTATGGATGGCGTTCTCGTAGGGAGGCGGGAGCGGATCCATAGTGGTGTATTGATATGGTGAATATGTGGACTCGTGTGCGCCACCTCAAAAGAGTTACATTGCAGTCGTAGTTCAGGATAGCCACCGAGTCAAAGCTGGCTTGCCGCAGTTAAACCCCACCATCCCCTTTGTTGATAATGATGCATATGTAGTTAGTTCTGATGTAAGTCTTGCTGGGTACAATTGTACTCACGTTTGCCTATTTTATGTTTTTGCAGAGAGACTTCGGTCTCACTAGTAGTTTCGCGTGGACTTCGACGTTTAGCTTGTTACCTCAGCTACGATCTTGTGCCTCGGCAGGATTGGTAGATAGTCAGGCTTCTCAGCCTTTTTCATTTATAGATGTCTGTACTCAGACATGTTAAGCTTCCGCATGTGCTTTGACTTGTATGCTCTGATTGTTGGGTCATAAGACCGATGTTTGTAATATCTCGCTCCTCGGAGCCTATTGAATATTTACTTGTGTCGTAGAGTCATGTTGTGATGCCCTGTTGTATTTGCACATATCGAGCATATTGTGTGTATGATTGAAATGCTTGGTATGTGTGGGATCTGACTATCTAGTTGTTTATCCTTAGTAGCCTCTCTTATCGGGAAATGTCTCCTAGTGTTTCCATCGAGCCATGGTAGCTTGCTACTGCTCCGAAACACTTAGGCTGGCCGGCATGTGTCCTTCTTCGTTCCTGTGTCTGTCCCTTCGGGGAAATGTCATGCATTGAGTACCGGAGGCCTGTTAGCCCGCTACAGCCCGGTTTACCGGAGTCCTGCTAGCCCAGTGCTACAGCCCGGACCCACTTGCTGATGACCGACACGTTCGATGCTGGGTCATGGATGCCTGTCCCTGTAAGTCTGTGCCACTTTGGGTTTACGACTAGCCATGTCAGCCCGGGCTCCTTATCATATGGGTGCTAGCGACACTATCGTATACGTGTGCCAAAAGGCGCAAACGGTCCCGGGCAAAGGTAAGGCGACACCCGTGGGAATACCGTGCGTGAGGCCGCAAAGTGATATGAGGTGTTACATGCTAGACCTATGTGGCATCGAGTCGGGGTCCTGACAATCTCATTAACAATGATCTTTATCAGGAGGACGTAGAAGGCAGCCAGGCTGATGATGTAGAGCTAATTACCCTTTCCTCTGGTTCAGACTCTATGCCAACATAAAAAACCCGTCAAGCGGTCCGGAAAGTAAGCTTTTATCATCCTCTTGCTTACTTGGATCCAACATTTATTTTGAAGAGGCAACAGCATGAAGCTCGCGGGACAACCCGACACAGCGGCCAACATGTCACTTCAGCTAGTTTACCTGATACCCCGGTTCGGAAGCGCCGATCTGAGGTCTCCCCCACTTCTGACAATTCTTATCCCATGGCAGGTTATTTCAGACAACCTCTTAATCCGTCTGATTAAAATAATCAGGTGACACCTCCCTCATCCTCTGGCGAGTCAACAGCAACCCAACTCCCTCCTCTCAAAACTGTAGCTGGGTAAGTACTCAAACCCTTTCTTCGAATGTTTTGCATATTTTGAGTAATATGCTAAATTTTCACCTCTTTTATTTTTGTTTGCAGAGCAAAGCCAGACCCAGCAAAAAAGCTCGAATGAACAATCCGTCTGAAAACCAAGTGGTTCTTGAACATGAGCAAACACATGAACCAGACCAAACTCATGAACCGGAGGGTCCCCATCCTGACGCTACCTTTGATGAGCCACCCCCTCAAGACCGGAATATCAATGAACAAACTGAAGTTGATACTGTTGTTCCTAATACTGAAGCAGCAGCTCCAATCTAGGCTAGTCCGGTGAAAGGTACTAGCACTCCACCATCACCCACAAAACTTACTGGAGGCCCAGGAGATGACGTTGTCATTACTAGGATGGGCCACAACTCTCCTGGCCATCCTGTAATCTTGGCCAAACATAGCGCCAAAGAAGAGCGTGCTGCCATGGAAAAGGGTAAATGGAGGACTGATTTGTCAAGTTATGCTCACCTCAGCGCTGAAGATCTCCATTCCGGTTTTTAAACCGTTTGCACTCAAACCGAGATTATGAGGCCGGTTTGGTGAACTTGATGAAGGAACGCTATGAGGTATTTTTCATCTCCCTTTATTTCTTGATTCCAAAGTTGAAACACTAGCCCAAGTAGCCCCCAAGGGCTGTTATATGATGTTAATCTTAAACCGGGACTTCGTAATACTTTAGTCCTCTCCTGCTGACCCTCAAAATGTCAGGTCCTTAGTGAAAACAAAACCGATATTTTACCAATGTAATTATGTAGTTTTCCTAAGTGTAGCCCCCAAAGGCCGATTTAGCTTTGCGAGGTAATCCGGGTCTTGAATCCATTCGTCAGTTTTGAACAGATGTACATTAGCCCCCAAGTGTCAAGGATAATGCTTGTATTGTTCTTGAGACTTAGAAAAGATGTATTGATAATAGAGCAAATAGGCATTAGCCCCCAAGTACGAAGTGCATAACTTGATATACGCTTAGTACTTAGAAAATACATATCCTGTTGTTGACATATCTTCGCTATTACAGGCCGAGCTAAGCAATAGAGATGCCCGAACCGCTGACCTGCAAGAGAACGTGAAGTCCCAACAAGCAGAGGCTGTGAAAGCCAAGGAGGAGCTGACCAATGCCCTGACAGCTATGGAAAAGCTGAAGGAGACTTTTAACAAGGAGCGTGCTGACTAGGAAACCGAAAAGGACGGTTTAACCAAAAGAGCTAAGGATGCCGAAGCAGCCCTGAAGCCAGTTGTAGATGAACTAACTAGTTTGAAGCAGCAAATCAACACCATGACGTCCGCTGTATTTGGTAAGTATATCCTTATGCTGTTTGTCTAATTCATGAGATCTTACTGTTTATCTGTCTGGCTGATATTAAACCATGACAGGCACTCGCATTACTCATCTGGGCGCTGATATGCGGATGAAGCTTAAAGCGGCTTACACATTAATAGAACAGATTTACTCTGGATCCCAGCATGCTATACGCACTGCACCCTGCAATAAACCGGCACCAACACTGGTAAAAGAAACCCTTGAGAAGCTGGCCATGCTACCAGCCCGGATTACTGAACTGAACAAGGCAGCCGCAAGAGCAGGAGCGCTGACCGCACTAATCTGGGCCAAAGCATGGATTCCAGATCTTGAAGCGGATGACATCATTAAAGGATATCTAGGTGTGAAGGAGGATGGTTCAAGCTTCAACAATGATGATCTCCAAAGGCTGACAAAGGAGATGCGGCCAATAGCCAGCAAACTGGCAGAAGACACAGAATTATCTCATTTCCAGCCGGCTTACGACACTGAAGGGAAGAGACAGCCTGCCGAAATCCATGAAGTCGAAGAACTTGTGCCTCCAATCCGTAAGCATACTTACGCTCCTAATATTAACCCCTCTAGCCTTATCCATGAAGAAGCCGTGTTTCAAGCTTTAACCGGAATCGATTGGTCGACGGTTGATTTCCAGCGTCTGGGGAGGGATGAAGAAGAAGTGATTGCACCAAATGATCCTCAACCATCAAGCCGTCCAGACGAAGCATCTTAAACCGGCAGCCGGTTTACCAGCTACTGTGTGCCACTGCTTTGAAACAATTATTCAATTGGAGCCATTGTGAAGCTTCTTGTAATAGGATAGCAAAACCCCATTATCTGTCATGCCCTCGAGCATGTTTATGTTGCTTTGACATGCGGAAAACTTGTTTCACTTTTTTGGGATCTATTTATGCATAGCCCATGATGATTTGTGTTCCTGGATACAAGAACTTGAAAGTGTCCTAGTGGTTTATCACTGGACGGGTCATGATGCCCAAAAATATACAATACTTGGATGGATAATCAAAGTTTGTATTAAAAATAACATCTGCAACATACCTCGTTGGCTGACCAACTGCTTGTATGGTAAAGGTGAAAACACCAATCCGGAGCATTGATAACTCCTGGCTTTCTTACCGTTGCATGTAGAAATCATATTGGGCTAAAAAGCCGTTGAGTTGTTTGTATAAGAATGGTGACATCGAGTCAAAACCAGACCAGAGCAGTTTGCTACCGGTTTAGAATCTGATCATGTACTGACAACTAATCATTGAAAGTCAAGCCGGGTTGTAATGAACACCGGTTTGTCAGAAAAATGTTCCTAAATCCCTTATCATAAAAATAGCAAAAATACAAGAAATATGCAAGGCTTTTCATGAGCTGCCAGGCCCTAAATTGAGGCTTTTCATGGGCTGCCAGGCCACTGAGTTAAACCATTTTACAAAGCCTTTTTAAGATGGACCTCAATCTTTAACCAATCGCCGATTTAACTTTAACAAGTTCAGGGTCCATGGGATTGACTTGTCAAACATTCGATGGGTCATACTAGGTTTACCTGGACGGAGTGACTTACTTAAAGAGGTAGGATAACCTGGGGTTTTAGGTGAATACACCTGGCTTCCAAGCCTGGCTTGATAGCCTATTACAAGGGTTCAAAACTCATTGTTCTTTGAGAAGCAAAGAGCCCACAGGTAATATGTGAGATGTGCTTGGTGGTTACCTATGTTTGAGCTGTGCTTAATGCAACAGACTCTCTTTGGCCCCACATAATTTCCTTTTGGCTTAACGCCTATCAAGAGGTGTAGCTATGGTGTGACGACAACCAAGCCCCCTAGTGATATCCCTTTGTGGTGTTAAGCCGATCAAGAGATGTAGCTATGGTGTGACAACAACCAATCCCCCTAGTGATATCCCTTTGTGGTTTCAAACCAATCAAGAGGTGTAGCTATGGTTCAGATACGACCAAGCCCCCTAGTGATTTTCTTTATATCCGTGCGGCTGCAGAGGCCAGTTTAACAAAACTCCGCTTTGTCAGTAGAAACTCTTGTAAGCTCACACACGATGTAAAAAGAACAGAGACCCTGCTTTATTCAAGGTTCTGGTTTATTATATAATATATACATTGTCATAAATATGTACATAAAAAGCCTGTGGCTCAAGTATAGTAAGGCCAAAGAAGAGCTATATTCCACGGCCGCTTGGTCTCCTCCTCCGATTTACATGAGTCTTTGTGCTCTCGAACATCAATGAGGTAGTATGACCCGTTGTGCAGATTCTTGCTGACCACAAAAGGTCCTTCCCAAGGTGGGGATAATTTGTGCATATCAGTCTGATCCTGGATGAGGCGGAGCACCAGATCGCCCCCTTGAAAAGTTCCGGTCTTAACCCGGCGGCTGTGATAACATCGGAGATCTTGTTGATAAATCGCCGAACGTGCTGCTGCAAGATCACGCTCCTCATGTAACAGGTCCAGTGAATCCTGATGTGCCTTCTCATTATCAGCTTCAACATAAGCTGCCACACGGGGCGAGTCGTGACGGATGTCACTAGGAAGAACCGCCTCTGTTCCATAAACCATGCAGAAAGGTGTGTAACCCGTAGATCTGTTAGGTGTGGTGTTGATGCTCCTTAACACAGAAGGTAATTCCTCCACCCAGCAACCCGGTGTCCGCTTCGAAGGAACCATAAGCCGGGGTTTAATACCTCTCAAAATTTCTTGATTTTCCCTCTCCGCTTGACCATTAGATTGGGGGTGAGCCACCGATGCTATATCAAGCCGGATGTGCTCACGTTGGCAAAATTCCTCCATCTCTCCCTTTGACAGATTAGTACCATTATCAGTTATAATACTGTGTGGAAAGCCAAATCAGAATATCACCTTTTTGATGAACTGAACCGCCGTGGCCGCATCACACTTACAGACTGGCTCTGCTTCCACCCATTTGGTGAACTTCTCAACTGCCACTAATAAGTGGGTCTTTTTGTCCTTGGATCGCTTGAAGAGTCCAACCATATCAAGCCCCCAAGTCGCAAACGGCCAAGTTATTGGAATCATCCTCAACTCCTGAGCCGGAATATGAGCACGGCGTGCGAATTTTTGACAACCGTCACATCTTTTGACTAAATCCTCCGCATCAGCGTGAGCTGTTAACCAACAAAAACCGTGGCGAAAAGCTTTAGCTACCAAAGACTGTGAACCGGCATCATGACCACAATCCCCTTCATGGATTTCTTGCAAAATCTCACAACCCTCTTGATGAGAGACACAACGCTGAATTGCCCCTGAGACGCTGTAATGATGTAACTCTCCGTTGATTATGGTCATCGACTTGGAACGCCGGATTATCTGCCAGGCCGAGGTTTCATCCTCCAGTAACTCGCCCCGGTTCATGTAAGCTAGGTATGAGATTGTCTAATCCGGTATGACATGCAAAGCTTCCACCAATTGAGACTCCGGGTTAGGAATACCCAACTCCTCCTCTGTTGGTACCTTGACGGACGGATCATGCAGCACGTCAAGGAAGACATTTGGTGGGACCAGTTTACGCTGAGATCCAAGGCGGCTTAAAGTGTTCGCCGCTTCATTCTTTCACCGGTCTATATGGTCAACTTGATAACCCTTGAAATGGCCAGCCACCATGTCCACCTCTCGTCGGTATGCCGCCATGAGTGGGTCTTTTGAATCCCAAGTGCCACACACCTATTGAGCCACTAGATCCAGTCACCAAAGCACTTAACTCGGCTTAAGTTCATCTCCTTTGCCATCCGAAGACCATGGAGCAAGGCCTCGTATTCAGCTGCATTGTTAGTACAAGGGAACATTAAACGTTGGACATAACAAAACTTGTCACCTCATGGGGAAGTTAGTATGACTCCAGCCCCGAGCCCTCCAAGTGTCTGGATCCATCAAAGTGAACAGTCCAATACGTGTTATCTGGCTTTTCCTCTGGTGCCTGCAACTCTGTCCAATCATTGATGAAATCCACGAGCGCTTGGGATTAATTGCTGTGCGAGGTGTGTATTTGAGCCCGTGAGGTCCAAGCTCAATAGCCCACTTAGCAATCCGGCCAGTTGCTTCTCTGTTTTGAATGATATCTCCCAGAGGGGCTGAACTGACCACTGTGATAGGATGACCCTGAAAATAATGTTTGAGCTTCTGGCTTGCCATAAACACTCCATAAACCAGCTTCTGCAAATGTGGACACGTCTGCATTGATTCAATGAGCACCTCACTGATATAATTAATCAACCGTTGAACCAGATATTCCTTTCTAGCTTCCTTGCGCTCCACCACAATAGCCACGCTAACAGCTCGGGCATTAGCAGCCACATACAGCAATAACAGCTCTTTATCGATCGGGGCTGCAAGCACAGGCCGTTCAGCTAACTTCCTCTTCAGATCCTCAAACGCTTTATCAGCCGCCTCGCTCCAGACAAAATCATCTGTTTTCTTTAACATCTGATATAAAGGGATAGGCTTCTCCCCAAGACGAATGAAAAACCGGCTCAAAGCCGCAATCCGGCTGTCCAAATGTTGAACGTCATTGATACACGCCGGTTTAGCCAAAGATGTAATTACTGAGATTTTTTCTGGATTAGCCTCAATGCCTCTGTTTGACACCAGAAAACCCAAGAGTTTGCCTGCCGGGACACCAAAGACACACTTTTCCGGATTGAGCATCATCTTGTAAACCCGAAGGTTGTCAAAGGTTTCTCTCAAATCATCTATCAATGTTTCCTCCTTCCTGGATTTTATCACAATATCATCCACATATGCATGAACATATCGCCCAATCTGCTTATGAAGACAATTCTGAACACAGTGTTGATAAGTCACCTGGGCACTCTTGAGCCCAAAGGGCATGGAGATATAGCAGAAGGCTCCAAAAGGAGTTATAAAAGATGTCTTCTCCTGGTCCTTAACTGCCATTTTAATCTGATGATAACCAGAATAAGCGTACAGAAAACACAAACGGTCACAACCCGCCGTAGCATCAATAATATGATAAATACGAGGGAGGGCAAAGGGATCTGTAGGGCAAGCCTTGTTCAAGTCTGTGTAATCTACACACATACGCCAAGTGCCGTTTTTCTTAATAACCAGCACCGGAGTAGCCAACCATTCCGGATGAAAGACCTCCACGATAAACCCTGCGGCCAATAACCGAGCTACCTCTTCACCAATAGCCTTGCACCTTTCTTCATTGAAGCGGCGGAGAAACTGCCGGACCGGTTTAAACTTAGGATCAATGTTAAGTGTGTGCTCAGTGAGTTCCCTCGGTACACCTGGCATGTCAGAAGGTTTCCATGCAAAGATGTCCCGGTTCTCACGGATGAACTCGATGAGCGCGCTTTCCTATTTGGGATCCAGGTTAGTGCTGATGTTGAACTGCTTGGATGAATCACTAGGAACAAAATCAACCATCTTAGTA
Organism: Triticum dicoccoides; assembly: GCF_002162155.2. Classification (NCBI taxonomy): domain Eukaryota; kingdom Viridiplantae; phylum Streptophyta; class Magnoliopsida; order Poales; family Poaceae; genus Triticum; species Triticum dicoccoides. Next base: position 201,545,547 of record NC_041390.1, on the reverse strand, counting down.
TATGTGGTCGATTTAAATTTCAACGCGGGATCGTGTTCCGTAGTTGGCTTTTTCAAAGAAGTCATATCTGCCGGATCAACTTTGTCTTTATGAAACTTCAGCTCCTCCGTGGCACAAACCGACTCGGCATAAGCCGCATCACCTTCCTCACATTCCAAAGCGATCTTCCTGCTCCCATGTATTGTGATGGTCCCCTTATGACCTGGCATTTTAAACTATAGATAAACATAACACGGCCTCGCCATGAACCTAGCGTAAGCCGGTCGCCAAACAAAGCGTGATACGAACTTTTGATTTTTACCACCTCAAAAGTCAATGTTTCTAATCTTGAATCATGATCATCTGCAAAAGCCACCTCTAAGGCTATCTTGCCCACTAGATATGCAGACTTACCAGGCACCACACCATGGGAAATGGTGTTTGACAGTTTAAGATTCTTATCTGTCAACCCCATATGATGGAAGGTATCATAATATAGAATGTTGATACTACTTCCCCCATCCATGAATACCTTAGTGAAGTTATATTCCGCAACTTGAGGGGCCACCTCTAAGGCCAGATGACCCGGATTGTCAACCCGGGGTGGGTGATCCTCTCTACTCCATAAAATGGGTTGCTCAGACCAGCGCAAATACTGAGGCACCGCCGGTTCAACAGAGTTCACCGCCCTCTTGTGAAGCTTCTGATCGCGCTTACACAAGCTAGTGGTGAAGATATGATATTGCCCACTATTTAACTGCTTAGGATTGCTCTGATAACTCAACTGCTGCTGCTGCTAGTTCCCCTGATGGTTGTAACCTCCCTGGTTGCCCTGGTTCCCTTGATTGCTATGTCTGGTTTGATTGCCCTGAAATCCTGAACCGGAGCTGCCGCCTCCGCAACCTGTCCCGTGGAAACCACCTCCAGAATTTGCCGGGCGGGCCATTATCATACTGAAACATATTGGAGTTCTTGAAATCTCGCATGATATAACAATCCTTCCAAAGATGCGATGCTGGCTTCTCCTTTGATCCATGCTTTGGACACAATTGATTTAACAGGCGCTCCAAATTGGGGCCTGAACCTCCGCCCCTTTGGGGCTGCTTGTCCTTACGGCGCTGACCATTCTCCTAAGCATTGGTGTTAGCCACAAACTCCGAACTGTTGTCGGCTTTGCGCTTACCATTATTCCCATGGCCTGCCGGATTATGCTGCTGACCCTTGGTGTTGCCGTTCTTTTTCCCTTTCCCCGGTTTCTCCTCCTCCGAGTCAGGGTCTTTGGTATTATCTGAATTGGCATACTTAACCAAAGTGGCCATAAGTGTTGACATATCATTGTAGTGACGTTTGAGCCTTCCTAACTTCTGTTTGAGCGGCAGAAAATGGCAATTGCCCTCCAACGTTAGCACTGCGGTATCTGCATTGATACGGTCCGATGAATGCAAAATAGCTGAGACCCGCTTTACCCAATGGGTCGTGGACTCCCCATCCTCTTGGACACAAGCGGCCAGATCCACAATTGACATGGGCTTCTTACAAGTATCTTTGAAGTTCTGGATAAACCGGTGCTTCAATTCGGCCCATGACCCGACAGAGTTAGTTGGTAAGCTCTTCAACCAAGTACGAGTTGTTCCTTCCAACATCATGGTGAAGTATTTAGCACATACTGCTTCATCCACATCTAACATCTCCATTGCCATCTCGTAGCTTTCAACCCATGCCTCTGGTTGCAGATCGGCGGTGTAATTAGGTACCTTACGAGGTCCTTCGAAATCCTTGGGCAGTCGCACATTATGTAAAGCGGGGGTGAGACACGGCACCCCTAAGGAACTGAATACCACACTGAAGCGGTAGGATGAACCGGAGTAGGTTGACGGGCTCCGTGCAGAGCTGCTAACTCGGCCTCTCGATGTACGCAACCATGATCCACCACATCATGCGCATTAGAACCTCCCCCTGTCGGGTTGTGCCCTCGTGGCGAGTTACGGCGACGTGCACTGCTTGACACGGCCGGTTCATCCTCAACATGCCTGCTGTAGCTCCGGCTTGGACGGGGGTGGAATGAATCCTCTCATGACTGTGCGAATGAGCCTGCTGCTGGTTTAGAGCTATTTGAAGGAGATCTCTGGCCCGTCGTGCCTCAATCGCAACTGGAGATTCACTGTCGGTTGGGAGGGCTGCCAACCGTGAAGCGGCGGCCACAATGTTGTCCAACGGGTTGGAGTAATTCCCAAGGGGTGTTGGAACATACTGTGGCACAATGTTGTTCTGACGAGGCGGGTCCATCGTGCGCGGCTGAACCGGCGCTCCTGTTCCCGGCGCCTCCGTCCGGTTTAATATTGGTTGATTAGTAGTTCTTGCTCCTGGCGGTTGAAGAGATTTCTTGGCTCATAACTCGGCGGGAGATGCGATCGATATCTTCTTCTCATGACTTCCGCTGAAGCATTCTGATCCAGCCTAAGCCGGTAGGCCTGAGCTTCCAACTCGGCCCGTTCCGTAGCCATCCTAGCGTTCTCTGCCGCTAGGTCCGCTTTAGCCTGAGTTATCTGATCTTTCACTTTTGCGATCTCCGCGTTGTGCTGATCTCGGGCTGCTGCAACCACCTCTGCAGCCATCAATGTTGCCAAAGCGTCAAACAAGTCAGACAGAACTTGAGCCGGAGGAGGCGCAGAGCTCCCTGCCCCCGCCGGCGTGGCTGTTGCTGAACCGGAAAGCATTGCTGTGGCGGTTGATGAGTGGGGCGCTGATTGTGTACCTGCCATGAAGATAGCGACCCTTTCTGGCAGATCAGGGTAGTCCAGAATACTATTGCCCTCGGAACCTCCACTAATCCGGGCATCCTGTAACTGATAGAGCGATCCGGTTTCTCCAGAAGACTCGTCATCGGAGTAGACAACAGTTTCTCCATCGGAAGTCGGTCCGTCCTCATATTCTGCTCCATGGATAACACCCATGAAAACATGCCTTGCCATGGGCTGAACCAGGGAAGGGTTTGCACGCTGAGCCGTCTTGATGATGTCGGTGCAGGTGTCCGGCTCAGGGCCCGGTTCGCCAATCTTGCTGATGAAGACGTGAATCCCAGCAAAGGGGACCCGGTACCCGTATTCGATTGAATCGGCCTCGAGGCCAAATCCCACGTTGTCGATGTAGAGCTTGCCGCGACGACTCTTCGTCATATCGCCCACAGCGTATCCCTTAAGTCCATCAAAGCTGCCCTTCAAGAACTCGAAACCATCATGGGATAGCCCCACGGTGGGCGCAAACTGTCGTGGGTTTGTCACGGCAGATGTCCTCGTGAAAGGACTTAGTCATGGAGCCATCACAATGGGTTAGCTTAAAGGGGTTAAACCGGACAAGGGGACACGGGGAGTTTATACTAGTTCGGCCCCTTCGATGAAGGTAAAAGCCTACGTCTAGTTGTGGTTGGTATTGCTAGGGTTTTGACGACCGGGGAGCGAATCCGCTTTGACTAGCCTTCCATTTGTTGTTTTTTCGTCCTCAAACCATGGCCGGGTCGTCCCTTTACATACACAGGTTGACGCCCACCGGTTTACAGAGTCCCGAAGCCGGATCATAGAAGTGTCCGGCTCGGTCTCTATTCCTGTAACTTACAATACAAGTTTACATGATAAAGTCAGTTCACATCTACAGGCTTTAATCTATCTTTGGGCCTTGGGCCTTCTAAAAGCGCCGGTATCTTCTCATCTTCATGGGCTTCAATCTTCATGGAGCTAATCCGGCCACACCTAGCCGGTTTACCTCCAGTAACTATATCCCCAACAGCCGGCGAGGAGGCGGCGCTGCAAGAAGAAGGGTCGCCGGCGAGGAGGCTGAGCTGCCAGTAAGCAGCAGTGAAGGTTTGAACTTGGAAAGCAAGTAGGAACAGTGGAAATGTGGCTTTTGGTAGGAGGGAGGGGTGTGGAGATAGATATTTCCATGGTGGCAAAAAAATTTCGCTCGGTGCCGCGAGAAACTGGTGCGCAAGTGTGGTCCAAGCGGGGGCGGTGGACTGTAGATGATGAAGCTTACTCTGTAAGCCAGACAAGACGGTGCGCCAAGATATTTTATATCACATCCCACACGATTCTTTCTAGTAAACTATTTGTGGTAATACCTGATTTTTTCATTATGTTTTGAAAGACAAAATGGTGTTACGGAGGGAAAGGATGGTGTTTAAATTGCTAGAACATTTAAATACAGTGAACATGCAACTAGTACATGAGTGTCGTGTTTAAATTTGGAATTATTCTGGGTCCGTTTGGCATTTTTATGCATTAATTGAGTTTTTGGGCATTTAATGTGCATAATTCGAATTTGAACTACAAGCACATGCTCCAATGCACCCAAGTTTGTTGAAAAATCACATGTGTGTCTTTGGGTGAATTTATAGATCCCATGCAAGAAATTGGAATAAAATTAAAACATCTAGGTGTCGTGGCTCGGCCGGAATGATTGAGAAGCTTGGTTTTTTAATTCCTGTAAATCCAAAACACGGTTGGAAATCATGAAACTTGTCATGGTGTCATGACATGGCACCAACATGCAGCGGTAATTTTTTGGACGAATTGGGACAAGCTTTGGTGTAAGCTTCTTGCAAACCGGAGCTTCCTTCAAGAAGGCTCGTGGTTCTGATAGGGAACGTGTCACCTCCGTGTGCGAAACGACATACGTACACTGCTTCTTCCGCCTTAATTTTTTTACACAGGCAGATTAGACCAAATAGAGGTGTCGTGCTAAATTTAGGAATTATTTCGGGTTCGTTTGGCCTTTTTTATACATTAGTTGAGTTTCTACGCAGTTAATGTGAATAATTCAAATTTGAACTACAAGCACAGGCTCCAGTGCACCAAAGTTGTTTGAAAAATCATATGTGTGTCCTTCGGTGAATTTCTAGGTCCCATGCAAGAGATGGGAGTGAAATTCAAACATCTGGGCGTCGTGGCTCAGCCGGAAAGATTAAGAAACTTGGTTTTTTAATTCCTGTAAATCCAAAACATGCCTAACAATCATGAAACTTGGCATGGTGTCATGACATGGCACCAACATGCTGCAGTAATTTTTTTGGCCGAATTGGGACAAGTTTTGGTGTAAGCTTCTTGCAAACCGGAGCTTCCACCAAGAAGGCTCATGGTTTCTAGAGGGAACTTGTCACCTCCGTGTGTGAAACGACATACGTACACTGCCTTCTCCTGCCTTAAATTTTGTACACTCGCAGATTAGACAAAATAGAGGTGTCGTGCTAAATTTTGGAATTATTTCGGGTTCGTTTGGCCTTTTTTATACATTAATTGAGTTTCTGGGCATTTAATGTGCATAATTCAAAGTTGAACTACAAGCACATGCTCCAGTGCACCAAAGTTGGTTTAAAATTGACATGTGTGTCCTTGGGTGAATTTATAGGCCCCATGCAAGAAATGGGAATGAAATTCAAACATCTGGGCGTCGTGGCTCGGCTAGAAAGATTGAGAAACTTGGTTTTTAATTCCTGTAAAGCCAAAACATGCCTGAAAATCATGAAAGTTGGCATGGTGTCATGACATGGCACCAACATGCAGCGGTAATTTTTTGGCCGAATTGGCACAAGCTTTGCTGTAAGCTTCTTGCAAACCGGAGCTTCCCTCAAGAAGGCTCGTGGTTCCGAGAGGGAACATGTCACCTCGAGGTGCGAAACGACATACGTACACCGCCTTCTCCTGCCTTAATTTTTTTACACAGGAAGATTAGACGAAATACAAATATCGTGCTAAATTTTGGAATTATTCCGGGTTCGTTTGGCCCTTTTTATACATTAATTGAGTTTCTGCAGATTTAATGTGCATAATTCAACAGCACAGGCTCCAGTGCACCAAAGTTGTTTTAAAAATCAGATGTGTGTCCTTGGGTGAATTTCTAGGTCCCATGTAAGTGATGGGAGTGAAATTCAAACATCTGGGTGCCGTGGCTCAGCCGGAAAGATTCAGAATTTTGGTTTCTTAATTCCTGTATATCCAAAACACACCTGAAAATCATGAAACTTGTCATGGTGTCATGACATGGCACCAACAGGTCGCGGTCATGTTTTTGAACTAGGACAAGCTTTGGTGTAAGCTTCTTGCAAACCGGAGCTTCCCTCAAGAAGGCTCATGGTTCCATGAGGGAACGTGTCACCTCCGTGTGCGAAACAACATACGTACACTGCCTTCTCCCGCCTTAATTTTTTTACATAGGCAAATTAGACAAAACATAAGTACCGTGCTAAATGTTGGAATTATTCTGGGTTCGTTTGGCCTTTTTATACACTAATTGAGTATCTGCGCATTTAATGTGCATAATTCAAATTTGAACTACAAGCGCAGGCTCCAATGCACCAGAGGTGATTGAAAAATCACATGTGTGTTCTTGGGTGAATTTCTAGGTCCCATGCAAGAGATGGGAGTGAAATTCAAACATCTGGGCGTCGTGGATCGGCCGGGAAGATTGAGAATTTTGGTTTTTTAATTCCTGTAAATCCAAAACACGCCTGAAAATTATGAAACTTGGCATGGTGTCATGACATGGCACCAACATGCTGTGGTAATTTTTTTGGCCGAATTGGGACAAGCTTTGGTGTAAGCTTCTTGCGAACCGGAGCTTCCCTCAAGAAGGCACGTGGTTCCGAGAGGGAACATGTCACCTTCGTGTGTGAAACGATATATGTACACTGCCTTCTCCCGCCATAATTTCATTACATAGGCAAATTAGACCAAATAGAAGTATCGTGCTAAATTTTGGAATTATTCCGGGTTCGTTTGGCCATTTTTAAACATTAATTGATTTTTTGCACAATTAATATGCACAATTCAAATTTCAACTACAAGCACATGCTCTGGTGCACCAAAGTTGTTTGAAAAATCACATGTGTGTCATTGGGTGAATTTCTAGGTCCTATGCAAGAGATGGGGATGAAATTCAAGCATCTAGGTGTGGTGGCTCAGCCGGAAAGATTGAGAAACTTGGCTTTTTAATTCCTGTAAATCGAGAACACGCTTGAAAATCATGAAACTTGGCATGGTGTCATGACATGGCACCCACATGATGTGGTAATTTTTCTGTCCGATTTGCGAAGGTGCACACATTAACAATCAACAAAGTCATTTTGGAACAAGTGTTGTCACGTTACAAATCGGAAACACAAGTATTATCAAAAACGTGGGCGTTCTACTAACCAATTACATGCGACCACGCGCCCCCTTATTTTATTGGCTAGGAGGTGTCGTGCGGGGTAGCTATTTGAGTACATGAGGCGTGCGATGAGACCCCTGCGCGTGCTCATCGGGAGGAGAGTCCTTTGACCGCTACCCGTCGCGCACCTCCCTCCCAACGTCTCCATTAATGGCGCCCGAGCACCTGCTCTATGGTGTGGCTATATGCCTCGCTGGACTGAGATTTAAGAGAGAAAAATGAAAATCTAAAAAAGAAAGTTTTGCACGGATCTTGATGTAAGATCCGACGGACCTATATAGCATCGACTGTGACTTATAGCAAGCATGATGAATATAAGGACGATGACAATGAATAATAATTGTATTACATATTTAGGAACATAATTGAACAAAAGCCACATGCAGCAACGCCCGGAATACACAAGGGCAAAAGAAGAAGGAAGACAATGATCTGGCTCGCTGATCTCTAATTTCTTGATGTGTTCCTGTAGGCCACGGGAACTAGTCTCCGCGGCAAGTGGCGACGAGCTCTTTCTTGTCCTCAAGATGCTGCTTAAGAGCATCCACGGATTCCTGCACCAGCCTTCTTCGCTCGATGCGCGGCTTGGCATTCCCATCGATAAGTTTCTCAACGATGACGCCGGTCCTCTTAAACAAGGCAGTGGTCTGCTCCTATTGCTCCGCACTTCCGATGATCTTTGCCCTCAGCAGGTTGCGCTCGGCCCGGAGCTTCGCATTGCTCTCATTTAGTTGCCGGATGATGTCGGTAGACTGTTCAAACGAGGCTTTCAGGTCATCCTGCAACAACACTCAGCTGGAGATCTGACCCATCTTCCTAAGGGTGAGAGCACGCATGCGCCTGAAAGAGTCCTCACCTTCCCGCGAGACATTTTCCCAGGCCGCCGCGGCTCGGGAGGACATCTCTGCTGCATTTGCGGTGTGGCGGGACATCTCTTTTGCTTCTGCCGCGCGGCCGGACCAGTCTGCTGCATCGACAGCACGATGGGACCTCCGTGCTGCTTCGGCAGCGCGGCGAGACATCTCTGCTGCTACAGCCGTGCGGAGGGACATGTTGGCCGCTTTCGCGGTGAGGCGGGCCATCTCTCGTGCTTCCACTTCTAGGCTTGCCACTCCCTGGTGGCAATCTCTCGACCCAAAATTCACGCTGGCCATGGCAGACGCAAGGGAACGATGATGAATGACTTGTTTTTTTTTGTGGATGAGGAGTCGAGGAGGAATGTGCTCCTAAGTGGGAAACCATTTAGGTTTTGATCGGTGTGAATAGGTTTGCAATTTGGAATGTGACGGGATGTGGCCTCCCTGTTCTTCTAAAAAAACTTGTGATGGGATGCATGCTCAAATTTTACTGACGGTTATAAGTGCGGCACTATTCCCGGAAGGCGTAACGCAAGAACGTACGCCTTCTCAGTTGCGTACGTGGTGTTTGCAACATAGGGTGCAATGCAATAGGCAATGTCAGCACACGTCTTGTTCCAACAACCGTGCGCGCTTGTTATTACCATCGCGCACACTTATTTTAATTAGAATGTGTGTGCCCGTCTAGCGCATACACGTTGATCTATCTAATTGTTTCAGTTTGTCATGGCTAATCGCAAACAGTTCATCCATGTGAAGTGCATGCCATCAATCGCAGACACTTTGATCTGGCTGACCCATTTCAGCTCTGTTGCCTAATCGCAAACATTTAATCCTTCTGAAGCATATGCCCTCAATCACACACATCTTGATCTGGGTAACCATTTATTTTGTGTTGCCTAATCACAAACAGTTCATCCGAGTGAACCGTATTCTCTATATCACACATACCTTCATCAGGCTCCCCATTTCTTTTGTTCTGCCTCATCATAAACAATTCATTGGACTGAACAGTATGCCCTGGATCGCACACGCAACTTAAATCTGAACTGTGTTTGATGGCTCCGCCATCGCAAACATTTTGCACCTTTTTATGGTTCTTTTACACCACCATTTGTGATGATTGCATTGCACATAGTTTCGTCGAAGGGTCTTTGATCGTAGTGTCGCGTTAGCAGCATCCTGCAGTATTGACATGCCAGGTGTACCGAGGGAACTCGCTGAGCACACTCTCAATATTGATCCAAAATTTAAACCGATTAAGCAATTCCTTTGTCATTTCAATGAAGAAAGGCACTAGACCATTGGTGAAGAAGTGGCCCGCCTCTTGGCGGCTGAGTTTATTGTTAAAGTTTTTCATCCTGAGTGGTTGGCTAACCCAGTGTTGGTACTTAAGAAAAATGGTACTTGGCGTATGTGTGTGGATTACATAGACCTAAACAAGGCTTGCCTGTCTGAGCCTTTCGCTCTCCCCCATATTGATCAGATCATTGATGCTACGGTGGGTTGTGAGCGTTTGAGCTTTTTGGATGCTTACTCTGGTTATCATCAGATCAAGATGGCGGTTAAGGACCAGGAGAAGACAACTTTCATGACTCCCTTTGGAGCCTTCTCTTATGTTTCGATGCCTTTTGGGCTCAAGAATGCCCAGGCGACTTACCAGTGGTGTGTGCAAAATTGCCTTCATAATCAAATTGGGAGCAATGTTCATGCTTATGTGGATAATATTGTGGTGAAATCCAGGAAGAAGGAAACCCTAATAGATGATCTGAAGGAAACCTTTGACAATCTCCGGGTCTACAAGATTGTGCTTAACCCGACCAAATGCGTCTTCGGTGTGCCAGCAGGCAAGCTCTTGGGTTTTATGTTTTTTAAAAGAGGCATTGAAGCTAACCCGGAAAAGATCAAGGCTATTCCTTCCTTGTCTAAACCGGCATGTATTAATGATGTTCAGCGTCTGGCGGGTCGTATTGCGTCCTTGAGTCGGTTCATAAGCCGATGGGAGAAAAAGCTATCCCTCTATACCAGATTATGAAGAAAATAGACCACTTTGTCTGGAGTGATGCTGCTGATCAAGCATTTGACGCCTTGAAGAAACAGTTAGCTGAACCGCCGGTTCTTGCTGCTCCCATTGATAAAGAGCCCTTGTTGTTGTATGTGGCTGCCAATAGCTGAGATGTTAGTGTGGCATTCGTTGTAGAAAGGAAGGAATCAGTCAAGGAGTATCCGGTTCAGCGGCCGGTTTATTACATCAATGAGGTGCTCATTGAGTCCAAGCAGAGGTATCCGCATTGGCAGAAGCTGGTATATGGGGTGTTCATGGCCAGTCGAAAGCTCAAGCAATATTTCCTTGGTTATCCCATAACTATGGTTAGTTTTGCTCCCTTAGGGGATATTATTCAAAATAGAGAGGCCACAGGTCGGGTAGCCAAGTGGTCCATAGAACTTGGACCCCGTGGTTTGAAGTATATGCCTCGCACAGCCATCATGTCTCAAGCACTTGTTGATTTCATCAATGATTGGACAGAACTGCAGATGCCTGAGGAAAAGCCGGATAACACATATTGGACTATTCACTTCGATGGATCCAGGTAGTTGGAAGGCTCGGGGGCTGGAGTTATTTCGATTCCCCATGAGGTGATAAATTACATTATGTCTTAAGATTGATGTTCCCTTGTACTAACAATGCAGCTGAGTATGAAGCCTTGTGCTGTGGTCTTCGGATGGCTAAGGAGATGAATCTAAGCCGGGTGAGGTGTTTTGGTGACTCAGATTTAGTGGCTCAACAAGTTTCGGGCACTTGGGATTCTAAGGATCCACTCATGGTGGCTTACCGCCGCGAGGTTGATGCTATTGCTGGTCATTTCAAAGGTTATCAAGTGGAACATGTTGATCGTAGGAAAAATGAAGCGGCTGATGCTTTGAGCCATTTAGGGTCCCAGAGTAAACCGGTGCCACCTAACATTTTCCTCGATATTCTGCATAACCCTTTAGTCAAATTGCCTATGGAGGAAGATCTTGGTATTCCTGACCCGGAGGCACAATTGGTGGTGGCCCTACATGCTATTCCGGATTGGACAGTTCCATATTTGACTTATATGATCCGGGGCGAGTTACTTGAAGATGAAACTTCAGCCAGGCAGATAAGCCGACGGTCTAAGTCGATGACTATTGTCAATGGAGGGTTGCATCATCGCACTGTTACAGGGGTGTTTCAATGTTATGTTTCTCCTGAAGAAGGTTGTGAGATCCTACGAGAGATTCATGAAGGAGATTGTGGTCATCATGACGGCTCTAAGTCTCTCATGGCCAAGGCTTTCCATTGTGGGTTTTATTGGCTGACGGCTCATGCTAATGCAGAAGATTTGGTTAGTAAATGTGATGACTGTCAGAAATTTTCAAGATGATCTCATATTCCGGCTCAAGAATTGCGGATGATTCCAATTACTTGGCCATTTGCCGTCTGGGGGCTAGATATGGTTGGACCATCTAAATGGTGCAAAGATAAAAAAGACCCACCTTTTGGTGGCGGTTGACAAATTCACAAAGTGGGTTGAGGCAGAACTATTCAGTAAGTGTGACGTAGCAACAATGGTTCAGTTCATCAAGAAGATGATTTTGCGTTTTGGCTTTCCCCATCGCATTATAACTGATAATGGTACTAATCTATCTAAAGGTGCTATGAAAGAGTTTCGTCAACGAGAGCATATTCGACTTGATGTGTCATCCGTGGCTCACCCCCCAGTCCAATGGTCAAGCTGAGAGAGCCAATCAAGAAATTTTTAGAGGCATCAAGCCCCGGCTTATGGTCCCTTTACAGAGAATGCCGGCTTGTTGGGTGGAGGAATTACCCTCAGTGTTATGGAGCATCAATACCACCCCAACAGATCTACGGGTTACACGCCTTTCTTCATGGTTTACGGAGCAGAGGTGGTTCTCCCTAGTGACATCTGTCATGACTCGCCCTGTGTGGCGGCTTATGTTGAAGCTAATAATGAAAAATCACATTAGGATGCTATTGACCTGTTGGATGAGGTGCGTGACCTTGCGGCGGCTTGTTCGACGATTTACCAACAAGATCTGCGCCATTATCATAGCCGTCGGGTTAAAACTAGGACCTTTCAAGAAGGCGATTTGGTGCTCCGGCTTATCCAGGATCAAACTGATATGCACAAGCTATCCCCACCTTGGTAAGGGCCTTCTGTGGTCAGCAAAAATCTGAATAATGGGTCATACTACCTTATCGATGTTCGAGACCACAAGGACTCACGCATGTCGGAGGAGGAGACCTGTCGGTCGTGGAATATTGCTCATCTTCGGCCTTATTACACCTGAGCCACCGGCTCTTGTGATGTACATATTTTGACAATGTATATATTATTATGAATATAATAAAGCCGGCATCCCTGATAATTCAGGGCCTCTGTCGTTTCATTTCTAAGAATAATGAGTCTTTATTGTTACTTCATATGATCACTTGGGGGCTTCCTGCTCATTGAGCATAGCTATGACTACCCCGCTGATCCGGCTTGTACGCCTGTAATGAAACATTACTTGGGGGCTCTTTGTTAATGAACAAAGCTTTCTTGACCCTTGTAATAGTCTTGGACGCCAGGTTTATTCACTAAAAAATCTGGGTTATCCTGCCTTTGTAAGTCTTTCACTCCGCCCAGGTAATCCTGGAATGACTCGTCGCACTCTTGACAGTCAATCCTATAAAGACCCTGAACTTGTCAAAGTTAAAACGAAGATTGGTCATGTGAGGCCCGGCTTACAAGGTTTGAATGAAAGCTTAACTTAGCGGTTGTGTGGCCCTTGAACAAGACTTGATTTTGAGGCTTGGCAACCTATGAAAGCCTTGTTTTTCTGATTTATATTTCATTTGAACATATTTTGAGATTCGTCTCTTGTGACATATCAATGCATGGTTGAAAACTGATGAGGGCCATGTTGCCTTATGGTTCATGCATGACTTTATCCAGAGTGTTATTAACCCGGCCTGGTTATGGACTTTAATTCACCAGGGTATAATGATTATGTGCTTAGAGCGTTGTAGTCTAAGTTTTTGGGATGCTACCCCTTGTTGTATGCGGTGCGGTAAGCCAGCGATATGAATAAATTGAACAGGGCGTTGTGCTTCTGTCTTTGGGTTGTTACCCTTACTACATGGCGCATGATAAGTCAGCAGTATGAACAAATATCACAGGTATGGTATTTATTTATGATTACATTAGGTTTTGACAAACTGGCCCTGATTATGGACTATTTAGTCATTAGTGGATTTCTGGGTACTATGACACGCCCTGGGGTAAACCGCTAGGGCACTAGTTATCTGTTTATGTGCAGGGGAAAATGACAAATCTAGCCTGCATAATTGGTAATACTATAAAGCATAAGTGGCAGATCTTCAAATGATGGATCAGTAGTGTTATGCAGGCAAAACGTGCACGATGGCATGGCAGATCAGTGTTGAAACTAGCCTATTACATGGCTCCGAGAGCCCAAATGAATAAGTATTTTTCAAACAACGCCTGGTGATGCAGGTTCTGAACTGGCCAGCGGATTAGTTCTCTTGGTCTTGGCGGCTTGAATCTTCCACGCCGCTTCTTCTTCTCCCTCCACCGTCTGGAAGTCAGGCGATGACCAATTGATGCCAATTAAGGCTTGAAATTCAGCTTCGTCATTGACAAGCTTAGATGGATCAATTTCAGGGGCAAAAGTGTGCTTACGGATTGGAAGGTTAAGATCTGCAATCTTGTAAGATGGCGTAGGCATTCTCTGGTTTTCGGCGGTATAAGCCGCCTGGTATTTGGACAGATCTGTTTCTTCAGCAAGCAGGCTCGCCAATGCACACATCTCTTTCACACAAGCAGCAACGTCTTTCTTGTCAAAACGAGACTCGTCCTCTTTTAAACTCGGGTAGCCAGTGGCTAGCTCGGCTGGGTCTAGCGATGTTTAAAAACATAGATAAAGTTGGTACCCAGGGGCAGTCTTGAAAGCCGGAAGCAGAGTCTAAGATGAATCGCCAGACAAAGAGTGAGAGGTCTCCTGGTAATTTGAGTCAGAAGGATTAAAGGCTTGATGAATAAGACCTGCTTTAGAATAAATAAAGTTGGAATTTTGAAGTACCTCATTCCGGCGTTTGCGTGGGGCTAGTGTATTTGGTAAGCCGGAGGAAAGCTCTGCGCCTCCACTGGTCCGGGTTCTATGCAAACTCTCATGCTGTTGTTGCTTCAAAATAAAGTTGGGATCCAAGTGAGCTAAAGGGTTATAAAACCTTACTTTCTGGATCACTCATTGAATTTTCTGGCTTGGCAAGGGCTCTGAGTCAGAGGAAATAATAGTTACCTCTTCATCACCTGCCTGGCAAGTTTCCGCGTCATCCTTATAGCAATAAGTGTCAATAAGATGGATGAAAAAATAGCCAAGGGAGTCAAGGTCTACCTCCGACTCATCATCTTCATCCAAGTTAAACATATCAGATGCAGTGGATTTCTTTTGATCTTCTTCACGACTTTGATCTTAGCCCTAGCCTTCTTGGCGGCTTTCTCATCATATTTCTTGTCCCGAAAAGCAGATCCAGCCTGTGAAAAAATATAATAAAGGTTAGAGATTTCCATGTTCTATGAACAATGAAGAAAAGTGTATAAACCGAACAGACTTACATCTGGTGCTGGGTTAAGCATGCAGAAGGGATTCAGACCCACTTTGTTGCCGCTCTCCAAGCTTTCATTGAGAAGAGTCTTGGTCATCTCATTGATGGCTTTATGAAACTAACGCATTGAATTATAATGCAGTGGATCTTTGGTGTCGCTAGTATATGTACTCATTAAACCGGACTCGCGGCTTAAACATATGATCCTCCAAGCCACCCAGCACCGAACCAGATCAACACCGGTCAATCCGTTACCTAATAATGCCCTAACATTTGAGAAGGTAGGGCGAGTTTGGCCCGTTCATCAGTGGTAAGCCGGTCGGTAAGAGGGTGCTTTGGGTTGAGCCGCTGATCACGGAAGCCTTGTAAGTGCATCTAGTGTCCCTTAGTGATTTTGGTGTATTGAAGACTTATAGGTTAAGGGACTAATGCGTTTGTGAGTGTACATAGGTCTATACGTCTATGAGGAGTTTGATATTTACAGACAAAGTCGACCCCTAAATATGGATGTCTTCAACTGAAGACTTTGACTTCTGAAGACTTTGAAAGTGAAGAAATTGGTGTGATCCTTAAGACTTGATATTCATGCAAGGAATATGAAGCTTGAAGACTTCTGTTTTGGTAGTTTTGTTTTTTGTCTTTCTTGAGTCATAGGAAACACCGTACTGTTAAAGGGGTCGAGGTAAAACTAAGGAAAAGTTTCCAAGTGATGCTGATCTCAAAATCCTACACCTACCAATCCTTTTGAGTGAAGCCATTGGAAATCTCATACAGTTCAGTCAATTTCTTCAGTGATAGAGACGAAGATCTTCTGGTCTCTGAGGAATTTCTTCTGACTGAGGAGTTAGGAATTTGCCAGTGTGGATTGCATACAAGTGAGGAACATGATAGCCCTGAGGAATTTGATAGCCAAATTTCTGACCATTGTTGTGGTACGCGCCAGCTGTCCCAATATATCTACCCACCTAATGGTCATATCATTGAGGGGCATTTACGTCTTATCATGTTGGGCTGCTCCCTAGGCTATACATAGCCGCCCCCTACAATCACTAGTTGGTTGGCTGCTCTTTGAGAATCTGACACTTTTCATTGAGAGCGTCCCATCCTCCGAGGACTTTGAGCGAAAATAGTCAAGTGAGGAAAAACCCAAACACCCAAACCAAACACCTACAAACCCAAAGCGATTGAGCATCACTAAAGAGATTGTTCCTGTGTGGAACCGGTGCTTGTTACCTTTGAGGATTGTGCGTCCTCCAGACGGTTGGGCGTTATCGTCTAGAGCATCCAAGAGGGAATTGTGGATTGCTGAGTGACCGAGTCTGTGAAGGTTTGGAGGTCACCTGAAGACTTACCACGAGTGATTGCGCAAGGTCTGTGCGACCTTAGATCAAGGAGAATACAGTGAGGACTGTGTGTCCTCAGATTTAAATACCTAGTCGCTCCAACCAGACGTACGACTATCACATCAGTTGGAACCGGTCTACCAAATCATCGTCTTCACCAAGCTACTGGTTCTATTTCCTCAACTGTTTCATTTGCTCATTTCCGTGTAGAAGTACTTGGTCGTGACTGTTTGAAGACTTTGACTGAAGAGTTTCTCATTTTCTTCAGTTCAATTTCTTTAGTGAGTTTGTCTTCAGCCTGCTTATCCTGTGTTTACACTACTTGTATCTATGCTTGTTTTCATTTCTTCATGATTACTATGCTACTACTCTGTTATGCTTTCATTTGAGTACTTATCCCGCTGCTAAGTAGTTCATTGCTTAGGAATTTCCTCACCTTGAAATTCCTCGGTGACAAATTTGTAAAAATCGCCTATTCACCCCCCTCTAGTCGATATAACGCATTTTCAATTGGTATCAGAGTAAGGTACTCCCTTGTTCTGTGTGATTTTGGTTTAACTGCCTGGAGTTTTAGTTATGTCGACTGCAGGTATGATCAAGGTCTCTACTTGGTGTCCTACCTTCGATGGGACAGACTACCCCTACTAGAAGAACAAGCTGCGAATGCATCTTGTGGCAATTGACAACGATCTCTTTTACGTTGTGGAAAATGGCGTTCCCTCTGTCACTCCTACCATCAAAGTAGTTGATGTGAAGAGATTCAAGCAACTCGACTCTCAAGCTAAGAACATCATATGTGGCAATCTGAGCAAAGGGCGGTATGGCAGAGTGAGTGCTTTGGAGACAGCGGAGCTTATCTGGGATAGGCTGTCCAAGGTCAATGAAGGAGTCTCAACTCAGCGTGACTCTCGAGTTGACGTTCTTCGTAATCTCTTCAACTGCTTCAAAAGACTCGACAATGAAATTGTGCAGAAAACCTTCGACCGCCTCACTGACATCTCAAATGAGCTTTAAGCACTTGGTGCCATTGACATCGCCGACCATGAGGTGGAGAAGAAATTGCTGAGATCGCTTGATTCCTCATTTGACACTCTGACACTGATGCTATAAGAACGTGGAGACTACAAGTCACTTGATCCCGCTGGTATCCTTGAAAAGCTAAACACTCATGAGTTCCAACTTGCTAAGAAGAGAGATCTCTATGGACCAAGCTATGGCAGATCACACGCTCTAAAGGCCAAGGCAGTCTCTGAACCTGAAGGTGAGGATTCTGGTAGCAGCCTTGGTGATCCTGAAGAACTGAGCCAGGAGCTAGCAATGCTCGTGAGGAAATTCCAGAAGTTCTCAAGACATGGTCGCTTTGGTAAATCCTCAAGAGGTGATGGCATGAGATCAGATTCCTCATCCTGCGACTACAAGAAGAGAACCATCCACAAATGCAAGAAACTCAGTCACTACATCACTGATTGTCCTCAATGGGAGAAGGAATCAAAGAAGAAGAAATACAAAGATTACAGTTCTGATGACTCAAAGAAGAAGAAGAAATCTTCAAAGTCCTCATCAGCAAAATCTTCAAAGTCTTCATCTCACAAGAAGAGCAGCTCCAAAAAGGCTCGGGCATTCATAGGCAAGGAAATGTACTTTGCAGCTGAATCTGAGGAAAATGAGGAAGAGGAAGCATTTGAGGATTTAGACTCTGGTGTAGAGAGCCTAGCTGAGGGAGTCCTGGATTAGGGGGTATCCGGACAGCCAGACTATATCCTTTGGCCGGACTGTTGGACTATGAAGATACAAGATTGAAGACTTCGCCCCGTGTCCGGATGGGACTCTCCTTGGCGTGGAAGCCAAGCTTGGCAATACGAATATGTAGATCTCCTTCCTTGTAACCAATTCTGTGTAACCCTAGCCCCCTCCAGTGTCTATATAAACTGGAGGGTTTTAGTCCGTAGGACAACACACAATCATAACATAGGCTAGCTTCTAGGGTTTAGCCTCTCTGATCTCGTGGTAGATCAACTCTTGTACTACTCATATTATCAAGAACAATCAAGAAGGACGTAGGGTTTTACCTCCATCAAGAGGGCCTAAACCTGGGTAAACATCGTGTCCCCTGCCTCCTGTTACCATCCGCCTAGATGCACAGTTCGGGACCCCCTACCCGAGATCCGCCGGTTTTGACACCGACATTGGTGCTTTCATTGAGAGTTCCTCTGTGTCGTCATTGTTAGGCTTGATGGCTCCTTCGATCATCGATAGCGATGCAGTCCAGGGTGAGAATTTTCTCCCCGGGCAGATCTTTGTGTTCGGCGGCTTCGCACTGCGGGCCAACTCGCTTGGCCATCTGGAGCAGATTGAGAGCTACGCCCCTGGCCACCAGGTTAGGTTTGGAAACTTAAACTATACGACCGACATCCGCGGAGACTTGATCTTCGACGGATTCGAGCCCCTGTCAAGCGCGCCGCACTGTCATGATGAGGATGATTTAGCTCTACCATCAGACAATGTTCAGGAGACCGCACCGGCAACTGCTCTGACCCTCAATTCGGAGCCAATTGCGCCATCCATGGACGGTGGATAGACCCCGCCACGGAGGCCGCATTCTCAGTGGAGATCGAGCCGAGTATCGACCTTACCCTTCACGAGAGCCGTGACGCCAAATTGCCGGATTCTTCCCCGGCCATGGACTCCGAACCGCCTGCGCCCGTGCCTATCGAATCCGACTGGGCACCTCCGCGGATATCTTTTAGCACTCGCCCTTCGGCCACATACTAAACTCATTAAGGTCTCTCTCCCTGTCAGGAGAGTCCTGGCCGAACTATGTCTGGCAGGATTGGGATGCGGATGACGAAGAAATTCGCCGCCCACCCACCACACACTTAGTAGCCACTGTCGACAATTTGACCGACATGCTCGACTTCGACTCTGAAGACAGCAAAGTATGGACGGCGATGCAGGAGACGAACAAGAACCACTGCCCACAGGGCACTGGACAGCCACCTCATCATATGATATATATATATGGTGGACACACCCAAAGAAGGCAATGGCGACGGGACAGCGGAGGATGACCCCTCCAAGAAGCAACCCAAGCGCCAACGTCTACGGCGCCGCTCTAAGTCTCGCCAAGGCAAAAGCAGTGATACCGGCACAGGAGATAATAGCACTCCGGACAGTGCCGAAGATGACGACAATCCCCTCCAACAAGATTTAATGCAGGAGGATGGAGAAGCCAACCCTCCTGAGAGAGCGGAAGATGAAGAGGCGGAGGATGATAATTACATGCCTCCCTCCGAAGACGAGGCAAGCCTCGACGATGAAGAATTTGTCATGCCTGAGGATCCCTTCGAGCAAGAGCGCTTCAAGCGCCGGCTTATAGCCACGGCAAATAGCCTTAAGAAAAAGCAACAACAGCTTTGAGCTGATCAAGATTTGCTAGCTGATAGATGGACTGAAGTCCTTGCGGCCGAGGAATATGAACTCGAATACCCCTCCAAGAGTTACCCAAAGCGCAGGTTACTACCCCGACTGAAGGAGAAAGCATTAAAACCTACATCTCCAGCATATGACGCGGCTGATCGGCCACCTCGTGGCCGCGACAGAGAGGCATTTCAGCCAAAAGCTCAGCCCGCACCCCGACGCCACTCAAATAAGAATGTCAAGGCACGGGGAAACACGCTAGACCTGCGAGATGTGTTGGAGGACAAAGCAAAACACGCAAGATCGATCTACGGATCACGAGGGAGCACCACTATGCGAGACGATAACTGTCACGCCGGATACAGTGAAAGTAAATCTGGTCGGGCCGAACACAGCGGACAAGACTCATTTGAGCTGCGTCGTGATATAGCCCAGTACAGAGGCGCCACACACCCCCTATGCTTCATAGAGGAAGTAATGGATCACCAAATCCCAGAGGGTTTCAAACCCGTAAATATCGAATCATACGAGGGCACAACAGATCCTACGGTATGGATCGAGGACTTCCTCCTGCACATCCACATGGCCCGCGGTGACGATCTACACGCCATCAAATACCTCCCACTTAAACTCAAAGGACCAGCTCGACATTGGCTCAACAGCCTGCCAGCAGAAACCATTGGCTGTTCGGAAGATCTGGAAGCCGCATTCCTCGACAACTTCCAGGGCACTTATGTATGACTTCCAGATGCCGATGACTTGAGCCACATAATTCAGCAGCTAGAGGAATCGGCCAGGCAATTCTGGACACGGTTCCTGAAAAAGAAAAATCAAATCGTCGACTATCCGGATGTAGAGGTCCTAGCAGCTTTTAAGCACAACATCCGCGATGAGTGGCTCACCCGGCACCTTGGCCAGGAAAATCCGAAATCTATGGCAGCCCTCACGACACTCATGACCCGCTTTTGCGCAGGAGAGGACAGCTGGCTGGCTCGCAGCAATAACATATCAAAGAACCATGGTACTTCAGATACCAAGGATAGCAATGGCAGGTCACGTCGCAACAAACATAGGCGCCACATCAACAGCGACAATACCGAGGATACGGCAGTCAATGCCGGATTCAGAGGCTCTAAACCCAGCCAGCGGAAAAATCCATTCAAAAGAAGCACTCTGGGCCCGTCCAGTTTGGATCGTATACTCGATCGCTCGTGTCAAATACATGGCACCCCCGACAAGCCAGCTAACCACACCAACAGGGAATGTTGGGTGTTCAAGCAGGCCGACAAGTTAAATGCCGAAAACAAAGATAAGGGGCTACATAGCGATGACGAGGAGGAGCCCCGGCCGCCGAACACCGGAGGACAGAAGAAGTTCCCCCCACAAGTGCGGACGGTGAACATGATATACGCAACCCACATCCCCAAGAGGGAGCGGAAGCGTGTACTAGGGGACGTATATGCGTTGGAGCCAGTCGCCCCAAAGTTCAACCCATGGTCCTCCTGTACAATCACCTTCGATCGCAGGGACCACCCCACTAGTATCCGTCATGGCGGATTCACCGCACTGGTCCTAAACCCAATCATCAACGGATTTCACCTCATTCGAGTCCTTATGGACGGCGGCAGTAGCCTGAACCTGATATATCAGGACACAGTCCGCAAAATGGGGATAGACCCAACAAAAATCAGCCATAGCAATACTACCATTAAAGGAGTAACGCCAGGCCCAGAAGCCCATTGTACGGGCTCCCTGCTACTAGAGGTTATATTCGGCTTTCCCGATAACTTCCGCAGTGAAAAGTTAACCTTCCACATCGCTCCGTTCCAAAGTGGCTATCAAGCACTACTCGGACGCGAAGCTTTCGCTCGCTTTAACGCAATACCGCATTACGCTTCTCTCATACTTAAGATGCCCGGTCCACGTGGCATCATTACAGTAAATGGAAATATTGAGCGCTCCTTGCGCGTGGAAGACCGTGCGGCTCCCTTGGCAGCCGCACACTAAACGACCTCACCAACTAGAGCATATGACAGGTCGTTAAGACCAAGGACGCGGTTAGACGAGTCCGGTGCAGCTATATGTAATTGGTACAGGTTTGATGGCTATACCCCTATAACAATACAAGGGGCTCAACGCGTGTAAACAAGTGGCAATTAGGCTCAACTTTACTCATCTTGAACTGTACATGGTTTATTTAGTATAACCTACCTTTTGCATGACAACTTTTCAACTAAGTTCCTCTCTTTTTCAGATGATCATCGTGCTACACCCGTCCAAGATATGGCACAACGGAGAAACAGGCGTAGACGTGTAGCAGGGACCCGTTCCAAGGATTCTTTTTAGATTAAGACCGTGTGTAAACCTTTTTTTACTGTCTCTTGTTGATACACATCCCCCGGATTCTCAGTACAATTGAGAAGGATGCTGACGTATTGGCATGTGGCCATGTCAGAATATTGCACGTACCTGGACACCAGGGGCTTCTAACAAAGGGCACTGTTTAGCCTGGTTTACATCATAAAGACCGAATACCTTAGGGAGTGTTCGGCGTCACGAGTTTGGCCTTATATGCATCAGCTCCGAATCATGCCTTTGGTCAAATGTTGGGTTTGCCCGGCTCCTATGTTTTGCTGCCTTATGTTCCGCTCTATCGGCTAGGGCGGCACCAGGAGAACTACTGCGATTGTGCCCTGGTTCATCTGGACGAGCACCTCAGTAGAGAAAGCCGAAAACTGACTGTCATGATAACATGAGACTGGTCAACAACTCGATGACCTAGCGGAATCTTCGGGATTCCTCCGCCTTAACGAAGGGCCGTCTCCCGGCCAGGCATGTACGCGCCCCGAATTCGGATGAGCGCGGAGCCACCAGGGGCTATATAGTAGCCCCACTTTCAAACTCCTCTGGCTAAGTGAAAGTGTTAAAGCATTATAGTCTGATTGCCTAGTTCGCTACGCTATCACCTCCTTAATGGACCAAGACGTTGGATCAAGTGTGAACATGCGTCTTCTGCGAGCACCCCCGCATTATATGCATGGGGGCTGAAGCCGACGACTGCCATCTTTCAGGTTATATACATATATACATAAACGGCTGCACATGAGGCATCATAGTACTTTTGGGCAAAAGTATATATACAGCCTTGATAAAATCAATACAACATTGTTTTTACAATGGGAATACATGTCACTCAAACATGATATTCTTCTAGCACTGAGCCTCTATCGAAAGAGCGCCTTCAAGAACTTCTTCAAAGTACTGCTCGGCAGCCACTCGGCCTATGGCCGAACCCTGTGCCACAAAAGTGGTGGCATCCATCTCCGCCCAGTATGTTTTACACAGGCAAGGGCCATCCGCGAGCCTTTTATACATGCCGACCTCTTTACAGCATCGGTGCGTGGCACAGCACCAAGGAATTGTTGCACTAAGCTAATGTAGATAGTCGGCCTTGGCCCTCCTAGCCACAGATGATCCACAACGGACCTCATGGCAAGCCCGGATAATCTATGGAGCTCGGCCCAACCGGTCAATCTCTCATTCAGCAACAGCGGACGGACTGGAGCGTGAAACTGTGACCAGAACAGCTTCTCCACTTCAGGACCTTTCTGATCCTTAAAGTACTCGGGTGCATCAGCAGCACTTGCAGCCAAATCCATGTACTCGTCCACAGAACTCCATAGCCGGTCCAGAGGCGCATACTTCGGATCCCCGAACTTAGTCCGCAACAAGAAGGGCTTCCCAGATACAATATCTGCAGCTTGATGCAGCTCCTCCTTCGTCGCTCTAATTTTGGAGCGGGCTTCCTTGGCAGCTACCCGGGCCTTTTCCAGGTCCGTCGCTTTCACCCGGTTTTCTTCTTCAAGAAGCTGGTAACGCTCAGCAGCATGTTTTCACTCTACGCCCATCTTGGCTATTTTTTCTTTGCTCTCGCAACGCGCGGCCTGTTCGTCCCTTAACTCTTCGGCCGCCTTTAAAGCGGCTGGATTGCTACTCCTTGCTTGCTCCTTGGCTCGGGCAAGCTCCGCCCGAAGGGTCTCCACGGTGGCAGCTCCATCTGCACTCACAACATATTAAAGATACTGGCATCATGCTGCTCTTATTATGTGACAATCACCAGAAAAATCACCTACCCTGTGCCTTGTCAAGCCGCTTGTTAACAAGCATGATGTCGGCCTCTGTCGCATCCAGTTGACGCCTTAGTTCGGCAAACCCATTAGTCCGGCTAGCCACCGGAGCTTCAACCACCGGCACATAAAGGCGGTCTGGTTATTGCCTGGGACTATGATCCTCTGTTTGCCGCCGTTTTCAGCGACAACCAGAGTCTCTGGGGCTACTATCTACACAGGGCACATCTAAAAATGTGCGGGACTGTAAAAAATGTACACCATTTCACGTACCTCAAAACCCGTCAGTAGACTCATAAAGGCTTCATGCAACCCGCTTTCGATGGACGAAATCCTTTCAATCACCGTACCCATCAACGTGCGGTGCTCTTCTGAGATAGCCGCTTGCTCTAGCAGATCCCTCAGTACGTCCGACCGTACACCAGACGGTGCCGCACTCTTTTGATTGATCTCTTCGAGAGCCGGATACTGAGGACTTCGGGTGGCCATAGGATTACCTTCTGGCCTTGCCGAATCAGAAGAAACCCACTGGGACGACACCTCGGGGTCGCCCGCCTCGTGAGGCGGTCTGGCAGGGGGAGGCGTTTCGCTCTCCATCATCTCTGGAGGAAGATCCCCCGAAGACGAGCTCTGCTGAGAAGGGCTAAGATCCGAACTGCAAGATAAATGCTTCGAATATTTTCCTCGGAAGTAAAGCGAGATATTTTCATTATTAAGTACCCTTTTACTTATAGCTCGGTGGAAGGCTGGTCCCCTTGAGGGCATAGTGCGGACAGGGTATCCCCCAGGGCAGGACCCTTCGGTGGAGATTTCTTCCCCCGTTTGGAGACCATTGTCTCCGGGTCCTCAGAGGTGGTTCTCTTCCTTCCCTGGGGAGAGGAAGTTTCAGTTCCTCCTCCCCGGCTAACCTCCTTCACGGAGGCGCTAGCCTCCTTGTTCCCCCCTTTATCTTCTCCTGAGGCTGTTTGATAAGGCGCGATCTCCAGCATCCTGGTTAGCACGGGATTTGGTGAGGTCTCAGGGAGGGGAGCCGGACACCTGATCAACTTTGCCTTCACTATCCAATCCTGGACAAAGAGTGGCTTTTTAGGGCAACATTGCTATAAATAAACGGACAGTGTGTTCGGATGCGGGGCTACTTACTTGGGTATCCGGGCGATTGCAGCTCAGACCTGCATCCTCAGTGATGTCCGGACACATTATTTGTGGTCTGAAGAACAATTTGTACATATCTTCGTGCGTCATGCCGAGGAAATGTTGAATAGCTCGCGGTCCTTCCGGGTTAAATTCCCACATGCGAAGGGGCCGGCGTTTGCAAGGCTGGACTTGACGAACTAGCATAACTTGCACTACCATAACCAGACTGGAATCTCTCTCAAAGAGATCTCGGATACGGCTTTGCAGTATTGGCACGTCCTTGGATGGACCCCAGCTCAGCCCCCTGCTGATCCATGACATCAGTTACGGTGGGGGGCCAGAGCGAAAGGTGGGGGCAGCTACCTACTTGGCACTTCGGGAAGCTGTGATGTAGAACCACTCCCGCTGCCACAATCGGGACACCTCTCGGAAGCAACCCTCAGGCCATGGAGCATCGGTGATTTTGCTTATTGAAGCGCCTCCGCACGCTGCGTACTGCCCCTCGATCATCTTCGGCTTCACATCGAAGGTCTTGAGCCACAGGCCGAAGTGAGGAGTAATGTGGAGGAAGGCCACACATACAAAAGTAAATGTCGAGATGTGAAGAAGGCAATCCGGGGCCAGATCATGAAAATCTAGCCCATAATAGAACATAAGACCCCTAACAAAGGGATCCAGAGCGAGGCCTAGTCCTCTGAGGAAGTGGGAGACGAATACAATGCTCTCGTTGGGTTCGGGAGTAGGGACGACCTGCCCTCGGGCAGGCAGCCGATGTGAAATTTCGGCGATCAGATATCTGGCCTCTCTCAACTTCTTGATGTCCTCCTCCATGACGGAGGAAGGCATCCATCGATCTTGAAGGTTGGATCTGGACATAGTTGAAGGTCCGAAGCACCTAACCTGCGTTTTGGGTGTTAGAACTCGATGCGGGGGAAGGATTTGATTGAGCACGAGAGGGAAAAAAGAAAAAGCTTTGTCCCCTTTATAAACAGGGTGAATATCAAGCGTCCTCCTCGTGGCCGTTTGGGACTTGCCTAAGATCTAGGAGTCCTATCAATACGCACGGTTGTGTTACCCACGTCCGTATTGATTAGAATCCCGTAATAAAGGGGACACGATCTCTGCTTCGACAAGACATGCCAAGGAAACCGCCTCGCGAAACACGCTGAGATTGGTTATGAAAAATGATTCGAATAAAGACCTGGCTGTGGTGTGATGTCACATTACGGGGTACGTCAGCAGATCAGATTTATGGAAATATTATTCTCTCTACGATGGTATGTGGAACTTGTTTTGCAGAGCCGGACACAATCCTCGTGTTCAAAATCTTCTATGAACTATTCGGAGGAGGAACCCGCCTTGCAATGCCGAAGACCATTTGCACGCCGGACTCATCATCATTGAAGCCTGGTTCAGGGGCTACTGAGGGAGTCCTAGATTAGGGGGTATCCGGACGGGCGGAATATATCCTTTGGCCGGACTGTTGGACTATGAAGATACAAGATTGAAGACTTCGTCCCGTGTCCGGATGGGACTCTCCTTGGCGTGGAAGGCAAGCTTGGAATATGGATATGTAGATCTCCTTCCTTGTAACCGACTCTGTGTAACCGTAGCCCCCTGCGGTGTCTATATAAACTGGAGGGTTTTAGTCCGTAGGACAACAGACAATCATACCATAGGCTAGCTTCTAGGGTTTAGCCTCTTTGATCTCGTGGTAGATCAACTCTTGTACTACTCATATTATCAAGAACAGTCAAGCAGGACGTAGGGTTTTACCTCCATCAAGAGGGCCCGAACCTTGGTAAACATCGTGTCCCCTGCCTCCTATTACCATCTGCCTAGACGCATAGTTCGGGACCCCCTACTCGAGATCCGCCGGTTTTGACACCGACACTAGCCCTCACTACTGCGTTCATCAGCAAGTCCATCTTCAATTCTGAGGAAAATGACCTCCACAACACTGCTGAGGACGGCGATGATGACTATGCTCCCACCTATTGCTTCATGGCAAAAGGTGGAATGGTACTCAAATATCCCTCCTCTGAATCAAGTGAGGATGAATCTGATGAAGATCTCAAGCCTAGCTACTCTAAACTTGCTAAGATTGCTGTGAAACAACAAAAGGCTTTTGAAAAGGTTCAAAATATGCTAGACAAAAGCGATGACCTGTTGGGTGACAAAATGGATCAAACTCAAACTCTGACTGATAAACTTCAGAGACTTCAGACTAAGTTTGACAACCTTTAAAGTCATCATAACACTCTCCTATCTGATCATGAGAAGCTTTCTTATGAATTTCTTCAAAGAAAGAAAGATGTTGAGCAGCTAAGGGTGAATTATGAAGATCTTCAAAAGGAACGTGATTCATTACTTGCTCAACAGAAATGCTTGAAAGGACGCAAGCTAATCATGAAGAAATGAATTTTCATTTCTCACGTCCTCATACTGTTATATCTGCTATATTGCTTGATGACATTGATCTGATGAATTTGATGTCATATTCTTCACTGCTGAAATATATGAGTTCGTAAGATGCACTAGTTCATCTACAGGATGGTCAACCCAAAGCCACTAAGTGGGTCCTCAATAGTGGATGTACAAATCACATGACTGGTGACAGGAACTTATTGATGGCCACTGCTTTATCTCCATCGCAAATGAAGCATATCACCTACGTTGACAAAGGAAAAAGCAAGGTATTGGGTCCAGGTAAGGTTGCGATCTCAAAGGATCGACATATGGACAAAGTCATGCTTGTCGAGTCCTTAGGGTTCAACCTCATGTCTGTCTCAATGCTTTTTGTGATCTTGAAATGGTTGTTGTCTTCGGCAAGTATCATTGTGTTGTGATCATGGAAGCCGACAATTCCAAAGTCTTCGAAGGCTTTAGGAGTGGAGACTTGTATATTTTTGATTTCTCTACAGGACCACAACCTGCTACATGTCTACTTGCAAAAGCTTCCAAAGGTTGGCTATGGTATCGACGACTTGGTCATGCTGGCATGAGGAACTTGCACACGCTCGCGAAGAAGAAGCATGTCATTGGCATCAAGGGTGTCAAATTCCTCAAGGATCATCTTTGTGGAGCTTGTTAAGCTGGAACGATGACAAAGGCCAAGCATCCCTCAAAGACCATCATGACTACTAGTCGTCCATTAGAATTGCTTCACATGGATCTCTTTGGCCCTACTCATTATGTCACATGTACTAATGTTGCATCTTTATATGGCTTTGTCATTGTTGATGACTATTCTCGTTACACACGGGTGCATATCATCACTTACAAAACTGATGTGCAGGAAGTCTTCAAACAATTTTCCTCGAGGGCTTCAAACAATTTTGGTGTGAAGATCAAGCACATCAGAAGTGACAATGGGACCGAGTTCAAGAATACTGGTCTTGATGACTATCTTGATGAACTTGGTATTACTCACGAGTTATCTACTCCTTATACTCCTCAGCAGAATGGCATCGTGGAGCGCAAGACTAGGACTCTTGTTGAGATGGCTCGCATTATGCTTGATGAATACAAGACGCCTCCTCGCTTTTGGCCTCGGGCAATTGATACTGCTTGCCACATCATCAACAGGGTATATCTTCACAAATTCTTCAGAAAGACCTCATATGAACTCCTCACTGACAAGAAACCCAATGTGAGTTAGTTCAAACTCTTTGGTGCTAAATGTTGGATTAGGGATCCTCATCACAATTCTAAATTTGCACCGAAAGCACATGAAGGTTTTATGCTTGGTTACGGAAAGGACTCGCACACCTACAGAGTCTTCAACACCTATCACCACAAGGTTGTTAAATCAGTAGATGTGCGGTTCGATGAGACTAACAGCTCACAAAGAGAGCACCTACCTCCTGTGCTAGATGAAATATCACCTGAGAATCCATTAAGTACAAGGCTATTGAGGATGTCATTCCTACCAAAGAATCTTCTGAAGAAGTCATTCCATAACGTGAAGAACATCATGCTGGTGCACCTGAGGAAAATGGCTCTGAAGAAAATGCTGAGCCCCCTCAACGTCGTCAACCCGCTCATCCTCGTGTTGCTAATGAAGTGCAGATTGAGAGAATCATCATGACATCAATGCACCAGGTCCTCTCACATGCTCAAAAGCTTCACATTTGTCTAAATCTTGTGGGCACTTTGATTTTGTCTCTATCACAGAGCCCACAAAAGTAGATGAAGCATTTCTGGTGCCTGAGTAGATTCAAGCAATGCAAGAGGAATTACATCAATTCGAGCTCAACAATGTCTGGGAACTCATTAAGTGACCAGACCCTCACAAGCACAATATCATCGGCACCAAATGGATCTACCGCAACAAGCAAGATGAAAATGGCCTTGTGGTGAGGAATAAGGCACGACTTGTAGCTCAAGGCTACATAAAGAATGAAGGAATTGATTTCGATGAAATTTTTGCACCTATTGCTAGACTTGACGCTATTCGCATATTACTTGCTTATGCTAACCATCATTATATCATCTTATACCAAATGGATGTTAAAAGTGCATTCCTCAATGATAAGCTTGAGTAACAAGTATATGTTGCTCAACCCCTAGGTTTTGAAGATCCAAAGCATCCTGACAAAGTCTTCAGACTCAACAAGGCCCTCTATGGCCTCAACCAGGACCCTCGAGCGTTGTATGATACTTTGAAGGAATTCCTCATGAAGAAAGGCTTCAAACCCGGTTCACTTGACCCAACTCTTTTCACCAAAATCTATGATGATGAATTATTCATGTGCCAAATCTATGTTGATGATATTATCTTTGGCTGTACTAAACAACATTACACTAACGAAGTTGCCTATATGATGAGTGAGGAATATCAAATGTCTACGATGGGAGAGTTAAAATTCTTCTTAGGGCTTCAAATTCATCAACAACGCAACGACATCTTCATATCTCAGGAGAAATACATCAAGGATGTGTTGAGGAAATTCGGCATGCAAGGTTGCAAAGGCGTCAAAATCCCTGTGCCCGCAAATGGCCATCTATGCACTAATGAAAATGGTATAGACTTCGATCAAAAGGTATACCGTTCCATGATTGGTTGTTTATTGTATCTATGTGCATCTAGGCTAGATATTATGCTTAGTGTTTGCATGTGCGCCCGTTTTCAAGCTACACCAAAGGAATCATACCATAAGGCTGTGAAGCGTATTCTTTGATATCTAGCTCACACACCAACACTTGGATTATGGTATCCCAAGGGCTCGACTTTTGATCTCATTGGGTATTCTCATTGCGTAGTCCTCTACAACATTCACTTATTGCTAATTCTTCAAGTTGACTTTTCTACTAAGTGAATGTGATCGGACCCTTCCCCCTCTATGCTATACTCAACCCAGTCTGTTCACAAATTCTTCATATGTGTTCTATTTGGAACCCGTTCAAAATCTTCACTGTGTCCTTGTCAGCTGAAGAATTTGCAAACGAAACATTAAAATTTTCATGTCTCAATTTTCGGCTTTTGCTGCGCAAACCGTTCCACATCCCACGATATGATTATTCTTTTCACCCACGATCTCACACGATCTCCACGTCACTATACGTGGGTGACACATGTCGCTAGGATGAGAAGGGTCAGGGGCACGTTCGTCCGATTTCTTTGAGCGAGCAGTTTTTCTCCTCGGCTATAAATAGCCCTCTCCCTCCTCAGACTTCATTTACCCCGCTCCACCTCAGTCCCCTTGCTCGAGCTTCCAGAGTAGTGCCGCTGCCACTCTCATCGTTGCCGGTGAGGAAGAGCTTCACTGCCTTGACCTCGTCGCCGTCGTACTCGCGCCGGCCACGGAAATCTTCACTCCGCCGCTGCCGTAGCTGTCTTCCGCCGCCAAGTTAGGGCGTGGAAGATCTGATTGGACGAACTTCCCATCTACACTTCCCAGTTCATTGTGTTCTTTGTCAAATAAAATCTAATTTTACTACCCTTGTTGATTTTGATGATTTTCACAAAATCTTCAAAAGGTGTTTATTTGTCAACTTCCCACTAGTTAAACACCTCATATGCATCTGTTCTTGATCTATTTCTCAAAGCAATGTTTTTCCTCAAGATTCCTCAATTGTGTGGATTTTTCAATCTATACAACTCTGGAACCTAAGTGAAAGACCGCTTAGTGAAATTCCTCAAGGAACTTCTGGTTAAATTCTTCAAACTTGTTCTGTTTTCGAAAATCTTCTGAGAACGCATGTGACCTCTCTAAATTCTTTGCACCTATACTCTGTTCACAGGTACTCATGTCTGCTGCTGAATCACTAGGGTCTCATCAACTTAACTCATTTGCAGCATTCCTCAAAAACAGATTGCATAGCTCTTCAAAGAACTCAGTTGTTCAAATTTCTCAGCTGAAGAAAATGGCTGACGGCAAGAAACCTCAGAAGGGAGGAAAGAGATTGGAAGTCAACACAGCGTTTGAGATCCCTGATGACATCTATGCGGGGTATTGCGCACCAGCTGAAGAAACCAAAAATGGGCGCAAGGTGCGCATACAGAAGATTGAGAGGAGATGGGCATGGGAATGGAGGGAGTATAGATATGTAACTCCCAAATACATGAGGAAATTCATGTTACACCCTCCTTGCCCAAGACCTCAGTTGACACCTGGTCAAATTGCAGATCCCACTAGCCTCAAGCGTGGTGAGGACTATCCTGATGAATGGGCCAAGAGGCAAGCCAAGTTAACCAAAGTGGCCAAGGAAGCAGTGAGGAAATTAAACAAAGACTTTGTTGCTGCTGCTGCTGCGGCCTCTGCTAGCAAGCCTAAGAAGGCTATGCCCAAGAAGCCTGCACACAAGCCCAATGCCTCTGCTTCAATGACCTCACGACCAAGTTCCTCGGCAATGGCCTCACCGACCAGCTCTTCAAAGCCCTCATGACAAATTCCTCAAGCAGCTCCAGTCCCCTCTGCTGGAAAATCTTTAGCTGCTCCTGCAAAGTCCTCAGCACCTGTGCACCTCACCTCGTGCCAAAGGACCACTGGCATCTCAATTGCTGAGGAGCCTCTACAAGTTCCTCAGCTCCCCTTCAGTCCTCAAGTGGCCCAACCTTGCTGAAGACTAAGGCCACTACTGGACGAGGCACAAGGCCTAGTCCTCACAAGAAGCAGGTCGCCTTGTAGGTGCTGTCTAGTGAAGTCGAGGCCGATGATGACGAATTAGAAGAAATCATCAGAGACAAACAGCAACGGGTCGCTAGAGCGAAAGGCAGCAATGTGCCTCTTCTGCTGGATCCCAAGTTGATCCTTGAGTACATTGATCTCTGGCACAAGGACCCCAACACTCCGATGCCTGATTTCAAACTCACGCCTGGCCAGAATCACATGTTGACAGCCTTCATAGGCAAAGAAATATGGAAGTTTGAAAAGGCCAGGCAACTGAAGAAAGCTCTGTACAAGAAGGAGCATTTTCTAAATAAGCATGTTGTCAAAATGACAACTGATGAACTTATGGCCATGCAATCTGAGATCAAAGGACTTAGTGATGAATTTGACGCATATCGTGCAGATTGGCTAGGAGCCAAAGTCAGATTCATAAAGATGGCAAAAGGATTCACCTCCAATGTTGCAGCCCCAGCGCAACAAGAAATCCTCAAGATGAAGCTTCTGCTCAGCCTACTAAAGAGCGTGCCAGCACCACTGATGAAAATCAGGCTGCTGAAGAAACTAAAAGCACCAGGGCTGATGAAGACATTCCAGATGCCGAGGAAACTGCTAGGGCAACCCCTACTATTGCGCCTGAAGAACAAGCCAGTCCTGTTGAAGCATCTGCTACAACACCTAAAGAGATTGACCAAGCTAGGACAATTGCATCAGTTGTGCTTAAAGAAACTGAACCCATTTCTTCTACTCATCCGGCACCAACTACAAGCATAAACCTTCCTTCTGCATCAAAAATGAAGAAAACCAAGGCTGCAGAGCGCTCAACTGTGAAGAAAAGGAAAGCATCTGCTTCCTTAGAGTCTTCTACTCCAAAGAAGGCGAAGACTTTGACAAGCTCCTATGAAAATCCTATAGATGTTGTTCCTCTGTCAAGCATGCCATCAAAGGAGATTGTTCCCTTTGGTGAAAAATATGTGATTCCCAATGAATCAGATGAAGAAGATCATTCTGCTGATTCATCCGAGCAGTTAGATGAAGAAATTGAAGTGGATAACATCCCTTCAACCCCACTGGTTTCATCACCCATGCCTCAGTTCACTGCTGAAGAGGCCAGCATTGAAGAAATAGGTGAGGAAGATGAAGACGTGGATATCGGGTGCACCACTCCTATTCTGAATGATGACTACTGGGATAGTCATCACCCCAATTCACCACTGTTTACACCTCTGCAACAGATTCCTCGGTCCCCAGTTTAGACCGAAGAAATTCACACGGGATCTAAAGAACTCAAAGCATGTCTCCTCACTATCCCTGAAGAAGTTCCAACCACTAGCGTTGATGAAAATGTTGCTGTTGAGATGGAGGCCAAGCCTACTGAAGAAATTCCCACTGAAATTCCTCCGCCTGTGGCTCAAGAGACTCTGATTCAAGAGGCTGTGATGGCAACCACTGCAAATCTTCAACCCAAGCCTTTGAATCCTCACTCCGAGAAGCAGAAGTTCAAAGCTGATGACTTCTTTGTTGAGCACATGTTTTTCACTGACTATAATCCATATGACTCTGCAAGACTCAGGCACAAGCGCTTCTGGACAGCAAGCCAAATGAATTTCTATTCTTCACTACTATTCGACAAAGACAAGATATTTGACCATGAGCAAATTCCCCATGTGGACATGGAGTCGCTACCCTGCTTTACCCCAGTCCTCAGTGTTCTTCATGATGCTGGACTGCTCAGCCTCTGCACCGACATCTGTGACTGGAATGAAGAACTCATTCTTCAGTTCTATGCCACATTGCACATCACTGGCCATGTTGAAGACGTTAACTCATGGGTATTGGACTGGATGACTGAAAATACTCACTACAAAGCACTGGCCTCTGAATTGCTTCACGACGTTCCAGTCAGTCTTCTCACTGAAGGTGCAAGGTGCATCTATGATGAACCTGAACTATCAAACCATCTGATGCACGTGCTGATGAAGCCATTGAAGCCTGGCCAAGCTCCAAGGACCCAATTCCTCGTCAAGGAACTGCTCTATGTGCCAAGGACCATATATAGGATATTAACCAAAACCCTCAGTCCAATTAAGGGCCACAACTCAAATGATGAAGAAGTTGTTGGCATCATGAAGAATTTTCTTTTCAACATCATCCATGGTATTCCCATCAACTACCACGATTTCTTCATGAGGACTTTGGCAAATGTCGCTCTATCACCATTTGAATTGAAGCCTTACGCTCCCTTGATCATAAGATTCGTCAGATCAAGGTCTTCAATTCATTACAAGGCGGATTTGCAAAATCATGTCAGCTACTTGCCCCCAATTGAAGTCCTCAAATGGACTATTTCCTCAGCTGATGAGAAGGGCAAGGCTGCTGTTATTGATTGTTGGCATCCTGGAAACAGGGTACCCAGACTTGCCTACCTGTGGCCCACGGCGTGGCTCCACTGTCATCCCCGTCTGACCTATCTTCACCAGCAAACACTCAAGACCCTCACGAAGGGCCAAGCCTCACAAGGCAGATGACGCAAGACCTCCTCGGGGGCGGCCTCACCTGGCTGGCTTGCGAGGGGCGGAGAGATCAAGGCAAGGGACACCTCGCAAGGTTCATGTGATGCAAGCCATGACGACCAAGGCCAGTTGGGCGCCAGGCGGGCGCCAGCGCGCGGAATGTCCTCGTTTCCTCTTTGGTGCTAAAGAGGCAAGCGCGGGCGTGGAGTCCGGAGGCATCAAGCAAAGGTTTCCATATCAGTGCAACAAGACCAAGACCAGCAGGACGGTAGGACGGAGGTCACCATGGAGCCCAGGACGGTGTCATCACCCGAGCCTTTGGCATGCGAAGACCATCTTTTGTCAGGATAGCTTGTACTAGCTGTCCCCCATCAAATTGGCCGTTGTGGGATCCCTTCCCGCCTAATATTTTGGAAGAGGACCCGGGCCTCTATAAATAGGGCTAGCCAACACCGTAGGCAGGGATCGGCTCATCGAGAGACGAAAGGCTCATCTGATCTTGGACCGGATCCATTCCGCCAAGGCCACCACACAAACTCAACAAGCACAATAGCACCTCTCCTCAGGAGGTTGTTCTTCCCTTGTAACTATTCATACTCAGCCCAAGAGGCAATCCACCACACCACACAGGAGTAGGGTATTACACCACATCGGTATCCTGAACCAGTATAAATCTCGTGTCCGTTTGTTCTGCGAGTTCGACGTGCTAAGCCTTGAGATTGCGATGAGGGCGTGAGCTAGAGGGAGGAGAGATCTTCGTGCGCACCCAGTGTTGGAACCTCAAGGGTTTTGCCAGAACACGAAACCTGAAATTTGGCGCGCTAGGTAGGGGTGTGCTGAAGCTTTCCTTCCATGGATCCACGTTCCACCGCTCCGCCGCATCCATGTCGGACGCACGTCTATCCCGCGCCGAGCGTCAGGCCGCCCTCGCCGCCCGTGTCGCTCAGACAGCCCCTATCGGCGGGCCTCCCCATAGTTCTCCATCTCCTATTGCCAACGCTGCTACCTGCCCGGCAGCAAACGATCATCAAGCGTCCTCGCTGCACCCCTCCGTGCGGCGGGATGGCCACACCGCCACCCCATTGCTGACTCTGGTCAGCTCATCATCTCATGCTCTTCGCGCACCCACGAACACGCAGGCCGCGCTGCTCATGGCGCACGAGCTCCTGCGCTACCGCCCGGTCGACGACCTCTATGAGGACTAGTTGGACCGCATCGCCGAGCTCGTCAGCCCCGATGGGGGCTCTCTTGCACCATCCCTCTCGCTGCCTCGCCCACCTCCAGCTGCGGGTGATGTAGCTCACGGAGCACCTCCGCCGCCTCCGCATCCAGACGACGCCCTTGCCCCGAGACACGCAGCTCACGGAGTGTCACCACCCCTCCATGTCAACACAGTGTCCTCCCCCAAGACGCATGGTCCCGCGGCATGATCCGCCATGCCGTGCGCCCGCACACGAAGAAGGAAGCTGCCAAGAGGTTCCCCGGCCGCAAGAAAATGCTCCAGCGCTCCCGGCGCCATGACAAGACCACATGCCACCTGTGGCTGTGGTGCGCGGACATCCAGGCCAGGCACCGCATCAGCAAAGGGCACCGGTGGCCACCGCAGGCTGCCGCACCTTCGCTCCCGAGTTGCGCACCATCGTTTGGCCAGGCAAGTTCAAGCCAGATCTGCTTCCGCGCTATGACAGCACCCCTGACCCCGCAGAGTTCCTGCAGCTCTACGAGCTGAGCATCGAGGCGGCCAATGGCGACGAAAAGGTCATGGCGAACTGGTTTCCCATGGCTCTCAAGGATGGCGCCCGCTCAATGCTCCTGAACCTGCCCGCGGGATCGATCTCCTCCTAGGGTGAGATGCGCGACCACTTCATCGCCAACTTCCAGGGCACTCGCGACCGCCCTCCGGCCACGAGTGACCTGCGCCGCATCAAGCAACAGCTGGGGGAGACCCTGCAGAAGTACATCTAGTGCTTCAACAGCGCCCGCCTCAAGATCCCCAAGGTGACGGACGAGGCCATCATCTCAGCATTTTCTGATGGCCTCTGCGACATCAAGATGAAGGAGGATCTCGCCATCCACAAGGAGCTATGCACGACTCTGGAGCTGTTCAACATAGTGACCAAGTGCGTAAGATTTGAGGAAGGGCATATGTCCCTCCTCGAGCTCCCTGCTTCCGACCCAGAAGAAAATAAGGCCAAGGTCAAGGACATGAAGCGCAAGGGAGTGGCCGTACTCGTGGCAGAGCCAGAC
Source organism: Triticum dicoccoides (assembly GCF_002162155.2). NCBI lineage: Eukaryota > Viridiplantae > Streptophyta > Magnoliopsida > Poales > Poaceae > Triticum > Triticum dicoccoides. The sequence continues at coordinate 201,508,960 of NC_041390.1, read as the reverse complement.
ACAAAGCGCGGCCGGGACCTTCCCGAGTCATTCAAGGGCGGTCGTACGTTCTACGCCTTCCACAATTTGCGCAGCCACAACACAACGATTTTCAAAATCTCAGGTCCATTCGAGATGGACGCTTCAGTCGACGCCCTGAGCGCAACGACCGGGGCTATGACTGAGGAGGAGGACGAGGCGGAGGACGCTGGGATGACCGCGGCCCTCGCCAGGAGTGGCGCGACCAGCCTCCTGAGGACCGCTGGCAAGAGCAGCCCCGCGAGGGCGCCTGGAGGGACCAGCCTCTAGGCAATCCTTGTATTCCTCCACTGCCGGCCCTACTACCTCTTGAGCACTGCGTTGGTTTTCCCTTGAAGACGAAAGGGTGATGTAGCAAAGTAGCGTAAGTATTTCCCTCAGTTTTTGAGAACCAAGGTATCAATCCAATAGGATATCACACTCGAGGCCCACGCACCTACACAAACAAATAAGAACCTCGCAACCAACGTGATAAAAGGGTTGTCAATCCCTTCACGGTCACTTACGAGAGTGAGATCTGATAGATAATAAGATAATATTTTTGGTATTTTTATGATAAATAGAAATAAAGATGCAAAGTAAAATAAACGGCAATAGAAATAACTAAGTTTTGGAAGATTAATATGATGGAAGATAGACCTTGGGGCCATAGGTTTCACTAGTGGCTTCTCTCAAGAGCATAAGTATTACGGCGGGTAAACGAATTAATGTCGAGCAATTGATAGAATTGAGCATAGTTATGAGAATATCTAGGTATGATCATTTATATAGGCATCACATCCGAGACAAGTAGACCGACTCCTGCCTGCATCTACTACTATTACTCCACACATTGACCAATATCCAGCATGCATCTAGAGTATTAAGTTCATAAGAACAGAGTAATGCTTTAAGTATGATGACATGATGTAGAGGGATAAACTCATGCAATATGATATACACCTCATCTTGTTATCCTTGATGGCAACAATACAATACGTGTCAGTTCCTTTTCTGTCACTGGGATCGAGCACCGCAAGATTGAACCCAAAGCTAAGCACTTCTCCCATTGCAAGAAAGATCAATCTAGTAGGCCAAATCAAACTAATAATTTGAAGAGAGTTGCAAAGATAAACCAATCGTACATAAAAGAATTCAGAGGAGATTCAAATATTGTTCATAGATAAACTTGATCATAAGCCCACAATTCATCGGATCTCGACAAACACACCGCAAAAGAAGATTACATCGAATAGATCTCCAACAGAGTCGAGGAGAACTTTGTATTGAGATTCAAAGAGAGAGAAGAAGCCATCTAGCTAATAACTATGGACCCGAAGGTCTGAAGTAAACTACTCACACATCACCGGAGAGGCCATGGAGATGATGTAGAGGCCCTCCGTGATCAATGCCCCCTCCGACGGTGCTCCGGAAAAGGCCCCAAGATGGGATCTCTCGGGTACAGAAGGTTGGGGCGGTGGAATTAGGTTTTCATGGTGCTCCTGGTTGTTTGCGGGTACGTGGATATATATTGGAGGAAGAAGTACGTTGGTGGAGCAACGAGGGGCCCACGATGGTGGAGGGTGCGCCCCCTGCCTCGTGCCCTCCTCGATCATTTCTTGACGCCCACTGCAAGTCTCCGGGATCACGTTTGTTGAGAAAATCACGTTCCCGAAGGTTTCATTCCGTTTGGACTCCGTTTGACATTCCTTTTCTGTGAAACCCTAAAACAGGCAAAAAACAACAATTTGGGCTGGGCCTCCGGTTAGTAGGTTAGTCCCAAAAATGATATAAAAGTGTAAAGTAAATCCCATTAACATCCAAAATATATAATATAATAGCATGGAGCAATCAAAAATTATCGATACGTTGGAGACGTATCAAGCATCCCCAAGCTTAGTTCATGCTCGTCCTCGAGTAGGTAAATGATAAAAGAAGAGTTTTTGATGTGGAATGCTTTCTAACATATTTCTCAATGTAATTTTTCTTTATTGTGGCATGAATGTTCAGATCCGAAAGATTCAAGATAAAAGTTTAATATTGACATAGAAATAATAATACTTCAAGCATACTAACTAAGCAATCGTGTCTTCTCAAAATAACATGGCCAAAGAAAGTTATCCCTACAAAATTATATAGTCTGTCTATGCTCTATCTTCACCACACAAAATATTTAAATCATGCACAACCCTGATGACAAGCCAAGCAATTGTTTCATACTTTTGATGTTCTGAAACTTTTTCAATCTTCACGTAATATATGAGCGTGAGCCATGGATATAGCACTATATGTGGAATAGAATGGTGGTTGTGGAGAAGACAAAAAAGGAGAACATAGTCTCACATCAACTAGGCGTACAAACGGGCTATGGAGATGCCCATCAATAAATATCAATGTGAGTGAGAAGGGATTGCCATGCAATGGATGCACTAGAGCTATAAGTATATGAAAGCTCAACAAAAGAAACTAAGTGGGTGTGCATCCAACTCGCTTGCTCATGAAGACCTAGGGAATTTTGAGGAATCCCATCATTGGAATATACAAGCCAAGTTCTATCATGAAAAATTCCCACTAGTATATGAAAGTGATATCATAGGAGACTCTCTATCATGAAGATCATGGTGCTACTTTGAAGCACAAGTGTGGAAAAAGGATAGTAGCATTGTCCCTTCTCTCTTTTTCTCTCATTTTTTGGGCCTTCTTTCTTTTCTTTTTCTTTTTTGCCTATTTTTTCGTCCGGTGTCTCATCCCGACTTGTGGGGGAATCATAGTCACCATCATCCTTTCCTTACTTGGGACAATGCTCTAATAATGATGATCATCACACTTTATTTACTTACAACTCAAGAATTACAACTCGATACTTAGAACAAAATATGACTCTATGTGAATGCCTCTGGCGGTGTACCGGGATGTGCAATGATGCATGAGTAACGTGGATGAAGAATTATGAGCGGTGGCTTTGCCACAAATACGATGTCAAGTACATGATCATGCAAGCAATATGACAATGATGAAGAGTGTCATAATAACGGAACGGTGGAAAGTTGCATGGCAATATATCTCAGAATGGCTATGGAAATGCCATAATAGGTAGGTATGGTGGCTGTTTTGAGGAAGGTATATGGTGGGTTTATGGTACCAGCGAAAGTTGCACGATACTAGAGAGGCTAGCAATGGTGGAAGGGTGAGAGTGTGTATAATCCATGGACTCAACATTAGTCATAAAGAACACACATAATTATTGCAAAAATATATTAGTTATCGAAATAAAGTATTACACGCATGCTCCTAGGGGGATAGATTGGTAGGAAAAGACCATCGCTCGTCCCCGACCGCCACTCATAAGGAAGACAATCAATAAATAAATCATGCTCCGACTTCATCACATAACGGTTCACCATACGTGCTTGCTACGGGAATCACAAACTTCAACACAAGTATTTCTCAAATTCACAACTACTCAACTAGCATGACTCTAATATCACCATCTCCATATCTCAAAACAATTATCAAGTATCAAACTTCTCATAGTATTCAATGCACTTCTAAGAAAGTTTTTTATTAAAGAAAATTTCCATGTTGTTCTAAAGGACTCTCAAAATAATATAAGTGAAGCATGAGAGAACAATTATTTCTATAAAATAAATCCACCACCATGCTCTAAAATATATAAGTGAAGCACTAGAGAAAAAACTGTATAGCTCAAATGATATAAGTGAAGCATATAGAGTATTCTAATAAATTTCAAATCATGTGAGTCGCTCTAAAAAGGTGTGTACAGCAAGGATGATTGTGTTAAACTAAAAATCAAAGACTCAAATCATACAAGATGCTCCAAGCAAAACACATATCATGTGGTGAATAAAAATATAGCTCCAAGTAAAGTTACCGATAGACGAAGACGAAAGAGGGGATGCCTTCCGGGACATCCCCAAGCTTAGGCTTTTTGGTGTCCTTGAGTTTTACCTTGGGGTGCCATGGGCATCCCCAAGATTAGGATCTTGCCACTCCTTGTTCCACAATTCATCAAATCTTTACCCAAAACTTGAAAACTTCACAACACAAAACTCAAAATAGAAAATCTCGTGAGTTCCGTTAGCGAAAGAAAACAAAACACCACTTCAAGGTACTGTAATGAACTCATTATTTATTTATATTGGTGTTACACCTACTGTATTCCAACTTCTATATGGTTTATAAACTCTTTTACTAGCCATAGATTCATCAAAATAAGCAAACAACACACGAAAAACAGAATCTATCAAAAACAGAACAGTCTGTAGTAATCTGAAGCTAACGCAAACTTCTGGAACCCCAAAAATTCTAAAATAAATTTCTGGACGTGAGGAATTTATCTATTAATCATCTTCAAAAATAATTAACTAAATAGAACTTTCCAAATAAAAATGGAAGCAATTCTCGTGAGCGCTAAAGTTCTGTTTTTTACAGCAAGAACAAAAACACTTTCCCCATGTCTTCCCAACGGTTCTACTTGGCACAAACACTATTAAACACAAAAAACACAACTAAAAAAGAGGCTAGATAAATTATTTATTACTAAAGAGGAGCAAAAATCAAGGAATAAAAATAAAATTGGGTTGCCTCCCAACAAGCACTATCGTTTAACGCCCCTAGCTAGGCATAAAAACGAAGATAGATCTAGGTATTGCCATCTTTGGTAGGCAATCCATAAGTGGCTCTCATAATAGATTCATATGGTAATTTAAATTTATTTCTAGGGAAGTGTTACATGCCTTTATTTAATGGAAATTAGAATTTAATATTCCCTTCCTTCATATCAATAATTGCACCAATCGTTCTAAGGAAAGGTCTACCAAGAATAATTGGACATGAAGGATTGCAATCTATATCAAGAACAATGAAATCTATGGGCACATAGTTCCTATTTGCAACAATAATAACATCATTAATTCTTCCCATAGGTTTCTTAATAGTGGAATCCGCAAAGTGCAAGTTTAAAGAACAACCATCAAAATCACGGAAACCTAGCAAATCACACAAATTTTTTGGAATCGTGGAAACACTAGCACCCAAATCACGCAAAGCATAGCACTCATGATCTTTAATTTTAATTTTTATTGTAGGTTCCCACTCATCATAAAGTTATCTAGGGATAGAAACTTCCAACTCAAGTTTTTCTTCATAAATTTCATCAAAGCACCAACGATATGTTTAGTAAAAGCATTATTTTGACTATAAGCTTGAGGAGAATTTAGCACGGATTGCAACAAGGAAATACAATCTATCAAAGAGAAATTATCATAATTAAATTCCTTGAAATCCAAAATAGTGGGTTCATTGCTATTTAATGTTTTGACTTCTTCAATCCCACTTTTACCAATTTTTGCATCAAGATCTAAAACTCCGAATATTTGGAACGCCTTCTAGGTAAAGGTGGCTCATCTTCAGTCCCATCATTATCAAGATTCATATTGCAAAACAAATATTTAATAGGAGACACATCAATAACATTTAGATCTTCATATTTATTTTCATAGAAACTAGAAGAACACTCTTTCACAAAGCAATCTTTCTTAGCACGCATCCTAGTGGTTCTTTCTTTGCACTCATAAATGGAAATTCTCATGGCTTTGAGAGACTCATTGATATCATGCTTAGGTGGAATAGATCTAAGTTTCAAACAATCAACATCAATAGAAATTCTATCAATGCTCCTAGCCAATTCATCAACCTTAAGCAATTTTTCTTCAAGCAAAGCATTGAAATTCTTTTGCGAATTCATAAACCTAGAATTAAAATTACCTCTATATGCGTTATTACCAAAATTGTTCCTACCAACAAAATTCACATCCATAGATTCATTATTATTCTCAATCAAGGTAGACAAAGGCACATCATTAGGATCAGTGGAAACACTCTTATTAGCAAACAATTTCATAAGTTCATCCATCTTTCCACTCAAAACATTAATCTCTTCAACTGCATGAACTCTTTTACTAGTAGATCTTTCGGTGTGCCATTGAGAATAATTAACCATAATATTGTCTAGGAGTTTAGTAGCTTCTCCTAAAGTGATTTCCATAAAAGTGCCTCCCGCGGTGAATCTAAAATATTTCTAGAAGAAAAATTCAATCCGGCATAAATTTTTTGTATAATCATCCAAAGATTCAAACCATGTGTCGGGCAATTATGTATCATTAATTTCATCCTCTCCCAAGCTTGTGAAACATGTTCATGATCAAGTTGCTTAAAATTCATAATATCATTTTTAAGAGAGATGATTTTAGCGGGAGGAAAATACTTAGAGATAAAAGCATCTTTGCACTTATTCCATGAATCAATACTATTTTTAGGCAAATAGGAAAACCAAGCTTTAGGACGGTCTCTAAGGGAAAATGGAAATAGCTTAAGTTTAACAATATCATTATCCACATCTTTCTTCTTTTGCATATCAGACAAATCAACAAACCTATTTAGATGGGTAGCAGCATCTTCACTAGGAAGGCTGGCGAATTGATCTTTCATGACAAGATTCAACAAAGCAACATTTATTTCACAAGATTCAGCATCGGTAAGAGGAGCAATCGGAGTGCTAAGAAAATCATTGTTGTTGGTATTGGAGTATTATATTGAGCCATCGTTCCAAGCAAGAAATCCAACGCATGAGAAAACAAAAAAACAAGCGAAAAAGAGGCTTACGGAAAGAGAGGGCGAGAGGAAAAGAGGGCGAATAAAACAGCAAGGGTGAAGTGGGGGCGAGGAAACTGAGAGGCAAATGGCAAATAATGTAATGCGAGGGATAAGGGTTTGTGATGGGTACTTGGTATGTGTTGACTTGTGCGTAGACTACGGCAACGATAAAAGAAATGGCTCGTTGTCAGGAGTCAAATCTTGACTTGACTTGGCGCGAATGACCCCAAAACGGCGCCAGAAATCAATCTTGCAACCTCTTGAGCACTGCATTGGTTTTCCCTTGAAAAGGAAAGGGTGATGCAGCAAAGTAACGTAAGTACTTCCCTCAGTTTTTGAGAACCAAGGTATCAATCCAGTAGGAGATCACGCTCGAGTCCCACACACCTACACAAACAAATAAGAACCTCGCAACCAACGCGATAAAGGGGTTGTCAATCCCTTCACGGTCACTTACGAAAGTGAGATCTGATAGATATGATAAGATAATATATTTGGTATTTTTGTGATAAAGAGAAATAAAGACGCAAAGTAAAATAAACGGCAATAGAAATAACTAAGTGTTGGAAGATTAATACGATGGAAGATAGACCCGGGAGCCATAGGTTTCACTAGTGGCTTCTCTCAAGAGCATAAGTATTACGGTGGGTAAAAGAATTACTATCGAGCAATTGATAGAATTGAGCACAGCTATGAGAATATCTAGGTATCATCATGTATATAGGCATCACGTCCGAGACAAGTAGACCGACTCCTGCCTGCATCTACTACTATTACTCCACACATCGACCACTATCCAGCATGCATCTATAGTATTAAGTTCATAAGAACAGAGTAATGCTTTAAGTAAGATGACATTATGTAGAGGGATAAACTCATGCAATATGATATAAACCCCATCTTTTTATCCTTGATGGCAAAAATACAATACGTGTCGGCTCCCTTTCTGTCACTGGGATCGAGCACCGCAAGATGGAACCCAAAGCTAAGCACTTCTCCCATTGCAAGAAAGATCAATCTAGTATGCCAAACCAAACTGATAATTCGAAGAGACTTGCAAAGATAAACCAATCATACATAAAAGAATTCAGAGGAGATTCAAATATTGTTCATAGATAAACTTGATCATAAACCCACAATTCATCGGATCTCGACAAACACACCACAAAAGAAGATTACATCGAATAGATCTCCAACAGAATCGAGGAGAACTTTGTATTGAGATCCAAAGAGAGAGAAGAAGCCATCTAGCTAATAACTATGGACCCAAAGGTCTGAAGTAAACTACTCACACATCAACGGAGAGGCCATGGAGTTGATGTACAGGCCCTCCGTGATCAATGCCCCCTCCGACGGAGCTCCGGAAAAGGCCCCAAGATGGGATCTCGTGTATAGAAGGTTGCGGCGGTGGAATTAGGTTTTCATGGTGCTCCTGGATGTTTGCGGGTACGTGGATATATATAGGAGGAAGAAGTACGTCGGTGGAGCAACGAGGTGCCCACGAGGGTGGAGGGCGCTGCCAGGGGGTAGGCGCGCCCCCCTGCCTCATACCCTCCTCGATCATTTCTTGACGCCCACTCCAAGTCTCCTGGATCACGTTCGTTGAGAAAATCACGTTCCCGAAGGTTTCATTCCGTTTGGACTCTGTTTGATATTCCTTTTCTGTGAAACCCTAAAATAGGCAAAAAACATCAATTTGGCTGGGCCTCCGGTTAGTATGTTAGTCCCAAAAATGATATAAAAGTGTAAAATAAAGCCCGTTAACATCCAAAATAGATAATGTAATAGCATGGAGCAATCAAAAATTGTAGATACATTGCAGACGTATCAGCCCCCGCCAAGAAGGAACGACGACCACCATCAGGACGAGGGGGCTGGGGGCTTCGAGGAGCCGCACGCCATGGCTTGAATCTTGGTTGGTGCTCAGGCCCCGGCTTCCCAACGCATATTCAAGCAGTTCTCTCGCGAGGTGAATGCAGCCCTCCCCAAGCTCGAGGCCACGCACCCACTCAGATGGTCCAAGTACGCCATCACCTTCAGCTCGGCAGACCAGCTCAAGTGCACGGCGACCGTCGGCGTCCTCTCGTGCTCTGTTCACCCGTCATCAACAATGTCCAAGTCACCAAGACACTCATCGACGGCGGCGCAGGGCGCAGTGTCCTGTCCGTCTAGGCGCTCGACAGCCTCCAAGTGCCATACGATCAGCTTCATCCCACCAAGCCTTTCTCGGGAGTGACTGACGGCTCCACCACCCCGATAGGGTAAGTTCGCCTCCCTGTGACCTTTTGTCAGCGCAGCAACTACCACACCGAGCTCGTCGACTTCGACGTCGCCCTCATCCATCTGCCGTATAATTCCATCCTCGGGTATCCGGCCCTGGCCAAGTTCATGGCAGTGACCCACCATGGCTACAACGTCCTCAAGATGCCGGGAAGCGGTGGAATCATCACAGTCCCCTGCGAAGAAAGAGATGCGGTGTGCTCCCTCGAGCGTGCCTTCCAAGCTGCAGCAATCGAAGACCTAGACAGTGAGGGCGCCCAGTACCCTCCTGAGGCCATCCCCAAGAAGAAGAAGCAACTACTCTGCACAGGGCCTCAGGGGAGCGGCGCCTCTAGCGGTGCCACCTCAGGATCAGCACCCGCACCTGGGGCGCTTCCCTCCCTCGCATAGGAAGGCGCGCCCGGTGCCCTCATCGGGCATGGCTCGGGGGCTCTCTTCTGGAGGGCCTCAGACCTGGCCAACATCACGAGGGAGGCGCTCGGGCAGCACATGGAGGCGTACTTTGCGGCACATTTCGCCTAGGAGGGCACCGGCGAGGAGCGCCCGATGCTAAGGAGTTCATCATCAAGGCCACTCAGGAGCTTCAGGAAGCAAGGGCAATACGCGGCGACCGCCGCCCACCTCATGTAGCTCCCCACCCGGGCGAGGGAGGCGAGCTGTGTGCCTGCATCGACATCCCAGGGCTCAACAGGGCCGCATCTGAGGAGCGCTTCTGGCCTTCGTGTGCTGGCCGGTGTGAGGGTCCACCTCACAGCTACGGTCGCATGCCGTTTGGCCTGCCGAGCGTGGCAGCCGCCTTCCAGTGCAATCTATGGAGCATCCTGGCGACCCAGGTGGCCAGGCATCACGCGGTCCTGACGGAGATGGAGACGGTCCTCAGGAGGCCACCTGAGTCCCCAGAGCCTCCCAAGGATCAGGGTGTTGGCGGCTCATGAGGATCGACTTCTTTAGCGCGCGTCTTCAGCTACCCCAACGCTCCTTCGACAACAAAACCAGGTGACATTTTCCAAGTTCATTCAGCTGGGAGCGCCCGTCGGGCTGCATTATTCCCAGGTTGCATGTGCCTGTCCCTGCGGCGTGTACCCTCTTGCATCTTTAGCTTACCCTGTTGGGGGCGCCCCTCGGGCTGCATCATCCCCAAGCCGCTCGGGTCCGACCCAGTGGCATGTATCGTGCTTGCATTTACCTAAGCTAGTTTGCTTTCCATGCACCACGGGAGCCATCCACGCCGGCACAACGCTTGTGCTCGGGTTCGTCCCTGCAACATTGACAAATCTGAGAGGTCGAGCTCTGGCTCGCGTCACGCCCGTGCACGTCACCTCACCAGGCCCTCAGTGCCTTCACCTTCTTGCAGAGCGACCAGTGGCAGTAGTGGAAATTTGTGTCCCTCCTCACGCTAACCTACAGGAACCTCCTGAGGACAATAGCGGGCGGTATCGCGGGCTCCCTATTCTCACATGCAATTCGCTTGCGCGTTAAAAGGGGGGCTCCTGAGCATCACGAATCAGGAGCTCTTACTGGCTCTCCAGCCCTCACCCCATGGCCTTGACCACGACACCGTGACCTGGCATACCAGTGGCGGCTCAGCTCGCTCGAGGGCCGAGACCTGAGGACGTAGAGCACATAGAAGAGCGTGGAGAAGAGGGGGAGACTCACACAGGCCTAACCTGGCTACACTATGGCCGTCGACGCACGAGTCTGGCGCAGCACAAGGAACCAACTCTGGACTGCCAAGATAAGTTTCACACCCGGGTCGATCGAGCACTACGGCATAAGATTCCCATCTCTCGCAACCCTGTGGCGACGATGTCGCCTCGCTTTCCTACCTCTCGGTGGCTGCTTGAGCATCGCGCCTCAGGAGCTCTTACGGGATCTCGGGCCGCTTACATCCTGGCCTTGACCACGGCATCGCGAACTGGCATACCGGCGATGGCTGCAGCCTGCCTGGGGACCGGGACCTGTCGGTGTAGAGCACCAAGCTGCCACAGGGTTGGAAAGGGGAGACTAAGCCGAAATAGGACATGCGTTCACAAATTTTCATAATAAGGATAATATTGACAAAAGCAATATGGACCCTTTACACGCCCCCACGGGGTCCATTTTGATTCCCTGCAGGGAGTAAGGAAGAAGAAGAAGCAAAAGGAGCGAAGGAAGAGATGGGTGGCGGGGACTCCGCTCCCCCTCTTCCCATTTTTAGCCAAGAGGAGGCCAACCGCCAGCCTCCACGATCTAAGGTAATAATGACCTTTTTTGTGCATGCAGTAGGGACTTGTCAAGTCGGGCAGTTGCCGAGGCAGCGTGGGGAAGCGGAGACGCCCATGTCACATCAATCGCCACACGCCAACCGAAGCCGCATGCTGTTGGGGCCCGCGGCACTCCGAACTTGCCCCTTGGCTTCGCCTCGAAGCCAAGTCCGAGCGTGCCTTGAGCCCAGGGGTTCCTAAGACGCAAGGTTCCTAAGACGCAAGCAATGACGACCAAGGCCAAGCGGGCGCCAGTGCCCAGTGTCCTCGTTTCCTCTTTGGTGCCAAAGAGGCAAGCACATGCGTGGAGTCCTGAGGCGTCAAGCAAAGGTTTCCATATCGGTGCAACAGGACCAAGACCAGCAGGACGACAGGACGGAGGTCACCATGGAGCCTAGGACGGCGTCATCACCAGAGCCTTTGGCAGGCGAAGACCATCTTTTGTCATGATATCTTGTACTAGCTGTCCCCCTTCAAATTGGCCATTGTGGGATCCCTTCCCGCCTAATATTTGTGAAGAGGACCCAAGCCTCTATAAATAGGGCTATCCACCACCGTAGCCTGGGATCAGCTCATCGAGAGACCAAAGGCTCATCTGATCTTGGACCAGATCCATTCCACCAAGGCCACCACACAAACTCACCAAGCACAAGGGCACCTCTCCTCAGGAGGCTGTTCTTCCCTTGTAACTGTTCATACTCAGCCCAAGAGGCAATCCACCACACCAAACTGGAGTAGGGTATTACACCACATCGGTGGCCTGAAGTAGTATAAATCTCGTGTCCCTTTGTTCCGCGAGTTCGACGCGCTAAGCCTTGAGACTACGGTGAGGGCGTGAGCTAGAGGGAGGTGAGATCTTCATGCACACCCTAGTGTTCGAACCTCAAGGGTTTTGCCGGAACCCAAAATCCGACATTGATGAATGCACTCCATTGGATGGATAGTTTCACAAAGCTGCCTCGTATTCCACAAATGATGACTCTGCCACTCATGACACTGCTCCCAGGGTGACGACTGATCATGAGCTTCTCCTCAGCCTTCATCAGAAGGTTGATCGCAACCACAAGTGGGTCAAGCGTCAGTTTGGTGCTATTCTTCAGAACATGACAGTCACTCAAAACATTGTGAAGAAGAATCACTATTATCGACATGAATTCTTTGACTGCACCTGGGCCATTCTATCTAACCTCTACAGTGCTAAAGATCTCAAGAAGATGGAATTTCAACAGGACTTTGACTGGGCACAACCACCTTCGAAGAAATTCAAGAAGGTCAAAGTTCCTCAGCTTGTGGCTAGTTCATATTCTTCATCGCACGAGACTGATGAGCATGAAGACTTGAATGATACTGCGGCAGGCCCTACATCAGTGGATGACCCCAACAACGTTGGCACTCCTCCATCAACTTTGTGATTTTCTTCAGGGGTATTAGTCCTCATTTTTCATCCCTTTTGGTCATTCGATGAAAAATGGGGGGATTTGAGTTAGTTTTCAAGTGGTCTATCTTTATGGGCGTTTTTTTGCTAAGTCACAACTCTCGTTCTTCTGAAGTATTTGTTGGATCGATTTGTAAACTTAAGTCCGATGGTGGTCTGATACTTTGCTATGTTTTTCTGCATGCTATTTCCTCATGTATGTTAATGTACGCATGCTGAATTACCTCAGTCACCATATTTCATCATGCATTTCAAATTCTTCATATCATATGTTAAATGTGTGTATGAATTACAAGATATAGGGGGGATCTCCATGATTCTATTCTACAATGTGAATTTGCTCTTCAAGGAAAATTCCTCACATATTCACATCTTCAGGGGGAGTTCTTCTATATCTTGCAATCAAATTCCTCAATATCTGTATTTACACTTCATATATTTATCCCCGTTGAAAACTTAACCTATATTGTCATCAATCACCAAAAAGGGGGAGATTGTAAGTGCATCTAGTGCCCCTTAGTGATTTTGGTGTATGTAAGACTTATAGGTTAAGGGACTAATGCGTTTGTGAGTGTACACAGGTCTATAAGTCTATGAGGAGTTTGATATTTACAGAGAAAGTCAACCCCTAAAAATGAATGTCTTCAACTGAAGACTTTGACTTCTGAAGACTTTGAAAGTGACGAAATTAGTGTGATCCTGAAGACTTGATATTCATGTGAGGAATATAAAGCATGAAGACTTTTGTTTTTGTATTTTCTTTTTTCTCTTTCTTGAGTCATAGGAAACAACGTACTATTAAAGGGGGTCGAGGTAAAACTAAGGAAAAGTTTCCAAGTGATGCCCGTCTCAAAATCCTACACCTACCAATCCTTTCGAGTTAAGGCATTGGAAATCTCATACAGCTCAGTGAATTTCTTCGGTGACAGAGATGAAGATATTCTGGTCTGTGAGGAATTTCTTCTGACTGAGGAGTTAGGAATTCTCCAGTGCGGATTGCCTACAAGTGAGGAACATGATAGTCCTGAGGAATTTGATAGCCAAATTTATGATTGTTGCTGTGCTACACGCCAGCTGTCCCAAATTATCTACCCACCTAACGGTCATATCATTGAGGGGCATTTATGTCTTATCATGTCAGGCTGCTCCCTAGGCTATAAATAGCCACCCCCTACAATCACTAGCTGGTTGGCTACTTCGTGAGAAACTGGCACTTGTCATTGAGAGCTTCCCATCCTCCGAGGACTTTGGTCAAAAATCATCAAGTGAGGAAAAACCCAAACACCCACAAACCCAAAGTGATTGAGCATCACTGAAGAGATTGTTCCTGTGTAGAACCGAGGCTTGTTACCTTTGAGGATTGTGCATCCTCCAGGCGATTAGGCGTCATGGTCTAGAGCATCCAAGAGGAAATTCTGGATCGCTGAGTGACCGAGTCTGTGAAGGTTTGGAAGTCACCTGAAGACTTACCACGAGTGATTGGGTGAGGTCTGTGTGACCTTAGCTCACGGAGAATACAGTGAGGACTGTGTGTCCTCAGGTTTAAATACCTATCCGCTCCAACCAGATGTACGACTGTCGCAGCAGTTGGAACTGGTCTACCAAATCATCATCTTCACCAAGCTACTGGTTCTATTTCCTAAACTCTTTCATTTCCTCATTTCTGTGTAGAAGTACTTGATCATTACTGTTTGAAGACTTTGACTAAAGACTTTCTCATCTTCTTCAGTTCAATTTCTTCCGTCAGTTTGTTTTCAGCCTGCTTATCCTGTGTTTACGCTACTTGTACTTTGTGCTTATTTTCATTTCTTCATGATGACTATGCTACTACTCTATTATGCTTGCATCTGAGTACTTATTCCGTTGCTAAGTAGTTCGTTGCTTAGGAATTTCCTCACCCTGAAATTCCTCAGTGATGAATTTGTAAAAATCGCCTATTCACCCCCCTCTAGTCCATATAATGCACTTTCAAGCCTGGCAAGGGGTTCTCATCGGTAGGAGAGGTATCTTTGCAGTAGAACCAAGTTTGATTCCAATCCTTGAGATGGCATGGAAGCTGCTCATAAGGGAAAATGTATTCTCTGCGTCGCTGAATTGAGATCCCTCCAAGTTCTTGGCTGGGCCCGTCGGTGAATTTATTTTGGCGGTTTAAGTAAAAATACTCTCTAAAGAGGTCAACATTGGGTTCTTATTGAAGGTATACTTCACAGAAGACTTGAAAATTGCAGATATTGGAAACGGAATTGGGTCTAATGTCTTGGGGATGAAGTTGTAGAAAATGCAGAACGTCACAGATTTTTTTTGACCCGGGTGGTGAGAAGCCCCGGTTCAGGTGATCAGTAAAAATAATAACTTCATTGTCCTGTGGCTGAGGTCTGATTTCGTCTGGTTTCGGGGCTCGCCAGTGAATGATGTGTTTTTCTGGCAAAAAACCAATCTTAACATACTCTTGGAGCATTGCCTCGTTAACAATGGACGGAAGCCAGTCGCATGACCTGACGGTCTTAGTCATGATTGAGTGCACGACCTACATAAGGCAATTCAAGATATTATTAAACCAGCAAATGTTTGGCGAGTTACAAGTTATTGTTTAAACCTTTGAAGCATGTTAATTGCTATGGAGATGCAATTCGGAGTATGCAGATTGTTAAACCAAAGGATTGAATTATGACAATGAATAACTCGGCCTAGTTAAACCGGAAGGATATTGGCAGATTATTATCTTGGGTGGATGATGGCGGCTTAAACGGGGCCTAATGCTATATGATGGGTCATGCTTACTGCCATAAGCCGCCATGGTAGTTTTGGTGCTTCAAATCTTTCAATTGAAAATTTTGGTAAGTGGTGGGCAAACAGTTTTCACAAGTTAAAATTGTAATTTCGGATCTATGGCAATTCAGAAAAGACAGTGAAATTAAACCTAAGGTGGTGATAGTGGAAAGCTTCGATGCTCCGGGGTGATCTTATATGGACAGGTGCTATTCTAATGATGAAAATGATGTTAAAACTACTTCCGCACAAGATTTATGGCCTATCCAGCTTAAAAGCTATCAGAGTTGACGGAAACAACGCAAGAACGACAAGAACACCGACGAACGGCCCGAACCCTAATACAAATCTGAGATGAAAGGGGGGGGAGTGCTTACAGGTGATGAGGAGCAGCGGTGGCGCGCCAGAGTTTTCTAGTACAATCAGGTTGATGCAGCAACCTGGGTTGACGCAGCGGTCGGAGGTCGCGGCAGCGGAGCTCGAGTACTGGTGCGGCTGTGCGAAGGAGGAAGACGAAGGAAGAAACGAGGGGGGGGGGAATGATAAAGACCCATGTCCCTATTTATAAGGGGTGAGTACAAGGCATGTGCGGGAATCATGGAGGCCGAAACAATCATGTGGCTATATGGATGCCTCGGTTTTCAGGGTGTTTATTAAGATAAGGATCAGTTAATAAGATATCTTGGGCTTCGTGCGAAGTTAATGCGAGATGACGTCATGGCGATGTAAGATGCTTTTAATAGCTGATGTCATGGCGGGATACAGCATGGCTTATCAAACAAGTGATGCAAGATTTTAAAAAGTCATGTATGGAAGATTGACATGAACAAGTTCAAATCAACCTAGGGCCTAATGTTGGGGATATAACTACTGGTTATGAACCGCCCAGGAGGGGCCGGGTCATACCACTAGCGGCTTATCAATGAAGATGGAGGATCATACAACCCGTTGACGGCCCAAGACCCAATGGCGACTTGAGGCCCAAGAGGGTGAACCGCCATATGTTTATGACTTGTATTGTAAGGCAAGCTAGGTTAGTCACCAAGCCGGACACATTGTGTATGAGACGGTCAGGACTCCGTGAGCCACTGGGCGTTTACCAGTGTATATAAAGGGACGACACGGCGGCTGTTTATGGAAAGAAACAAGAGATCGAGAACTAGAGTAGGCCTTTACCTTCACCGCAAGGGGCCAAACCAGTATAAACTCACTGAGTCCTTTGTCCCGTTTAACCCCTTTAAGCTAACCTAGTTGCGATGGCTCCATGACTAAATCCTTCCACTAGGACATCTTCCGTGACAACTCCACGACATATAGCAACGAGAGGGGAGAGTGTGTCCATGTACCCTCGTAGGCCGAAAGTGGAAGCGTTTAGTAACGCGGTTGATGCAGTCAAACGTCTTCATGATCCAACCGATCCAAGTATCGAATGTATGGCACCTCCGTGTTCAGCACACATTCGGCACGATGACATCCCTTGAGCTCTTGATCCAGTTGAGGACGAGGGAGCACTACAAAAAAAAGACACATCCGTGACATTTTGGGCCGAACGAAATTTTTTTCTGTCATACATATGACACTTCTATGACGATAATTGTGACAAAACCCGGTATCATCATAGATGTGGTGGGCTCCTACTTCTATGACAAAAACTCATGACAGAAAATGGGCTTTTCATCTTGGGCGGGCCGGAGACGCAGCTGCATGACATTCTTTGGGCCGTCTATGACGGAAAAAACCGTGGTAGAAGCGAGGGGGCGGAAAATTTCGGGGAGTTCCCGGTTACGGTGGGAGGTCGGGGGCTGAGCGATGCGCGTTTCTCTCGTACATGTACGCGCGTGTATGCGAGGCGTTGGCTCTAACTGAACCCGAGCGAGGTGTTGGGATCTAACTGAACCCGAGCTATTGCACTACAAGCTACGCGTTACTGAACCCGAGCGATCGATCGATGGCTGTTAACTGAACCTGATCGAGTGATTCCTTGGCTACTGCTGCTAACTGAAGCCGATCGATGGGATGAACAGTGAGCGTTGCGGGGGGGTTTGGATGAACAGTGAGCGGTGGCGTTGCCTCTGGATGAACAGGACCCCGTTGTGTGGTGGAGGGCTGGATGAACACTAGATGGTGGAGGGGTGCCCTTGGAGGGGTGGACGAACAGGACCCCATGGTGTGGAGGGCAGGATGAACAGTAGATAGTGGGGGGGTGCCCGTGGAGGGGTGGTTGAACAAGACCCCGTGGTGTGGAGGGATGGATGAAAAGTAGACGGTGGAGGGGTGGTTGAACAGTAGCCGGTGGAGTAGCGCGCGGTGGAGGCTGGATGAACAGGAGCCCGTGGAGGCTGGAGGAGGTCAACGATGGATGAATAGTAGCTCGTGCAGGCTGGAGGGGCCGACGGTGGAGATGAACAGTATCCCATGGAGTCCTGTTTTGCGGTATGCCAGGCCCCTCCCGATGAACAGGACCCCCGTTCTGACTGTAGCACTCCAACACAAGTCCGTTTCCTCCGTTTTGCAATATGCCACACCCCTCCCGATCAACAGGACCCCCGTTTCGACCGTAGGAGGTCCGTTTCCTCCGTTTTGCGGTACGCCACACCCCTCCCGATCAACAGGACCCCCGTTTCGACCGTAGGAGGTCCGTTTCCTCCGTTTTGCGGTATGCCACACCCCTCCCGATCAACAGGACCCCCGTTTCGACCGTAGGAGGTCTGTTTCCTCCGTTGTGCGGTACGCCAGGCCTCGTTTCCATCGCCTCTTCCGTCCAAGCCCTCCCGATGAACACGACCACGCATTCCATTCCGACCCATGAACACCACGACGACGTTGTTTCTCCATTCTGACCCAGCCATGTACACAAGCCCTCGCCGTATGTATGCGCTAGTAGGTGTTCGAGACCCGCCCATATGTACACATACGTGGTCGTATTTTCTTTCTTGCACCCTGGCTGCCTCTACTACGACATGTGCGCGCCTCTACATACACCAGTATATATGTACGTACACATTCACGACCAGAATGACAACGCTATGTATGCTTCGACCAGGTGGGTCCCGACTGTCAGGCACTTCCTTGCGTGAGAAGGTGTAGCTGGTGGGTCCCAACAGTGAGGGGGAAACATTATTTTCACGAAATACGGTGGCCCGTCCGGTGGGTCCCTGCTGTCAGGTGGAGGAATCATTATTTTGCGCGTAATAAGGAGGCACTTCCTTGCTGCCGTCGTGGACCCAGCTGTCAGCCTCTCCACGTACAGTCCACGTCCGATGGAAGTCGTTCCTTGACCACGTTGACCACGTCGCGCCGAGAGCACCAGGGCGGTGGAAGATGGTGAGGCCTAGGAAGGGGACGACGTGGAGCCGGTGAAGACGCGGCAGTGGATGCCCACACGGAGAGGAGTATGAGGGTTCACTCGTTCGGCTGCGGTGTGAGGCTGCCGTCGCCGCAGGGCCTGGCCAGCGGTGGGAATAGTAGGGGCGGTGAGGCCTCCGTGGCAGCACAGCCGGCCATAGGAGGCAGGAGCAGGCAGCACGACCGGCGCTGCTTTGGGCGGCTGGAGCAAGAAGACTAGAGATTGAAGAAGCACTACGGCCGTTGGATGGACATCGTACGGTCACTGGAGCTAGAATCGTGCATCTTGACTAAGTTGACAAAGCCCTCCGTGTAACGCCCCGTGACCGATGTGCCAGGTGTCGTCCAGTTATTCGCTGTTGTTGCCTTGTCATTGCTTCCGTGTCTTGCATTGCATATCATGTCATCATGCGCATTTCATTTGCATACGTGTTCGTCTCATGCATCCGAGCTTTTTCCCTGTTGTCCGTTTTGCATTCCGGCGCTCCGTTCTCCTTCGGTGGTCCTTTCTACCTTTCTTTAATGTGCGGGGATTAAACATTTCCAGATTGGACCGAGACTTGCCAAGCGGCCTTGGTTTACTACCGGTATACCGCATGTCAAGTTTCGTACCATTTGGACTTCGTTTGATGCTCCAATGGTTAACCGAGGGACCGAAAAGGCCTCGTGTGTGTTGCAGCCCAACACCCTTCCAATTTGGCCCAAAACCCACCTAAACCCTCTCCACCATCTCGGTCGTTCGATCACGATCGCGTGGCCGAAAACCGCACCTCATTTGGACTCTCCTAGCTCCCTCTACCTATAAATATGTGGCCATCCCCGAAGTTTTCGCGGATGAGACCCTAACCTTCTTCTCCATCGCGCCGCCGGACACATTCCACCGCGCCCGGACATGTCCGCTCCGTCGTTCGCGCCAATCGCCTCCCGGCACCTGTCCCGCCGCTGCCTTCTCCGCCGACAGCCCGGGCGGCCCGAACTGGGCCCCCGAGGCCCATCGCGCGCCCCGCCGCCTGGAAGCATCGCCGCCGGATCCAGCTCGCCCGAGCCGCCTCCGCCGCCATGGGTCGCCGCCGCGTAGGCCGGCCGCCGCGCCGCCCGGCTCCGGCGACCTCTCCGGCGCCCTCCACCACCAAATCCGGCAGCCGCGCTCGCCGGCAGACGCCGCCCAGCGCCGTGGAGCGCCGCCCCGGCGCCCGGATCCACCCATCCCCGTCGGGATCCGGCCCCTCCCCTCTCCCTTCGGCGACCTTCCTCCGGCGTCCACTCCGGCCGGCGATCCTCGGGCTCCGTGAGCTAAAGTACCCGGTGAGATCCGATCTGGATCCAGATCCACTGGGTTGACTTTCTACCCCCTAACCCTAATTATTTTGCGTTGTTCATCGCCTTGTAACTTTGCATCCATAGCTCCGATTCATGCATATAGCATATCAAAATGTTCGTCTCAGAGAGTACATCATTTCATCTCATTGCATGATTTTTATTTGAGTTCATCTTGATGCCCGAAATGCTGTTAGAAGAGTGCTACATGAGATAATTGTCAGATCTGCTGCTCCATTTAGATATTTGTCATTTTTTCCATGATTATTGTGTGCATGATATACCCATGAGCTCTACATGTGTTTTGTTAAGGGTTTTGCCATCTTTCCTAAGGTGCAACCCATGTATTTTTGTGATGTGTGTGGTGACGAGCACAAGCTTGCAAAGTAGGGCACTTGGTAATGCTGATTTCAGGGACTTAGCATTTCACCAAGTCCTTGATCTGTTTATTTCATATGGCCATATGTTCTTGTTGTTTCCTAGTGATCTGTGCCTCTCTTGAGGATGATCAGTAAGGATGTTTTGTTAATATTGTAGTGCTCTATCCATCCATGTCTTTGTTTGCAATTATGGAGCACCTAGCTTGAGTCAATCGATCTCTACTTTTGTCATTTCGAGAATCTGGGCAGATTGTCTACTTGTTAGCGATTTTGCCGATGATGTTGTAGTTGATCCGTGCATGCTATGCTATTGTTCTTGCCATGTCTAGCTTGTATTTTGTGTATTCTTGTTGGGTGTATGCTTAAGTTTTCATGACATGCTTTGTAGTGAGTGCATCGAGCTCGTAAACATGCCTACTTGATATCTGTTTTTCAGCATGCTCCAGTTTTCACCAAGTCTGAGAACTGATTATGTTTTTGCCATGTTCATATGCTTGCAATTGTATTTTCTGATCCCTTTTGGCTCAAGGTCACTAAGGGACTTTTGTTAAGATCTTTGAGTAGCTCCATGCCATGCTTTACTTTGCCATGTTCAGGCCCTGTAGCATATAGTTCTCATGCTCCAAAGTGTGCTATCTAATCTGGAATTCCAGACAAGTGTTAATTTCACTAAGTCTAAGATATGTTTACCATATGCATTTTTGCCATGCTTGCTTGAACCTGTTAATGGATGAATTGGCCGTAGCTCAGTGCTAGACTTTTGGTAAGCATCATGAATGCATCCCTGCCATTTATTTTTATGCCATGTTTGAGTGCTGTAGAATGTTCATCTTGTTGCATTTAGATAGCTACTTGCTGTAAATCGCAGACCGTGGCCATATTTGAATTGCTTGCCATTTCCAAACCGTAGCTCCGATTCCGGTGATCTTTATATCATTTTCAAGCGATTTCATCTCTTCTTTCCAGTGGCACACTTGTATTTCCGAGTTGAGGCCATGTTCATGCATTCGTTGTCAAATCATGCATATGCATCGCATACCGCATCCCGCATATCATACCATGTTCATGTGTTGGTTGTTTACTATGTTGTGTGCTTCTTTTCCGGTGTTTGCTTCTTCGGGTTGGTTCCGATAACGTCGCGTTTGTGAGGACCCGTTCGTCTACGTCCGTTTGATTTCTTCATGGACTCGTTCTTCTTCTTTGCGGGATTTCAGGAAAGATGATCATACCCTGGAAATCACTTCTATCTTTGCTTGCTAGTTGCTCGCTCTTTTGCTATGCCTATGCTGCGATACCTACCACTTGCTTATCATGCCTCCCATATTGTTGAACCAAGCCTCTAACCCACCTTATCCTAGCAAACCGTTGTTTGGCTATGTTACCTCTTTGCTCAGCCCGTCTTATAGCGTTGTTAGTTGCAGGTGAAGATTGAAGTTTGTTCCTTGTTGGAACATGGAGATGTTGTTCCTTATTGAAACATGTTTACTTGTTGGGCTATCACAATATATCTTATTTAATTAATGCATCTATATAATTGGTAAAGGGTGGAAGGCTCGGCCTTATGCCTCGTGTTTTGTTCCACTCTTGCCGCCCTAGTTTCCGTCATATTGGTGTTATGTTCCCGGATTTTGCGTTTCTTACGCGGTTGGGCTATTATGGGAACCCCTTGACAGTTCGCCTTAAGTGAAGCTCTTCCAGCAATGCCCAACATTGGTTTTACCGTTTGCCACCTAGCCTTTTCTTTTCCCTTGGGAGTCGCGCTCTTGAGGGTCATCATTATTTTACCCCCCTTGGACCAGTGCTCCTCTGAGTGTTGGTCCAACTTGTCAGCCACCGGTGGCCACCAGGGGCAACTCTGGGCTGGCCTGCCGGAAGTTTGGACGATCCGGTGTGCCCTGAGAAAGAGATATGTGCAGCTCCTATCGGGATTTGTCGGCACATTCGGGCGGTGTTGCTGGTTTAGTTTTACCCTATCGAAATGTCTTGTAGAACTGGGATACCGAGTCTGATCGGAATGTCTCGGGAGGAGGTCTATTCCTTCGTTGACCATGAGAGCTTGTGATGGGCTAAGTTGGGACACCCCTGCAGGGATTTGAACTTTCAAAAGCCATGCCCGCGGTTATGGGCAGATGGGAATTTGTTAATGTCCGGTTGTAGATAACTTGAACCTTAACTTAATTAAAATGAGTCAACTGCGTGTGTAACCGTGATGGTCTCTTTCCGGCGGAGTCCGGGAAGCGAACACGGTGTTGGAGTTATGCTTGACGTAGGTTGTTTTAGGATCACTTCTTGATCATACTTTTATCGACCGTGCTTTGCCTTCTCTTCTTGCTCTCATTTGCGTATGTTAGCCACCATATATGCTAGTCGCTTGCTGCAGCTCCACCTCACCCTTTTACCTTACCCATAAGCTTAAATAGTCTTGATCGCGAGGGTGCGAGATTGCTGAGTCCCTGTGGCTCACAGATACTTGCAAAACCAGTTTGCAGGTGCCGTTGAGTCCGCGCAAATGACGCAACCAAGCTCAGGAGGAGCTCGTTGAAGATCTTGTCCTTTGTGTTGTTTCATTCTAGTTGATCAGTAGTGGTGCCCAGTTGGGGTCGATCGGGGACCTTGTCGCATTTGGGGTTCTTCTTTTATTTTGGTTCCGTAGTCGGACCTTGATTGTATTTGGATGATGTAATGCTTTATTCATGTATTGTGTGAAGTGGCGATTGTAAGACAACTATGTATATCTTTCCCTTATGTATTACATGGGTTGTGTGAAGATTACCTCACTTGCGACATTGCTTTCAATGCGGTTATGCCTCTAAGCCGTGCTTCGACACGTGGGAGATATAGCCGCATCGAGGGCGTTACACTCCGTCCCCGTCAACTTAGTAGGCCCACAAGTCAGCCTCCCACCAAGGTGGGTCCCAGCTAGCAGGGGGTATTCGTTTTTTTGTGCGTAATAAGGAGGCACTTCCGGTGGGTCCGAGCTGACAGCAGGGGAACGTTTTTTCCACGAAATACGGTGGCCCGTCGCGTAGGTCCCAGCAGTCAGGGGCAAACGTTTTTTCGCGATATATTGGTGGGCGTCCAGTGGGTCCCTGCTGTCAGGTGGAGGAATAATTATTTTTCGCGCAATAAGGAGGCACTTCCTTGCGGCTGCCGTGGATCCAACTGTCAGCCTCTCCACGTACAGTATTCTTCCGATGGAATTCGGTCGTTGACCACATTGACCATGCCGCGCCGACAGCACCACGGCGGTGGATGACGGCGAGGCCTAGGAAGGGGACGACGCAGAGCCGGGGAAGACGCGGCAGTGGATGCCCACGCGGAGAGGAGTATGAGGCTTCACTGGTTCGGCTGCGCTGCCGTCGCTGCAGAATAACAGGGGGTGTAGGTGAGTGGAGTGGAAGTATGGCCTGGCCAGCGGTGGGAGTAGTATGGGGCCGGTGAGGCCTCCGCGGCAGCACAGCCGGCCATGGGAGGCAGGAGCAGGCGGCACGACCGGGGCTACTTTGGGCGGCTAGAGCAAGAAGACCAGAGGTTGAAGAAGCACTACGGCCGTTGGATGGACATCGTATGGTCAGTCGAGCTAGAATCATGCATATTGACTAAGTTGACAAAGCCCTTCGTCCCTGTCAACTTAGTAGGCCCACTATACAGGGTCCCAGCTAGCAGGGGGAGTATTCATTTTTTTTGTGTGTAATAAGGAGGCACTTCCTTGCGTGCGAAGATATAGCTGGTGGGTCCGAGCTGTCAGCGGCGGTAATGTTTTTTTCACGAAATACAGAGGCCGTTTTGGTGGGTCCCAGATGTCAGGTGGAGGAAATCATTATTTTGCGCGTAATAAGGAGGCATTTCCTTGCGTGCGGCCGTGGACCTAGCTGTCAGCCTCTCCACGTACAGTCCACTTCAGATGCATGTCGGTCACTGACCACGCTAACCACGCCATGCCGAGAGCACCAGGGCGGTGGACGACAGCGAGGCCTAGGACAGGAATGACACGGAGGCAGGGAAGACTCGGCCGTTGTTTTTGTTTCCCACGCGGAGGGGAGTACGACTGTACGAGGGTTTACTGGTTCGTCTGCCGTCGCCGGAGAATAACAGCAGGTGTGGGTGAGTAGAGGGATGGCTAGGCCAGTGATGGGAGTACGGTGGGGCAGTGAGGCCTGCGCGGCAGCACAGCCAGCCGCGGGGAGGAGGGAGCAAGCAGTCCCGCCGGTGCTTGTTTGAGCGGCTGGAGCAGGAAGAGCAAAGATTGAAGAAGCACAACGGCCGTTGGATGGACATCCAACAGCCACTGCTTGTGCGTCAACCTTTTTTTTAGGAAAGCCTCAAATCTGTGGAAAACAGCATACATCCCATCTGCCATTATTTCTAATAATCTTCAGCCCATTTGCTAATTCTTAAGGTTTTTTTTGGAGCCCATATTCTTTTTGTTAGCATTACAGCCCAAATTGTGGCCACGGTTAAAAAATTATACGAAATTTTGCATATTTCGGTGTGGTCCGAACTGTTTTTGATCCCGAAATTTTGACTCACATTCAAACTGATTTTAAAAATAAATGTATATCAATATAAAATCCAACAAATTCTCCACGCATAAAATTAATGTAATTTAAAATCTTAAAATGAAAAAAAGATATTTGAAACTAATTGCCGGTTTGATGTGTTTTAAAAATGTACAGCCCATTTCTCATTACTCATGGGCCATTTTCTCGGCCAGCTGAATGAAAGCTCTCCTCGTCTTGAAAGATTTGCAGCCCAACAGGCCTAACAAAGCGACTTTCTTGGCAAATCACAAAAAAAAACTGGGGTGTGGCCGTGGACCTAGCTGTCAGCCTCTCCACGTACAGTACTCTTCCGGTGGAAGTCATTCCTTGACCACGTTGACCACGCCTCACGGAGAGCACCACGGCGGTGGACGATGGCGAGGCCTAGGAAGGGGACGATGCGGCAGTGGAAGCCTGCACGGAGAGAAGTACGAGGGTTCACTGGTTCGGCTGTGGTGTGAGTCTGCCGTCGCCACAGGGCCTAGCCAGCGGTGGGAATAGTAGGGGGCGGTGAGGCCTCCGTGGCAGCACAGCCGGCCACGGGAGGCAGGAGCATGCGGCACGACCGGCGCTGCTTTGGGCGTCTAGAGCAAGAAGACCAGAGGTTGAAGAAGCACTACGGCCGTTGGATGGACATCGTTATTTTGCGCGTAATAAGGAGGCACTTCCTTGCGTGCAAAGATATAGCTGGTGGGTCTGACCTGTCGGCGGGGGGAACGTTTTTTTAGTCCATTTGGTGGGCTGGGTGAAACAATGATGCAGCATCTATGCAGCCCGTTTAAATCCCATTTGCAATTTTCTCAAAATCCGTGGACTTGCTGGGCTGGGTGAAAATATCATGTTGGGCTAGACGGAGAAATGTTATAAAAACATAAACACGTGATTGCACATCAGTAAAATCTTTGCAGGCTTATGTACGCAGTCACTAGGAGTTAACTTGCCAAGTTATATATAAACAATTATTATTATTATTATTTTGTAATAACTTTCAACTTACGAAATAAAATATCATTTTAATTTGACGAGTTAATAGTACGTGGGGTATTATTATTTTTTAGGCTGGACGTGGGACAGTTGAGTTGGTTCTAGGGGAAAGTACTGGGAGAAAACTCGGTTTACATCGAAAAAGAAAGTGGGAGAAAATTTAGAGACCTGCTGGGTCCACCTAAGGAGGGGAATATGTTGGGAGGAAGGAGATTCAAAGCACGGCAGCCGAGTGAACTAGTTTTTTTACAGACAAGTGAACTAGTTTACATACATAAGCAAATAGCCACTAAAAAAGCAATCAGGTTAATGGGTTCTTAAAAGAAATATTTCGGAAAAAACAGATAATTACGACACATAGGCTAATGCATGAAACACCCAGATGATAAAGGTGCTTATAAATAGATAAAGTACAACATCTAGACCTTCCTGGCACGCTTGATCATGACGCTGCGGCTGTCCATGTACTCATCGGTTACGGGAAGCAGACATGCCCTCATGTCCAAGATCTGCATGTACATGTCGTAGCATGCGTATGCGTCCTTGGCCGCGTAGGTTATGTAGGCTAGATTCAGAGGTACCTCCCACGTGTTCAGATCATCTTCTTTCATGTTGGCGTATCAGGGGTCGATGATGGTCTCAGCGAGGTCAACCATGGAGTCCTTCTCCTACCCGTTGCTTCTGGATGTCGACAACCTTGTTGCACCAGATGGCCGAATCGTCGCGTTCTTCCTTCTCTCCACCGTAGCGAAGGTGCAGTCGGCGCTGCCGATGAAACGGGCGAATGCTCCAGAACCTAGTGCAGCCATAGGACTGAGGCGAGGCAGAGCTTCACCGAGTCCGTATCGTTGGTGTACATCACATTCAACTTGGTGCAGCCATAGGACTGAACAGCGAACTCAAAGGGGAACTCCTTGCTGAAGTCCATATCCAGCAGGCTCACCCCTCGGATCGCCATTGGAGTCTCTTCGAGTGAACGAGTGTGTAGGCGGCGGCAGCAGTTCGTTTTTCAGCTCCTGGGAACTGGATTCAACAGTAAGCTGAGTGTGTACAGGCGACAACAGTTACTACCCCTCCCTCGTCCGCTGCACGCCCGGCAGAAGATGCACCCTCGGCCATACGTCGGTTCACGAGTGGGTCTGTATTGGTACTCTAATAACAAGAGTTAGTGGTCACTTTACTTAAATTTAATTCGCTCTAATAGAAATTTATACTTAAAACAAGCAATGCATTCGCTTGTTCTATCAGTGCCACAGGATCAACATGCACAACAATTAGAATTATTATTCTCAGGACGTACACGATCAACACATTTGTCGCACTTTCACAGAGATAATACTACGAAGTTTGAACTGTTTGTTATGGTTGTTGTCCTCTGTATCATCATGCCGTGTTTCCCAGCTTGCAAGATTCAGAACCAACAAATAAGGTCCAAATAATAAGTACAACAAAGATGCCTACACATCTCATTGATTCCAAGCTTGCAAGATTCAGAACCAACAAATAAGATCCAAATAATAAGTACAACAAAGATGCCTACACATCTCATTGATTCCCAGCTTGCAAGATTCAGAACCAACAAATAAGATTCAAATAATAAGTACGACAAAGATGCCTACACGTCTCACTGATTCCCAGCTTGCAAGATTCAGAACCAACCCATTAGAGCCTTTTGATAAAGTGAATATCGGGATTAAATCCATCTGTGCTAGCCATGTCATACAATCGAAGAACTTGGCGAATGCTCTTGACCATCACAACATCTTTAGTTGAGTATTCCTGTTTGCATAGCACAAACCAGGAGAGCATGATTTCACTTTAATAGTGGCCTCCTTTACTCAACCTACAGCTCCACTCGGATGAAGCCTGCCTGGACTTCCATGATTTAATTCATGCGCCTTTTTCTGCAGTTCACCTGAAATGAAGCAAAGATTGCATCATTCAGCTAGCAAGAAGTACTTGCTCTCGTGAGCTGGCAGGTTCTTCTTTAGTAATTGCACTAAAATTGAGGAACATTAAGGTTGGCTGTCCGGCTCATGTAAGGTGCAACCATAATTTTGTTATCGTTTTGCGCAGTTCCACTAAAATAAAGTGCCATTGTGGTGACAGTGACGGCTCATCTTGCAAAGGCTAATAAAATGTTGCAAGAGATTACTAGCAGAACTAGACGGAGATTTGGAAACTCCAATCACCATTTTGTGCAGTTCCACCAAAATTGAGAGATGTTGCCCACGTGACATTTTAGTTGAACTACACAAGACACTCATTCCAAAAAAAGTGTTTTGTGCAGTTCACCAAAAGGTCACAATAGCAACAATGTGAAATGGATATCCCTATCTGCACAAAAAGAGAGAAAGTAAATAGTTGCTGGTCAATAAGAATATACGAAACATATACAAAATCAAAACAAGCATCTTAATTATGTTCATGGCAATCATGCAAGGACAATAGAAATTTTAAAACGTCAGCAATGCTCCATGTTACCAGAAGCATTACGATCAACAATAAGATTCCTCAAATATGGTATTACTTTAATGGTGGCATTGCTTGTTTACCAGACACAGTAAATCAACAGCAGCTAAAGAGTTGGTTTAAGGGCATGGGACCGTGGGGACACCAGGACACTCAGCAGCGTAAAGGAGCAACTTACTTATCATACTAGGGAAAACAGCAGGAGTGCCATTTTTAACACAGTTTAATTGCATCTTATCACTAGAGGCATTAGATTAACAATAACACTGGTTAGACATGTCCCTAATGTAATAGTGTGATCGCTTCATTTCACATGAAGCCCTTACATTAACAACATCAAAAGGTTGGTATAAGGACATGCGATAGTGGACGCATCAGCACAATGTACCTACAAGGAGGCATAAAGTGGTGATGCCGAGTTTGTTCATGCTATGTGAGGGCAGCAAACGTAATCCTGGAGACCATCTACTATGTGAGGGCAGCAAATCTAATCTTGGAGACCTTTTACTATGTGCGGGCAGCAAATCTAATCCTGGAGACCTTTTACTATGTGAGGGCAGCAAATCTAATCCTGAGACCTTTTACTATGTGAGGGCAGCAAATCTAATCCTGAGACCTTTTACTATGTGAGGGTAGCAAAGCTAATCATGGAGACCTTTTACTATGTGATGGCAGCAAATCTAATCCTGGACATACTCTATTGACTTGTCCACCAGCCGCCACTTCCTATCCTTTTTTCAACCAATAATAGATTTGTTCCTTATCCAGTTTATACTGTGTTTTCCCATTATTTCCCTTTTCAGCCAAGAGATCGGTTGGGTATCCGGTCTCTACTACTTTCACCATATTATTTCCTCTTTGAATCAAGTCCTAGATTCATGCTACAACTTTCCCCCTTTCTTGTTTGTTTGAACAAAGCCCTAGATTCGAATGCATGAAGTAGCTTTACCTCTAATAATACTAAAAATTTAGGTGGATTTGGAAGAGCTGATGGGAGTACAAAAAGATGCACATGCAGACACGTGGTGAGCTGGGGTAGTAGAGCAAGGCCACTTTCGAAGAACTTATACCTAACGGTCGCCGGGATGTCGGCGGCGGTAGGTCGGATCTGCGGATAATACAGCAGGGAGGAAGAAGGGTCGGAGGACCTCCCAAGCCGGCGTTGTGTCGGAGAGAACGGCATGGGCAGAGGATCGGGCCCCTCCGGCAGCTGTGGGTTTCCTCCCTCGGCGGCGATGACCACGTGAACGGTGCACCTTTTAGTCCTCTACACACACCCGCCGAAGGGATCCGGCCGGATCTGTGACCAGCGGTGAGCGGAGAGAAAATGTCGCTACCGCTGTCTTGTTTATATCTGGAGAGGATGAGAGAATGAAGAGAGCAACCCTAGTAAAGCAAGCGCTTAGGCCCCTGCGTCCATATATAGTGGAGTGATTATCTTTTTTCTCTCCACAACAAGCGTTTCAATTTGTGTACGTGGCATTAAAGAAAATAAACTCTCTATTTAAGGTGACTACTGTATGACTCCTACTTACTACTACTAGTAGTACTACAATATTGTTCACTTGTGCTCCCCACCCCTCCATTCATTGAACAACCCCACGGGTGAATAAACATACAGTACTTACTGTATTTATATAGAACGAACAAGCTCGAACTATTTTCGCGTAGTTAAAAGTTGAGGGCGGGGCTTTTCCCAGGCAGTACGCGCGGCAGTTTTCGGGTAGGCGGTTTGACAGAGAGGCGAGGAGGTTGAGCGAGTGGGGCTGTGCGATTTGACGGCGCGTTACTGCTGGAAAGACTTGTGATATGACCACTCACTATAGACATGAATTACTGGCGCTCCGACCAGGGTGATGCCCCCCTTCCATTCCGCGCTCTAATCTGGTGCATGAACGTCGACCCGGATGCTGGCTCTCCCACATGTTGGAGTAGTAAGAAGGAGAAAAGGATGATGCGGTATATACATGAGCGTCCGGGCTGCGCATGGCTCTTCGCCTCTTCGGGAAGTCGAATAATGATGGAGTACTACTGCACTGGAGGAGTACTACAGTACGCTTCTGGCCATCTGACACAGATTGAACTGCTGCACGTCCATCGCGTGCGGGAGGGAGACCGTATAGTGAAAGCTTCTCCTAGTCTTGCCAGCCACCACGCTCATTGGCGAGGGAGGGACGCTCTGGCCTTTGCGTGTATGACAGGTGGGCCCGACAGGTGTGTGGCCAACCTGTCATACAGCCAAAGGCAGGTGCAGTTAAGTCGGGGAGGGAGAGGATAATCAAACTTCTCGTTGATGTACGAGTTGACGCGACACATCAAAGCACTGCACTCGATATATTTCAATAATTTGCGTTTACCGATGCATTAATTACAACGCATGCATGCGTGCTGTGAATCTCCTTTTGATACTTGCATGTGTTGATTTAATGCACCTTGAAGTAGTATAAAATATGTGGCGGTAAAGATTTGTAATACCCCGGCCCAAGCCGAGAGATGGTTGTGCACGAGGAGGGCGAGATCACCGATACGTCACTTACCACAAGCTCGCCGATCACCAGAGTGTGTGTCCGCTAGCACCCTGCAAATGCCCCGTGCCCGTCTGCGGCTACGAAGGCCCACCGCCGGCGCTCTACCACCACATCAGCACCGCGCATCCCATGCCCGTGGACAGGAACCAGTACGGCAAGGTGCTCCAGCTACAAGTGCCACTATCGGAGCCACGGCTCTTGCTGTTCGTGGAGGAGGACCGCCGCGCATTTTTCTTGGTCGGCGGCGTGCTCGACATCGGCACGCCTATCGTCGTGTCGGTCGTCTGCATCAGAGCGGGGGCGTCCCCACTGCCGCATTACGTGGCCAAGCTGTGGGCGAACGGCCCGTCGGGGGAGCCCAAAGGCATGACCGACACCATCAAGGTGGAAATGGAGGTGACAAGCAGCAAGGACCCCGACGACGTCGACGTGCAGGAGCTGACCTTCTTGACAGTCCCGCCGAAGCTGCTGGCCGGGGCTAAACTTGTGTCCCTCCACATTCAGATTGACAAGCTCACGTCCTAAATGTTTCTACAGTGCCTTCTGTTTATCTTAGTAATATGCTAATATAGGGATTACCGTGGTCTACTTGAGCTTAAGAAATGGTGGGTTTTGGTGGCGATAAAATAATATGTTTATGAATGCATTAATTGCAATGCATGCATGCATAAAGTACATGCATTGGTCAATTTTCTCTTAATACTTGCATGCAATGATTTAATGCGCCTTGGAATCTGAACATGTGTTGGGGAACAACCAAATTGAGCCTTATAAAATGGAAAAACTAAAATTTTGAGATAAGCCCTATAAAACGGGAAAGGAGAGAGTAGAAAAAGAAGTACTCCATCCGAGAATAGTGCGCACTTCGAAACTTGAACCATCAATAAATTTTGAGCTTGCGTCTCGTCACGTTGCAAATTACTCCATGCTATATTGAATTGCAAACCTGTTCACACCGATCACAACCTAAACGGGTTCCCACTTAGGAGCGTATTAGTACTCGGTTATATATACTAATATGCCAAGATGACTGCGCATTCCTCCTCAACTCCTCATCCACAAAAACAAACAAGCCATTCAACATCCTTCCCTTGCGTCTGCCATGGCCAGCGTGAGTTCTGGGTCGAGAGATTGCCACCAGGGAGAGGCGAGCATGGAAGCGGAAGCACGAGAGATGTCCCGCCTCGCTGCGAGAGGAGCCGACATGTCCCGTCGCACGGAAGTAGCAGCACAGAGGTCCCGCCGCGCCGCTGAAGCAGCACGGAGGTCCCGTCACACCGTCGATGCAGCAGACTGGTCCGCCCGCGCCGCAGAAGCAGCAGAGATGTCCCACCGCACCACGAATGCGGCAGAGATGTCCCGCCGTGCCGTGGCGGCCTGGGAAAATTTCTCGCGTGTAGGCGACGACTGTTACAGGCGCATGCATGCGATCGTCCATGGCCAGATGGATCAGATCTCCCATTTTGCGAGGTTGCAGGATGACATGAAAGCCTCGTTTGAACAGGCTATCGACGCACTAAGGGAGGGCAATGAGAGGCTCCGGGCCGAGCGCGACCTGCTGAGGGAGAAGATTGTCCGAAGTGCAGACCAGCAGGAGGAGACTAGTGCCTTGTTGAAGAGGACCGGCGTCATCGTCAAGAAACTTATGGACGAGAATGACATGATCCGCAACAAGCGCCAAAGGCTGGTGGGAATCCGTGGATGTTCTCAAGCAGCGTCTTGAGGACACGGAAGAGCTCATCGCCGCTCGCCGCGGAGATAGTTCCCGCGGCATGCAGCAACGCATCAAGAAAGTAGAGATCAGCGAGCCAGATTCTTGTCTTCCTTCTTCTTTTGCCCTTGTGTATTTAGGGCGTAGCTGCATGTGGCTTTTTTAATTATCTTTCTAATTATGTAAGACAGTTAATCGTCCTTATCTTTCTGTGGAAGATCAATGTTGCGAGGCTGGGATGAAGAAAACTCTTGTTGTGGCGACCCTGGCGTTGCTCTTCTTCTAGTTGCTGCTGGGCTTCCTTCAGTTTCCTGGTTTCTTTTGATGTAATAATTGGTTTAGGATGTGGATTGTGTCGTCGGTTGTAATGTTGGGTTCTAGCACGGATGTTTGGCCTTTGTTGGCCTCTTGGGATGTTGCGATTTCAATCTGGTAGCTTTTAGTCCTTCGTGTCAGGCTAGAGTTGTGATGAACTTATTGTGAATTGTGGTGGTTTTCAGTAATGAAAATCGGAAGGGACAAGCCCTTCTTTGATCAAAAAAAATTAATCGTCCTTATATATTTATCAGTCTTGCTATAAGTCACAGTAGATGCTATATAGGTCCATCGGATCTTACATCAAGATCTGTGCTTTCTGATTTTCTTTTTTCTCTCTTAAATCTCAGTTGAGTGAGACAAAGCCACACCATTAAAAAGAGGCTCCGACGCCATTAATGGAGACCTTGGGAGAGAGGTGGACGGCAGATGGAGGTCAAAGGGCTCTCCTCCCGATAAGCACGCGCAGGGGTCTGATCACACGCCTCTCGTACTACTCAAATAGCTACCCTGCATGGCGCCTCCTAGCTAATAAAAAATGGGGACGCGTGGCGGCACGTAAATGGTACTAGTAAGTAGAACGCCCATGGTTTGAACAATACTTGTGTTTCCGATTGTAACGTGACAGCACTTGTTCCAAAATGACTTTGTTGATTGTTAATGTGTGCGCCTTCACAAATCGGACTGCAAGTTTACCACAGCATGTTGGTGCCATGTCATGGCACCAAGCCAAGTTTCATTATTTTCATGCGTGTTTTGGATTTACAGGAATTAAAAAACTAAGTTTCTCAATGTTTCCAACCCAGCCATGATGCCCAGAATTTTGAATTTCATTCGCATTTCTTGCATGTAACCTAGAAATTTACCCGAGGACACACATGTGATTTTTCAACCAACTTTGGTGCACTGGAACATGTGCTTGTATTTCAAATTTGAATTATGCACACAAAGGTGACACGTTCCCTCCCAAAACCACGAGCCTTCTTGAGAGAAGCTCCGATTTGCAAGAAGCTTATACCAAAATTTGTTCCTATTCAGCCAATTTTTTTACCACGGCATGGTACTACCATCACATGACACCATGCCAAGGTTCATGATTTTAAAACCTAGTTTCTCAATGTTCTCGACCGAGCCACGATGCCCAGATGTTTGAATTTGATTCTCTTTTTTTGCATGGGAACTAGAAATTCACCCGAGGACACAAATGTGATTTTTCAACCAACTTTGGTGCACGGGAGCATGTGCTTGTAGTTCAGATTTGAATTATGCACATTAAATGAGCAAAAACTCAATTAGTGTGTAAATAAGGCCAAATGAAGCCGGAATAATTCCAAAATTTAACAAGGCACTCATGTAGTTCTATGTTGCCTTTGTATATAAACTCAAGGGGGACAACGTATATCGTTTCGCACTCAAAGGTGGCACGTTCCCTCTTAGAACCACGAGCCTTCTTGAGAGAAGCTTCGGTTTGCAAGAAGCTTATACCAAAATCTGTTCCTATTCGGCCAATTTTTTTTACCATAACATGGTAGTACCATGACATGACATCCACGCCAAGTTTCATGATTTTCAGACGTGTTTTGGATTTACAAGAATTTTAAAACCAAGTTTCTCAATGTTCTCGGCCGAGCCACGGTACCCAGATGTTTGAATTTGATTCTCAATCCTTGCATGGGACCTAGAAATTCACCCGAGGACATAAATGTGATTTTTCAACCAACTTTGGTGCACGAGAGCATGTGCTTGTAGTTCAAATTTGACTTATGCACATTAAATGGCTAGAAACTCAATTAATGTATAAAAAACGACAAACGAACCCGGAATAATTCCAAAATTTAACAGGGCACTAATGTAGTTCTATGTTTCCTTTCTTAAACTCAAAGGGGGGCAGCGTATATCGTTTCACACTCAAAGGTGGCACGTTCCCTCTTAGAACCACGAGCTTCCAACTCGGCCCAATTTTTTACCACAACATGTTAGTGCCATGACATGACACCATGCCATGTTTCATGATTTCCAAGCGAGTTTTGGATTTACATGAATTTAAAATCAAAGTTTCTCGATGTTCTCGGCCGAGTCATGACGCCCAGATGTTTGGATTTCATTCTCATTTCTTCCATGGGACGTAGAAATTCAACCAAGGACGCACATGTGATTTTTCAACCCACTTTGGTGCACCGGAGCATGTGCATGCAATTCATATTTAGATTATGCACATTAAAAGTCCAGAAACTCAATTAATGTATAAAAAGGCCAAATGAACCCGAAATAATTCCAAAATTTAACAGGGCACTCATATAGTTCTATGTTCCCTCTATAAATAAAATCAGGGGGGAGGCAGCGTATATCGTTTCGCACACAAAGGTGACATGTTCCCTCTCGGAACCACGAGGCTTGTTGAGAGAATCTCCGGTTTTCCAAGAGGCTTATACAAAAACTTGTCCCAATTCAACCAAAAATTATATGTATGAAAACAGGGTTTAGATTATCCCAAACATCTCGCTACCTAGACCAATAATGTACTATGATTTGAATTCAACATAAAATGGATACAAATATTTGAATTGGAGAGCGTATGGTACATGTAGTTCATAGTGAAATATGATTACTGCTATATGTATGTTTTTTGTTATCAAGATAATATTTAAGTTATTGTATAACTTGACAACAATCGTATTCAAATAAGGAAAATTGATTCAAATTTAGTCCATATGGTAGACGACAATATATATGTTCACATGGTGGAGTAAAATGTTCATATATGATGGAAGATCAAAATGCACGACTACAACAATTATAAACCGCCAGGTCACCTAACGATATATTCTAATTCAACATAACGTGGATTCAAAAATTGAAATTCGAGATCATGGCATCTGTAATCATATAAAAAGGGACATTACTCTTTCTTTGGTGGGAATTGATTTGGTTTTTGTTCTTGTTGAGGGAAGTGTGAATCGATTTGGTACTGTGCAGGGTAATCTTGTTCTCCCGATTTTTTTACATTTTTCTTGTAGTTTTTTTCAATGGCATCTATAGCAATATAGTAAAAGGGGACAGGACTCTCTTGTGTCTTGTATGAATTGTTTTTTTACACGTTAAGTTTGTTCTGCCGAACAAGGAATCCGCACCTTGTTATCCCGAAATTTTCAATCTCGAGTATCTTTTGTCTCACCTGCTTTGAAACTCCCGCTTCTTCAACCCCCGCCGCGCCTTCTTATCCAGAAATTTGGACGCGCGCTAGAACTCCCTCCTCATCCGAAATCGCTCCCGTAGCCCAGACACGCGAAATCCCCCTTCTACCCCTCAGCCGGAAATGAAGCTCCACGTCGCGGTGTCAAAACCGGTGGGGGTACGCTGGTAACTTACCCTACATTTCGGAGAAGCGCGCCCTAAGCTTGGCTCCCCCTCCCCCTTCGCCCCCCCATTCATACACCGAGGCCGGCAAAATCCGCGAAACCCCACACTCCTCCGTCGGCCTCCCGACCGCCGCCCAGCCAGAGACTCTTCCCCGACTACGTTGTCCACCACAACAGCTCGCCGTCCCTCATCCACCACACCGGACGAGGATCCATTGTCGATCTCGTCGTCAAGCCGGATCAGCCGCCCCGTCCTCCACCTCCAAGGAGCTGCCCCGACGTTCGCCTCGTCTATCGCACTACCTCAATCCCCATAGCGCCGTCTTGACCTGCCCCACCGGAACTGCGGCACCCTCACAAATTCCTCCGATGAAGCCGAGGCCAACTCGGCGCAACCAAGGAGGTTCTGCACTCACCGCTGCATTTTATCTTTTTTCTATCTCAAGGGGCTGCCGGTGCTTGATACCGAGCAGACATGGCGTGTCTCCATCGACGGCGCCATCGCCGGCCACATCATCCACGGCGTCTGTCAGTGTCAAAACTAGCGGATCTCGGGTAGGGGGTCCCGAATTGTGCATCTAGGCCGGATGGTAACAGGAGGCAGGGGACGACGGAACCACAGACCCTGGAGTTTGGATAGAGGACTTCATCCTCCACATCCATATGGCTCATGGAGACGATCTCCGTGCCATTAAATACTTGCCCACAAGCTTAAAGGGCCAGCTCGGCACTGGCTAAAAAGCCTCCCCGAAAACTCAA
Organism: Triticum dicoccoides; assembly: GCF_002162155.2. NCBI lineage: Eukaryota > Viridiplantae > Streptophyta > Magnoliopsida > Poales > Poaceae > Triticum > Triticum dicoccoides. The sequence goes on along the minus strand of NC_041390.1, from coordinate 201,471,850 downwards.
TTAGAAGTTGAGAGGAGCTCGAGGACGCTTTCCGGGCCAATTTTCAAGGGACTTATGTCCAACCTCCAGACGCAGACAATTTAAGTCATATAATGCAACAGTCCGGAGAATCCGCCCGAAAGCTTTGGAACAGGTTCATCACCAAGAAGAACCAAATTGTCGATTGTCCGGATGCCAAATCCTTAGCAGCATCCAAACACAGAGTCCGAGACGAATAGCTCGCCAGAAACCTCGGTCAAGAAAAACCGAGAACAATGGCAGCCCGAACAAGCCTCATGACCCGCTTTTGTGCGGGTGAGGACAGCTGGTTGGCCCATAGCAGCACCAGCGACCCAAGCACATCCGAAGTCAGGGATGGCAATGGTAAATCACGATGCAACAAAAACAAGCATCGAAATAAAGAAGGTAGCCCACATAACACGGCGGTAAATGCCGGATTCAGGGGCTCCCGACCAGGTCAGCGGAAAAAGCCTTTCAAGGGCAGCAGAGAAGGACAATCTGGCCTAAACAAAATTCTTGACAAACTCTGTCAGATTCACGACACCCTAGACAAACCTGCAAATCATACCCACAGACAATGTTGGGTCTTCAAGCAGGCCAGTAAGCTAAACGCCGAACACAAAGGGGAAGAGACACCAAGCGAAGACGAGGATGAACCTCACCAGCAAAGCGCCGGAGCACAGAAAAAGTTCCCACCAGAGGTTAAAATAGTGTGACAAAGAAGAGAAGTAATCACGCACTCCGATGCACACGCGCCATAGAGCCCATCACCCCCTAGATCCAACCCCTGGTTGGCCTGCCCGATCACTTTTGATCGTAGGGATCACGGTACACATATCCGGCGCAAAGGACTGATGGCCTTGGTGTTAGACCCAATAATAAATGGGTACCATTTCACAAGGGTCCTCATGGACGGCGGTAGTGATCTAAATCTGATATATCAGGACATAGTCCGCAGAATGGGGATAGACCCGACACAAATAAGCCATAGTAATACTACCTTCAAGGGAGTAATACCAGGCCAAGAGGCCCACTGCACAGGCTCTCTACTACTAGAGGTGGTATTCGGTTCTCCCGATAACTTCCGAAGTGAAACGTTAACTTTTCACATCGCTCTATTCCGAAGTGATTTTCAAGCACTACTTGGAAGGGCGGCTTTCGCTCGTTTTAACGCAATACCGCATTATGCTTTTCTCAAGCTCAAGATGCCCGGTCCACGAGGCATCATTACAGTTAGCGGAAATACCAACCGTTCTTTACGTACGGAAGAGGACGCGGCGGCTCTAATAGCCGAACACTAGACGGCCTAACCAACCAGAAAAAATGGCAGGTCGTCAAGACCACGGACACGGTTAGACGAGTCCGGCATTCCATCATACATGTATGAGATTGGTTTTCGAACCCTCATAAAACGATACCAGGGGCTTCCCGTGTGTAATCAGGGCTAGCCCGGCTCAACTAGGCTTCTCTGGAATTTTGATAATTCATTCTTCTTTTTGGCACGGCACCTTTCACCTAAGTTCTTTCCTTTTGCAGATGACAATCGTGCTACACCCGTCCAGGACACGGCACAACGGAGACACGAGCGCAGACGTGCAGCAGGGACCCGCCCAAAGGTCTCTTTTTAGATTAGGACCCTGCGTAAACCTTTTTTACTGTCTCTTGTTGCTCACATCCTCCGGATACTCCACACAACTGAGAAGGATGCTGGCGTTATTGGCATGTGGCCATGCCAGAATTTTGCACGTAGCTGGACACATGGGGTTTTCTTATAAAGGGCATTGTTTTGCCTGGTATATGTATAAAGACCAAACACCTTAGGGAGTGTTCGGCGTCGCGACTTTGGCCCTATATGCATCAGCTCCGAATCATGTCTTTGGTCAAATGTTGGGTTTGCCCGGCTCCCACGTTTTGGTACCTTACATTCCGTTATATCGGCTAAGCTAGCACTGGGAGAACTACTGCGATTGTGCCCTGGTTCATCTGGATGAGCACCTCAGTAGAGAAAGCCAAAAACTGACTGTCATGATATAGCGAGAGACTGGTCAACCACTTGATGACTGATCGGAATCTTCGGGATTCCTCCGCATTAACGAAGGGCCGTTTCCCGGTCATGTACATACGCGCCCCGTATTCGGACGAGCGCAGAAGTACCAGGGGCTATATAGTAGCCCCACTGTCAAACTCCTATGGCTAAGTGAAAGTGTTAAAGCAATATAGTCTGATTGCCTCGTTCTCTATGCTATCACCTTCTTAACGGACCAAGACGTTGGATCAAGTGTGGATATGCATATTTTACGAACACCCCCGCATTATATGTGTGGGGGCGGAAGCCGACGACTGCAAACTTTCAGGTTATATACATATATACATAAACGGCCGCATAGGAGGCATCATAGTACTTTCGGGCAAAAGTATAAATACATCCTTGATTAATCCAGGAAAACATTGTTTGTGCAATGGGACTACATGTCACTAGAAAATAATATGCTTCGAGCACTGAGCCTCTATCGAACGAGCGCCTTCAAGGACTTCTTCAAAGTAGTGCCTGGCAGCCACTTGGCCTATGGTCGAACACTATGCTGCAACAGTGGTGGCCTCCATCTCCGCCCAGTATGTCTTGACATGGGAAAGGGCCATCCGCGCACCTTCTATGCACGTCGATCTCTTTACAGCATCGATGCGTGGCATAGCATCAAGGAATTGTTGCACTAAGCTAAAGTAGCTATTCGGCCTTGGCCCTCCCGGCCACAGGTGATCCACAACGGACCTCATGGCAAGTCCGGACAACCTATGGAGCTCGTCCCACTCGGCCAATCGCTCACTAAGCAGCAGTGGATGGACTGGAGCGTGAAACTTTGACCAGAACAGCTTTTCCACTTCGGGACCTTTCTGATCCTTGAAGTACTCGGCTGCATCAGCAGCACTTGCAGCCAAATCCATGCACGCGTCCGCAGAACTCCATAGCCGGTCCAGAGGAGCATACTTCGGATCTCCGAACTTAGTCTGCAACAAGAAGGGCTTCCAAGACACGATATCTGCAGCTTGATTCAGCTCCTCCTTCGTCGCTCTAATTTTGGAGCGGGGTTCCTTGGCAGCCACCCAGGCCTTCTCCAGGTCCATCGCCTTCGCCCGGTTTTCTTCTTCAAGAAGCTGGTAATGGTCAGCATCATCTTTTAACTCTATAGCCATCTTGGCTATTTTTTCCTTGCTCTCACCATGCGCGGCCTGTTCGGCCCTTAACTCTTCGGCCACCTCTAAAGCGGCCGCATTGCTACTTCTTGCTTGCTCCTTGGCTTGGGCAAGCTTCGCCCGAAGGGTCTCCACGGTGGCAGCTCCATCTGCAGTCACAACATATTATTATTATGTGACCATCACCAGAAAAATCACTCACCATGTGCCTCGTCAAGCCGCTTGTTGACAAGCACGATGTCGGCATATGCCGCATCCAGTTGACGCTTTAGTTCGACAAACCCATCAGTCCTACTAGCCACCTGAGCTTCAACCACCTGCACATAAAGGCAGCCTGGTTATTACCTGGGACTATGATCCTTTATTTGCCGTCGTTCTCGACGACAACCAGAGCCTCAGGGGCTAATATCTGCATGGGCATACCTAACGTATGCGGTATTGTTAAAAGCATACATTATTTCACGTATCTCGAAGCCTTTTAGCAGACTCATAAAAGCTTCATGCAAACCTATTTCAGTGGATGAAATCCTTTTAATTACAGTACCCGTTAGCGTACGATGCGCTTCCGAGGCGGCAGCTTGCCCCAGAAGATCCTTCAGTGTGTCCAACCGCACACTGTTCGGACCCTTGCTGTCGCTCTCCTTAGGAGCCAAATACTGGGGATTCTGGGCAGCCAAAGAGTTATCCTCTGGCCCTAGTGGATCCGGAGATATCCTTCGCGACGGCACTTCAAGGTCACCCGCTTCTTGAGCTGGGCAGTCTGGGGGAGGCGTTTCGCTCTCCATCATCTCCGGAAGAAGATCCCCCGAAGATGAACTTTGTCGAGAGGGGCTGCGATCCGGACTACAATTTATAAGCATCGGTTATTTTCTTCAGAAGTAAGGAAGGATATCTTCACTATTAAGTACTTTTTGATTACTTATAGCTCGGTAGAGGGCTGATCCCCACGTGGACATTGTGCGGCAAGAATACCCTCTGAGACAGGACCCTCTCGCTGAGATTTCTTCTCCCGTTTGGAAACCTTAGTTTCTGGATCTTCAGAGGTAGTCCTCTTCCTTCCCCGGGGAGAGAGAATGTCAGATTCTTCCCCTTGGTTATCCTCCCTCACGGAGGCGCTCATTCCCTCGGTTGGAATAGGTAGCGAAGGAGGCCCGCTTTCGCCCTCTTTATTCCCCCCTTCATCTTCCTTTGAGGGCACTAGACAAGGTGCTGGATCGAGCATCTTTCCAGCATCGGATTGTCCAAGCCCTCAGGAAGGGGGGCCGAACACTGGATCATCTTCGCCTTTGTTATCCAGTCCTGGTTAAAGAGCGGTTCTTCATAATGATGTCATGATAAATAAAAGGACAGTGTGTTCGGCCATAGGATTACTTACTTGGGCAGCGGGGCGGTTGCAGTTCAGGCCCACGTCCGCGGTGGTGTCCGGACACTCTATTTGGGGTCCGAAGAGCAATTTGTACATCTCCTTATGCGTCATGCCGAGGAAATGCTGAATAGTGCACGGTCCTTCCGGGTTGAATTCCCACATGCGGAGGGGACGGCGTTTGCAAGGATGGACTCGACGAACAAGCATAACTTGCATTACCATAGCCAGACTGAAATCTCCCTCGAAGAGATCTCGGATACGGCTCTGCAGTATCGGCACGTCCTTGGCTGGACCCTAGCTTAGCCCCCTGCTGATCCATGACATCAGTTGTGGTGGGGGCCCCCGAGCGAAAGGTGGGGGCAGCTACCCATTTGGCACTTCGGGGAGCTATGACGTAAAACCACTCCCGCTGCCACAATCCGGACACCTCTGGAAAGGAACCCTTTGGCCATGGAGCGTCAGCAATTTTGCTTATTAAAGCACCTCCGCACGTTGCGTACTGCCCCTCGACCGTCGTCCGCTTCACATCGAAGGTCTTGAGCCACATGCTGAAGTGAGGGGTAATGCGGAGGAAGGCCTCACATATGACAACAAATGACGAGATGTGAAGAAGGGAATCCGGGGCTAGATCGTGAAAATCCAGCCCGTAATAGAACATAAGACCCCTAACAAAAGGATCCAGAGCGAGGCCTAGTCCTCGGAGGAAGTGGGAGACGAACACAACGCTCTCGTTGGGTTCAGGAGTAGGGACGACCTACCCTCGGGCGGGCAGCCTATGCGAAATTTCGGCAGTCAGATATCTGGCCTCCCTCAACTTCTTGATGTCCTCCTCCGTGACGGAGGAAGGCATCCACTGAACTTGAAGGTTGGATCCGGACATGATTGAAGGTCCGAAGCACCTGGCCTAAGCTTTGGGTGTTAGAACTCGAGGCGGGGGAAGGATTCGATTGAGCACGGGAGGGAAAAAAGAAAAAACCTTGTCCCCTTTATAAAGAGGGTGAATATCAGGCGTCCTCCTCGTGGTCGTTTGGGACTTACCTAAGATCTAGGAGTCATACCAATAGGCACGGTTGGGTTACCCATGTTTGTATTAATGAGAATCCCGTGATAAGGGGAACACGATCTCTGCTTTGACAAGACGTGTCAAGGAAACCGCCTCGCATTATGTGCGGACTGGTTAAAGAAAAATGGCTCAAATAAAGACCGGGCCATGGCGTGATGTCATGCTATCAAAACGTGTCAGTAGATTAGATTTGTGGAAATATTATTCTCTCTACGGTGGTATGTGGAACTTGTTTTGCAGGGTCGAACACTATCCTTGTGTTCAAACTCTTCCGTGGTGTATTCGGAGGAGGAACCCGCCTTGCAATGCCGAAGACAACACTATGCGCCGGACTCATCGTTATTGAAGCCTGGTTCAGGGGCTACTGAGGGAGTCCTGGATTAGGGGGTCTCCGGAAAGCCGGACTATATCCTTTGGCTGGACTGTTGGACTACAAAGATACAAGATAGCAGACTTCGTCCCGTGTCCGGATGGGACTCCACTTGGCGTGGAAGGCAAGCTAGGCAATACGGATATGTATATCTCCTCCTTTGTAACCGACCTGGTGAAACCCTAGCCCCCTCCGGTGTCTATATAAACCAGAGGGTTTTAGTCCGTAGGACAACATAAAATCATACCATAGGCTAGCTTCTAGGGTTTAGCCTCTCTGATCTCGTGGTAGATCAACTCTTGTAATACTCATATCATCAAGAACAATCAAGCAGGACGTAGGGTATTACCTCCATCAAGAGGGGTCGAACCTGGGTAAACATCGTGTCCCCTACCTCCTGTTACCATCCGCCTTAGACGCACAGTTCGGGACCCCCTACCCAAGATCCGCCGGTTTTGACACCGACACTAGACTTCTAGGGTTTTAGCCATTACGATCTCATGGTAGATCAACTCTTGTAACCCCCATACTCATCAGTATTAATCTAGCAGAACGTAGGGTTTTCCCTCCATCGAGAGGGCCCGAACCTGGGTAAACATTATGTTCTCTGTCTCCTGTTACCATCAACCTCAGACGCACAGTTCGGGACCCCCTACCCGAGATCCACCGGTTTTGACACCGACATTGGTGATTTCATTGAGTGCTCCGCTGTGTCACCGCCAAGAGGTTTGATGGCCCTGTCAATGATGAACAGCTACATTGTCCAGGGAGAAACCTTCCTCGCAAGACAGATCTTAGTGTTCGGCAGCTTCACACTGTGGGCCAACTCGCTTGGCCATCTAGAGCAGATCCATAGCTACGCCCCTAGCCATCAAGTCAGATTTGGAAGCTTGAACTACGTCGCCGACATCTACGGAGACTTGATCTTTGACGGATTCGAGACCGCGGCAGTAGCCGCTCCCTGTCACCATGATGAACATGTCTTAAACCTCTCATCGAACTACACCCGGGAGATAGAACCTGCAACCTGCTCCAGCCTTAGATATAGAGAAGGTCACGCCATCCGAGGACGGGGGGCTCAACCCTACCACAGAGGCCGCAGACTCAGCAGAGTTGGAGCCGCACACAGACCCAACCTTAAGTGAGGTCTGTGTTGCCAGAACCTCGGACACGTTGCCGGCCACAGGTTCCGAAGCATGTGTGTCCGTGCACGACGAGCTTGACCGGGCATCGATTGTCGAATTCAGCTCCACGGACATCTTCTGGCACTCGCCTTTAGGCGATGTGCTAAACTCATTAAAAACACTCTCCTTAGCGGGGGACTCATGACTGAATTATATCCGGTTCGAACTAGAGGCTGATGACGAATTTTTCTCGCCACCCCCCGCCCACTTAATATCCGCTGTCGAAGATTTAACTGACATGCTCGATTACGGCTCCGATGACATCAATGATATGGACGACGATGCCGGTGAAGAGGAGGCCCAAAACCCACCGTCTACCAGACGCTAGACAGCCACTTCCTCATATGACGTATATGTGGTGGATGCACCAAAAGAGAATAGTGGCGATGACAAGGAAAATCCAGTTGAGGATAAACCTCCTGAGATACAACCAAAGCGCCGGTGTCAGCGGCGCCGCTCTAAGTCACGCCGCAGCAAAGACAGCAACACCGGCACAGGAGAAGATAACACTCCGGACGATGCTGAAGACAATGAAGACCCCGTTGAGGCGACTTCCGAACAAGATGAATGGGAAGGCGGGCAAGTTAGCCCTAGTGAACAGGCCACACACGGAGACTCGGAGGACAGTAATTATCTTCCACTCCCCGAGGACGAGGCGAGCCTCGGCACCGAGGATTTTATCTTGCCTGAGGAACCTGTCGAGCAGGAGCGCTTCAAGCGCCAGCTAATAGGCACCGCAAGGAGCCTGAAAAAGAAACAGCAGCATCTTCAAGCTGGTCAAGATCTGCTCAATGATAGATGGACTTACGTCCTAGCAACCAAGGAATACGGCCTCAAGGCCCAGCCAGAAGCTACCCGAAGCGCAAATTGCTACCTCAGTTCGAGGATGAGGCGTTGGAGCCCATACCACCATCGCGCAATTCGGCTGACCGACCAGCACATGGTCAGGATAAAGCAGCAACTCAAGTGGAACACCAGCCTGCCCTACCTCACCGTAAAGGCAGAGATAAGATAGCTCGGGGACACACATACGACCTATGCCAGGACTTGGACAGTAGAGCATGTCAGAACAGGTCAAGCTATGGATCACGGGAACGTGCCCCGACACGCGATAACGGCTATCTTGCCGGACGCAATAGTAATTCTCACGCCCGGGGCGAGAACCGCAAACAGACTCCATCCGAGCTACGTCGCGACGTGGCCTAATATAGAGGCGCAGCTCACCCACTTTGCTTCACTGATGAAGTAATGGACCACAAATTCCCATAAGGGTTTAAACCCATGAATATCAAATCATACGATGGAACAATAGATCTCGTGGTACGGATTGAGGATTATCTTCTCCATATCCACATGGCCCGCGGCGATGACCTTCACGCCATTAAATACCTACCACTAAAACTAAAAGGACCAGCTCGGCATTGGTTAAACAGCCTTCCAAAGAACTCCGTTGGCAGTTGGGGAGACCCGTAAGACGACTTTCGCGATAACTTCCAAGGAACATATGTCCGGCCACCAGACGCCGATGACTTAAGTCACATCATACATCAGCTTGGAGAGTCAGCCAGAAAGCTATGGACTAGGTTCTTAATTAAAAAGAACCAAATTGTCGATTATCCGAACGCGAAGCCCTTGCGGCCTTCAAACACAGCGTTCGGGACAAATGGCTCACTCTCCACCTCGGTCAGGAAAAACCAAAATCCATGACAGCCCTTACCGCTCTTATGACCCGCTTTTGCACGGGAGAAGACAGCTGGATCGCTCGTAGGAGCAATGGCGCCAGCAACCCAGGCACTTTCAAAGTCCGAGACGGTAACCTAAAGCCACAACGCAATAAATACAAGCGTCATAATAATGATGAAATACCACAAGACACATGAGTTAACGCCGGATTCAGCGGCTCCAAGCCCGGTCAACGGAAAAAGCCATCCAAGGCAAATAGAGACGGACCATCCAACATCGATAAGATATTGGATCGGCCATGCCAGATTCATGGCACCCCCGATAAACCAGCTACCCATACCAACAGAAGATGCTGGGTCTTTAAACAAGACGGCAAATTAAAAGCCAAACATAAGGGGAAGGGGTCGCCCAGTGATAGCGATGACGAAGAGACTCGCCGGCCGAATACCTGGGTTCAGAAGCAATTCCCCCACCCCCGAAGTGCAAACCGTAAATATGGTATATGCGATGCACACCCCCTCAGGGGAGCACACACGCGCACTATGGGACACATACGCCATAGAGTGGATTCTCCCAAAAATCAGTCATACCCATCACTCCTTCCGTAGAGGGGATTGTACTACAACCATTATAGCCGATGCACAAAATGGCCTCGTCAAGTTGCACAATTCATCATCCATTAAGCCGCCAGTATCCATTAAATGGAACCAATCTGTCTCGGAGCAAGATTAGCAGTTCAGCCTCCGTCGTTCGCCTCACAATCACGCGAAGTTTATACCGCACATGCATAATTATGCACTCAAAATACCCTTGCCATCGACGAAGGCACAATACGGGCAAGCACTCCCATTTCCTCCTTTTCATTTCTAACTATTTCTTTTTATCTTATTGCAGGTGACGCAAAATATTGGTCACCTCACAGACTCTTTCGGAGTTCGGCTTCATACACTTACCCCAAGGTTATTCCTGTTAAAGGAATCCTTTATCTGAGGCAAGGCGGCACAGACGTGCGATAGGAGGTCCAAATAATTGTGTAAACCGCACTCTCTATTTTTGAGCATGTAAAGTGCCTTCTCCCTCAGCCCTGGACCACCGACATGTCAACTAGCCAGGGTTGCGACATTATTATTTGAAAAATGGCAATTGACATATCCATTAGATCCCAGTAAACATAGTCATTTCACACTCGCACTTCGGCACGGGTTGCCAGGCGCTCGATATGGGAACAAATGAATTGCCGACAAGTCCGAACAGCTTTATAGCACACTTCGGCGTCGCGAGTTTGGCCTTATATGCATCAGCTCCGAATCATGTCTTTGGTCAATAGTTGGGTTGCCCGGCTCCTGTGCTTACAACCTTACGTTCCGCTATATCGGCTAGGGTAGTAAAGGGAGAACTACTGCGATTGTGTCCCGGTTTACCCGGATGAGCACCTCAGTAGAGAAAGCCGAAAACTGATTGTCATGGTGCGGCGAGAGCTGGTCAACCACTCGATGACTTATTAGAATCTTTCATGATTCCTCCCGTATTGCATGAAGGACTGTTCTTCTGGTCACTCATGTAACGCACCGTACTCGGATGACTGCGTACATACCAGGGGCTATATCATAGACCCGCCGTCAAACTCCTATGGCTAAGTAAAAGTACTAAAGCCCTATAGTCTGATTGCCTAGTTCACCGCCTTGACACCTCCTTCACGGACCAAGATGTTGGATCAAGAGTGATCAAGTGCTTTTCCGAACACCCCCATATTTTACATGAGGGGGCTGAAGCCGATGACTGGAAAACTTTCATATTATACAAAAACGGCCGCACAGGAGGAGCCACAACTTCTAGGCATAATCTCAAATGACGATAATATTGTTTTTACAATCTCAATACATTTCACACGAACATCATATCTTTCAAGCACTAACCCTCTGATGTCTACTACACAACCTTCTTCTTGTAGACATTGTTGGGCCTCCAAGTGCAGAGGTTTGTAGGACAGTAGCAAATTTCCCTCAAGTGGATGACCTAAGATTTATCAATCCATAGGAGGCGTAGGATGAAGATGGTCTCTCTCAAGCAACCCTGAAACCAAATAACAAAGAGTCTCTTGTGTCCCCAACACACCCAATACAATGGTAAATTGTATAGGTGCACTAGTTCGGTGAAGAGATGGTGATACAGGTGGTATATGGATAGTAGATATAGGATTTTGTAATCTGAAAATATGAAAATAGCAAGGTAATTAATGATAAAAGTGAGCACAAACGCTATTGCAATGCGTTGAAACAAGGCCTAGGGTTCATACTTTCACTAGTGCAAGTCCTCTCAACAATAATAACATAATTGGATCACATAACTATCCGTCAACATGCAACAAAGAGTCACTCCAAAGTCACTAATAGCAGAGAACAAACAAAGAGATTATGGTAGGGTACGAAACCACCTCAAAGTTATTCTTTCCAATCAATCTGTTGGGCTATTCCTATAAGTGTCACAAACAGCCCTAGCATTACTAGGAAAACCCTTACCAGTAGCACTGGTTTTTTGGTAATTAGTAGCGCGGGCAGGCGCGCTACTACTACGGTGCTACATCTATTTTCTAGCAGTAGCGCTTGTTTGAACCAGCGCTACTGCTATCTGTATCTAGCGCTACTGCTATCTGTATCTAGCAGTAGCGCGCCTCTGTCCATCGCTACTTCTAAAACTAGTAGCGTGTCCCTTAAAAAATGCTACTGGTAAGCAGCGCTGCTACTACTCCAATGTCCCACGCTACTGCTAGTATTTTCTTTTTTTATGTTGTTGTATTCATATTTTTTCAGGTTTTATACAGTTACAACATACACTGGAACTATATGAAAAAGGAATGTCTCATCATCATAATCGAAGTAGTAAAACATAGTCTCATCATATCAACATAGTCTCAACACAAATGATGTCGATCTCATCATCATCTCGAAATAGCGATACAAGATAATGATCACATGTCTCTTACATTGTCACCGTAGACACATGTTTCATCATCTACCTAAACTAAGACATACACGATAAGAGCGATCACGATGGTCAAAAGCGGTATGATGTAGTAGTTTTTGCAGCGGCGCTGGTTCTGAATCCCCTGTTGTGCTATGAATCTCAAGTAACTAGCTTCGGCTTCCGCTCTGCTATCAAATCCTTTCTGGCTTCCACCGAAGAAGCCAGAGACTTGGGCCTGACACTCTGGCCACTCATCATACACACCCGGAACATGCCCTACATACACGGCATACCACTTTCTCACCATCGTTGATCTATATACCTATCAGAGATGCACACATATATACCATGAAGCAAATTCAACAAAACAGTTATGAAATAGAAGCAACATGTATAGTAAACATAGTTAACAAATTTCATCATATTGAAAGTAATTAACTAGAGCACGCAACCATACATCTAACAATTTCGTCGTACTAAGAGATTCGAAGTTTCGTCGTATAGAAAGTAACAAGTAACTTATAAACAGACACGTTGTTTTTAAGTAGTGCACTCTTCCCATCTGTCCATATCCGGAAGGGTGCACCCAAGCTTAGTGAAAGGCGTCATGTCCTGATGCTGTAGGGTAATGCGGGCTCGGATATCAGCTCGCGATATTGGGCCGCCGTAGAACATCCCATTCTCTTCGAGGACATCTTTGATGATGATGGATGCAATTTCCTGTTGGATCCGGTAGAAATCATTTCGAAGTCAATTATCCGGCACGGCTCTAAAGGCTTCGGCCCATCTCTGGATATGGGTATCGGATGAAGATTTCATGCAAAGTGATTGCGCATCCCTTCTGTACTCCATCATTAGATGGATGACATAGAATCCATCATTCTCACTTCTTGCCGGTTGCTGGATGCAACAGAAGCCAGTCTTGTGGCTGAAACAAAGCCCGACCTTATTTGTTTTTTTGTATTGGATGTAGCCACCCTGCATGTTGAAGCCCAGCATAGCTCTGTCCAGAACATACATTATGTGTGTGTAATCTTTATTTTGTATGTTCTTTGACGGGTCCAAATATAGAGCGCGGGAGAAACGCGGCTAAAGAACAATGAGAACGGCATGACACCCCCCGCTGCGCAAAATACATGATCAAGTTTAGCCTCCATGCGTGCAAAGTAACTATTGAAATGCACGAAAGGATGTATGTGTTATAGTGCTATCCGCAGATGACTTACCAGGGATGATAAGGTAGGAGAATCGTTTCTTTGTCCTTATTGCTGAGCAAGAATTCTTTGATGTACTGACTCGCATATTGATGGTTGGCGTCGTTGATTGAAAAGAAGCCCTCGTGCATGTAGTATGGGTCCGCGACTGCAAGACCGGTACTTGCTCTCTCCTGACGATGTAGTTCACGTGCAGTGCATACAGGCGGACGAAGGTAAAATTGAGTGTCCTCATTTGAAACATCTTAAAGATGTAATCAAACCTCAGGAAGAAGAGGTCCGCGGGGCATGTGTGGACATACATCTTGCAACTGCTTGGCACATGAACCGTATAAAGTGGTTATCCTAGATCATCCGAGGCGAGGAGGCTTCTCTCTGTCGAAAGCACATGGTCATGGAGTCTCCTGAGATCCCCTTCTATGGCAGCTAGTGCATTCACCAGTACCATTGGCTGTCCCGCGACATGGATTAATGGCGCATGTTTCATCGTTACACGGTCAACCTTGGTCGAAGGCGGCTGGCTGCTAGAACCAACATTGCCAGCTTTATTGGATTTTCTCGCCGCCGGTCTCTTCCTCTGCTTCTTCTTGGGCTCAGGTGCTGGTGGGTCTGTTAGACCTTCCTTGAGCACCACCCCTAGTGTTGTCGGGCTCAGCTTTGGATGACTCTGGCTAATCAGTTGAGCTTGGGTGGAGCCGGCATCTAGAGGCGTGTCCTGCGAGGATTGCATGAACAAAGACTTCTTGCACTCCCAAGGACGTTCTGGCTCTGGTACATGCATCTCATATTCATATGGTTGACTCATTGTTACTTCGTTGTCAAAGTCAGTATTGAAATACTGGTTAGGGTCATCGTCGGCCTCCTCCATGTCATTATCCCTATCCTCTTCCATGGGGCAGATGGCATCATCTGCCGGCGGAATGATTGCCCTCCTTCCTCATGTCTCTCGATCTCATCAAGCAGCACAGACGATGGTTGTACTTGTGTAGGTGGTGTTGTGGTCATACCTTCCTGAGGCCCCGTTGGTGTGCTCCCGGCCACCTCGACACGAAGAAGATTTTTCGGCCACAGGATCGGCCAATTATTGCATTGCCCAAGCTGCGTGGGGGTCTCGTCATCCTCTCCATTGGTTTGTATCGGACGAGGGAGACCCTCGTAGCCCGCTTTCACACTCGCCACAGAGACCCTTAAGGCGTTATCAGGCATCTGCCGATGGTAAAACAATCGATCTTTGGGCTTCACTATAGTACCCTTCCCCACATCCACCATCCCGCCCTTCATGTTGTAAAGGAGGGTGCATGGAGTGGAGTCGGCCTACAAAGACATATACGCGCGGCGTCAGAGATCCAAAAAGAATGGCAACTGAAGATTAATTAATTAGTTGAGTTGATGAAGGTGCGACGACACATATTTACCATGAGGGCGTCGAGCTCAGCCAATGTCGACGACCCGACATTCAAGCCAGAGATGGAGCTAGGGCTGATGTGAGAGCTGGGTGCAGGAGCAGGTGCTGGAGGAGGTGCGGGTGCGGTTTCCATACTAGGTATGGGTATGGGTCCGGTATTCATTGAGTTTCTCCCGGTGAAGTTGGGCATGGGAAAATCACTTGGTGGCACGTTTGGATTTTGTTGCACCCATGTGACCACTGTCAGAATCAAGCTTGTAAAGGCAGCCACCATATCATCTCTACAGGCAGCGATTATCTCAGCTTTGGTCTCAGCTTTTGCTTTCTCCATTGCCCACGCCACCTTCTCATCGATAGTCACTTCACTGAACTTCTTTCTCTGTCTTTTGGCCTCGGGGTCCTCGTTATAATAGTACTTCCAAGTGGCCCCATCCCCGGCGCCATGCACACGTCCATATTGCGGCCGCTGGCCGGGCGGGTGTCCCATCATTATGTTCATGGCCCGGTTGAAAGGAGTGTCCCACTTGTACTTCACCAACGAATGAGTCGACGAGTCACTCTCGGCCGCAAGCTTGTGTTGCTCTCTCTGCAAAATGGATCGTGAATCATTTACGAATGCGACTAGAATGTAGTAGACTTCGTTGATCAGAACCTAATATGTAAGGTGGTAAAAAGGATAATTACCAGTAATCTCATGAATTTCCTAGTCAGCCCGTCGGTGAAAAAAAATCTTTTTCTTGGGGTCCCATGAGAATCGGGCCCTGATGAAGTCATGCTCCTGCTGGTCGGTGAACTCAGCCAATGGGTCTGGGATCCCCTGACGTTCATGTTCTGCGTCCTCCTTAGCCCACACGGGCCACTTTCCCGTGTAACCACAACTTCCAAGGCGGTGGTTCCCCATGTTCTTTTCCTGCAGCTGCTTGCCTCTCTCCGACCTGGCCTTGGCAGCTTCTTCATTGCAAGTCTCCTTGAACCTTTCAAAGTCCTCTATCGTAATTTTCGGATTGTCTGTAACAATCTCGGCGTAGGTTTCATGGTCTACTTGAATCGCCCTTTTCACCCTAGTTTTCCAAGCGCTCAATGCGTTGCTGAACTTCCCTAGGGCTTTGTTGTTGATTTTTTTCATGCCCTCATCATCCCATGGGTCGACATCGTCATTCCGACCGGGGAACTGGAATCTTGCGTGCAACCTAGTTAGAAGAAGCTTCTTCAAATGTTCATCCTTCCATATTTTTGTAGTGTTGATGTTAGCGGTATCCCGTAGGATGCATCCTAGTTGGTTGCGGTAACACGCTGCCACTTCTCGCGGCTCTATTGGCTCGAACTCGCCAGGGTGCACCACTGTGACCACCATTCTTCTGGTGCCGAGCTCATTTGGGCATCGTGTCCTCTTTTCCTTCTGTCCCTCACTGGCTTGGGAGGTCCCACCTTCCATGCTGCAGTTAGGAACATCATCCGCGCCAGTCTTAGTGCCGGTGTCGTTGGTGGCATCAGTGTCGGCGCCGGTGCCACCACCGTCGTCATCCATCATGACAAGGCTGTCCGGACACCCAGCTTCCTGTCTCTCCTGATCCGCCAGAAAGTCGAGGTAGGCGTGTGCTTGACCTAATTGGGACTGAGAACCTCCGGCCTCATCGGTGTCGGTCATGTTTCCTAGGGTTCAATGTCGTAGTGGTTTAATTATCGAGCTTTATATAATAAAGTGAATAATGACAAAAAAGTGACCTTTGTTTTACCGGAAATGTCGTTTCATTCCCGGAGCGACAAATCTCGAGCACTCGATATGTCCAACTTTCTAGCACAAGTCATGCCGAAATTCATGAAAAATTTCGGCATGACCTTTGCTATAAAGTGCACATATAGAGCACCTGAAATTTGCCGGAATGGAAATGAATCAACATTTCCGGCAAAACATAGGTCACTTTGTTGCTGCTGACATATACACTTTAAGAGCCACATTATGAACACTCCCCCTTGCATCATTATGCGCTGACATATGAAGAGGGAGGGAACATGGGGTGGCGCACCTCGGGGTCGGGGTCACTGGGGTAGAGGGGGTCGGGTCCTTCTCCTCCTCGTCGATCTGCGCCTAGCTTCGATCTGCAGATAGAGAGAGAGTGACCAAACTGTAAGTTAAAAATCCTCATTTTCAAAATGGACAGCAACTACATAAGCTAATTTTCAAAAACTGTAATTTTCATTTTCATTTAAAAACAAACACTAACATCAAATTAAGCTAACTAAGACTAACTAACTATCACTTGGCTAACACTAACTAACACTAACAGCAATTAACTAACTAGCACTAACAATAAATTAAGCTAACTAACACTAGCAGCAACTAACTAACTAACTAACACTAACACTAACTATGCGGGGGCATACCGGAGCGGGATGGGGTCGAGGCGGGG